>NC_141197.1:2911789-3319289 GCF_054491065.1 Syngnathus leptorhynchus
GATAAGCACGTTTTCTGAAATGCCGCTCTCCCGTCACTCTGGTTAAAGTGTTATGAAAAAAAAGGCTGTTGGGGGCTAGGGAGTATCGAGTTGATCATTATACATGAAGAAATAACCAATTTCATCGTTTGGTTTATGTTTTACACGCGTTTTAAATTTTATTGCCAAAATCGCTTTTTCTCGCCGAGATAAGCACGTTTTCTGAAATGCCGCTCTCCCGTCACTCTGGTTAAAGTGTTATGAAAAAAAAGGCTGTTGGGGGCTAGGGAGTATCGAGTTGATCATTATACATGAAGAAATAACCAATTTCATCGTTTGGTTTATGTTTTACACGCGTTTTAAATTTTATTGCCGAAATCGCTTTTACTCGCCGAGATAAGCACGTTTTCTGAAATGCCGCTCTCCCGTCACTCTGGTTAAAGTGTTATGAAAAAAAAGGCTGTTGGGGGCTAGGGAGTATCGAGTTGAACATTATACATGAAGAAATAACCAATTTCATCGTTTGGTTTATGTTTTACACGCGTTTTAAATTTTATTGCCGAAATCGCTTTTTCTCGCCGAGATAAGCACGTTTTCTGAAATGCCGCTCTCCCGTCACTCTGGTTAAAGTGTTATGAAAAAAAAGGCTGTTGGGGGCTAGGGAGTATCGAGTTGATCATTATACATGAAGAAATAACCAATTTCATTGTTTGGTTTATGTTTTACACGCGTTTTAAATTTTATTGCCGAAATCGCTTTTTCTCGCCGAGATGAGCACGTTTTCTGAAATGCCGCTCTCCCGTCACTCTGGTTAAAGTGTTATGAAAAAAAAGGCTGTTGGGGGCTAGGGAGTATCGAGTTGATCATTATACATGAAGAAATAACCAATTTCATCGTTTGGTTTATGTTTTACACGCGTTTTAAATTTTATTGCCGAAATCGCTTTTTCTCGCCGAGATAAGCACGTTTTCTGAAATGCCGCTCTCCCGTCACTCTGGTTAAAGTGTTGTGAAAAAAAGGCTGTTGGGGGCTAGGGAGTATCGAGTTGATCATTATACATGAAGAAATAACCAATTTCATCGTTTGGTTTATGTTTTACACGCGTTTTAAATTTTATTGCCGAAATCGCTTTTTCTCGCCGAGATAAGCACGTTTTCTGAAATGCCGCTCTCCCGTCACTCTGGTTAAAGTGTTATGAAAAAAAAAGGCTGTTGGGGGCTAGGGAGTATCGAGTTGATCATTATACATGAAGAAATAACCAATTTCATCGTTTTGTTTATGTTTTACACGCGTTTTAAATTTTATTGCCGAAATCGCTTTTTCTCGCCGAGATAAGCACGTTTTCTGAAATGCCGCTCTCCCGTCACTCTGGTTAAAGTTTTATGAAAAAAAAGGCTGTTGGGGGCTAGGGAGTATCGAGTTGATCATTATACATGAAGAAATAACCAATTTCATCGTTTGGTTTATGTTTTACACGCGTTTTAAATTTTATTGCCGAAATCGCTTTTTCTCGCCGAGATAAGCACGTTTTCTGAAATGCCGCTCTCCCGTCACTCTGGTTAAAGTGTTATGAAAAAAAAGGCTGTTGGGGGCTAGGGAGTAACGAGTTGATCATTATACATGAAGAAATAACCAATTTCATCGTTTGGTTTATGTTTTACACGCGTTTTAAATTTTATTGCCGGAATCGCTTTTTCTCGCCGAGATAAGCAGGTTTTCTGAAATGCCGCTTTCCCGTCACTCTGGTTAAAGTGTTATGAAAAAAAAGGCTGTTGGGGGCTAGGGAGTATCGAGTTGATCATTATACATGAAGAAATAACCAATTTCATCGTTTGGTTTATGTTTTACACGCGTTTTAAATTTTATTGCCGAAATCGCTTTTTCTCGCCGAGATAAGCACGTTTTCTGAAATGCCGCTCTCCCGTCACTCTGGTTAAAGTGTTATGAAAAAAAAGGCTGTTGGGGGCTAGGGAGTATCGAGTTGATCATTATACATGAAGAAATAACCAATTTCATCGTTTGGTTTATGTTTTACACGCGTTTTAAATTTTATTGCCGAAATCGCTTTTTCTCGCCGAGATAAGCACGTTTTCTGAAATGCCGCTCTCCCGTCACTCTGGTTAAAGTGTTATGAAAAAAAAGGCTGTTGGGGGCTAGGGAGTATCGAGTTGATCATTATACATGAAGAAATAACCAATTTCATCGTTTGGTTTATGTTTTACACGCGTTTTAAATTTTATTGCCGAAATCGCTTTTTCTCGCCGAGATAAGCACGTTTTCTGAAATGCCGCTCTCCCGTCACTCTGGTTAAAGTGTTATGAAAAAAAGGCTGTTGGGGGCTAGGGAGTATCGAGTTGATCATTATACATGAAGAAATAACCAATTTCATCGTTTGGTTTATGTTTTACACGCGTTTTAAATTTTATTGCCGAAATCGCTTTTTCTCGCCGAGATAAGCACGTTTTCTGAAATGCCGCTCTCCCGTCACTCTGGTTAAAGTGTTATGAAAAAAAAGGCTGTTGGGGGCTAGGGAGTATCGAGTTGATCAATATACATGAAGAAATAACCAATTTCATCGTTTGGTTTATGTTTTACACGCGTTTTAAATTTTATTGCCGAAATCGCTTTTTCTCGCCGAGATAAGCACGTTTTCTGAAATGCCGCTCTCCCGTCACTCTGGTTAAAGTGTTATGAAAAAAAAGGCTGTTGGGGGCTAGGGAGTATCGAGTTGATCATTATACATGAAGAAATAACCAATTTCATCGTTTGGTTTATGTTTTACACGCGTTTTAAATTTTATTGCCGAAATCGCTTTTTCTCGCCGAGATAAGCACGTTTTCTGAAATGCCGCTCTCCCGTCACTCTGGTTAAAGTGTTATGAAAAAAAAGGCTGTTGTGGGCTAGGGAGTATCGAGTTGATCATTATACATGAAGAAATAACCAATTTCATCGTTTGGTTTATGTTTTACACGCGTTTTAAATTTTATTGCCGAAATCGCTTTTTCTCGCCGAGATAAGCACGTTTTCTGAAATGCCGCTCTCCCGTCACTCTGGTTAAAGTGTTATGAAAAAAAAGGCTGTTGGGGGCTAGGGAGTATCGAGTTGATCATTATACATGAAGAAATAACCAATTTCATCGTTTGGTTTATGTTTTACACGCGTTTTAAATTTTATTGCCGAAATCGATTTTTCTCGCCGAGATAAGCACGTTTTCTGAAATGCCGCTCTCCCGTCACTCTGGTTAAAGTGTTATGAAAAAAAAGGCTGTTGGGGGCTAGGGAGTATCGAGTTGATCATTATACATGAAGAAATAACCAATTTCATCGTTTGGTTTATGTTTTACACGCGTTTTAAATTGTATTGCCGAAATCGCTTTTTCTCGCCGAGATAAGCACGTTTTCTGAAATGCCGCTCTCCCGTCACTCTGGTTAAAGTGTTATGAAAAAAAAGGCTGTTGGGGGCTAGGGAGTATCGAGTTGATCTTTATACATGAGGAAATAACCAATTTCATCGTTTGGTTTATGTTTTACACGCGTTTTAAATTTTATTGCCGAAATCGCTTTTTCTCGCCGAGATAAGCACGTTTTCTGAAATGCCGCTCTCCCGTCACTCTGGTTAAAGTGTTATGAAAAAAAAGGCTGTTGGGGGCTAGGGAGTATCGAGTTGATCATTATACATGAAGAAATAACCAATTTCATCGTTTGGTTTATGTTTTACACGCGTTTTAAATTTTATTGCCGAAATCGCTTTTTCTCGCCGAGATAAGCACGTTTTCTGAAATGCCGCTCTCCCGTCACTCTGGTTAAAGTGTTATGAAAAAAAAGGCTGTTGGGGGCTAGGGAGTATCGAGTTGATCATTATACATGAAGAAATAACCAATTTTATCGTTTGGTTTATGTTTTACACGCGTTTTAAATTTTATTGCCGAAATCGCTTTTTCTCGCCGAGATAAGCACGTTTTCTGAAATGCCGCTCTCCCGTCACTCTGGTTAAAGTGTTATGAAAAAAAAGGCTGTTGGGGGCTAGGGAGTATCGAGTTGATCATTATACATGAAGAAATAACCAATTTCATCGTTTGGTTTATGTTTTACACGCGTTTTAAATTTTATTGCCGAAATCGCTTTTTCTCGCCGAGATAAGCACGTTTTCTGAAATGCCGCTCTCCCGTCACTCTGGTTAAAGTGTTATGAAAAAAAAGGCTGTTGGGGGCTAGGGAGTATCGAGTTGATCATTATACATGAAGAAATAACCAATTTCATCGTTTGGTTTATGTTTTACACGCTGCTGAGCTCCAGCTGGATGTGTAAAAAGAACCGGGCTGGTTAAAAAAAGAACCGGGCGACCCGGTAAAATTGCTTAGCCGGGGCTCTGGAAGCCTAACACGGCGTGATCTTGTCCAAAAAGCCGCTGCTGAGCTCCAGCTGGAAGTGTAAAAAGAACCGGGCTGGTTAAAAAAAAGAACCGGGCGACCCGGTAAAATTGCTTAGCCGGGGCTCTGGAAGCCTAACACGGCGTGATCTTGTCCAAAAAGCCGCTGCTGAGCTCCAGCTGGAAGTGTAAAAAGAACCGGGCTGGTTAAAAAAAAGAACCGGGCGGCCCGGTAAAATTGCTTAGCCGGGATCCTGGATGCCTAACCCGGCGTGATACTGTGCAAAAAGCCATTGCTGAGCTCCAGCTGGAAGTGTAAAAAGAACTGGGCTGGTTAAAAAAAGAACCGGGCGACCCGGTAAAATTGCTTAGCCGGGGCTCTGGAAGCCTAACACGGCGTGATCTTGTCCAAAAAGCCGCTGCTGAGCTCCAGCTGGAAGTGTAAAAAGAACCGGGCTGGTTAAAAAAAAGAACCGGGCGGCCCGTTAAAATTGCTTAGCCGGGGCTCTGGAAGCCTAACCAGGCGTGATCTTGTCCAAAAAGCCGCTCGTGAGCTCCAGCTGGAAGTGTAAAAAGAACTGGGCTAGTTAAAAAAAAGAACCGGGTGGCCCGGTAAAATTGCTTAGCCGGGGTCCTGGAAGCCTAACCCGGCGTGATATTGTCCAAAAAGCCGCTGCTGAGCTCCAGCTGGAAGTGTAAAAAGAACCGGGCTGGTTAAAAAAAAGAACCGGGCGGGCCGGTAAAATTGGTTAGCCGGGGCTCTGGAAGCCTAACACGGCGTGATCTTGTCCAAAAAGCCGCTCGTGAGCTCCAGCTGGAAGTGTAAAAAGAACCGGGCTTGTTCAAAAAAAGAACCGGGCGGCCCGGTAGAATTGCTTAGCCGAGGTCCTGGAAGCCTAACCCGGCGTGATCTTGCGCAAAAAGCCGCTGCTGAGCTCCAGCTGGAAGTGTAAAAAGAACCGGGCTGGTTCAAAAAAAGAACCGGGCGGCCCGGTAAAATTGCTTAGCCGGGGTCCTGGAAGCCTAACCCGGCGTGATACTGTGCAAAAAGCCGCTGCTGAGCTCCAGCTGGAAGTGTAAAAAGAACCGGGCTGGTTAAAAAAAGAACCGGGCTGGTTAAAAAAAGAACCGGGCGACCCGGTAAAATTGCTTAGCCGGGGCTTTGGAAGCCTAACACGGCGTGATCTTGTCCAAAAAGCCGCTGCTGAGCTCCAGCTGGAAGTGTAAAAAGAACCGGGCTGGTTAAAAAAAAGAACCGGGCGGCCCGTTAAAATTGCTTAGCCGGTGCTCTGGAAGCCTAACCAGGCGTGATCTTGTCCAAAAAGCCGCTCGTGAGCTCCAGCTGGAAGTGTAAAAAGAACCGGGCTGGTTAAAAAAAAGAACCGGGCGGCCCGGTAAAATTGCTTAGCCGGGGTCCTGAAAGCCTAACCCGGCGTGATATTGTCCAAACAGCCGCTGCTGAGCTCCAGCTGGAAGTGTAAAAAGAACCGGGCTGTTTAAAAAAAAGAACCGGGCGGGCCGGTAAAATTGCTTAGCCGGGGCTCTGGAAGCCTAACACGGCGTGATCTTGTCCAAAAAGCCGCTCGTGAGCTCCAGCTGGAAGTGTAAAAAGAACCGGGCTGGTTAAAAAAAGAACCGGGCGACCCGGTAAAATTGCTTAGCCGGGGTCCTGGAAGCCTAACCCGGCGTGATCTTGCGCAAAAAGCCGCTGCTGAGCTCCAGCTGGAAGTGTAAAAAGAACCGGGCTGGTTCAAAAAAAGAACCAGGCGGCCCGTTAAAATTGCTTAGCCGGGGCTCTGGAAGCCTAACCAGGCGTAATCTTGTCCAAAAAGCCGCTCGTGAGCTCCAGCTGGAAGTGTAAAAAGAACCGGGCTGGTTCAAAAAAAGAACCGGGCGGCCCGGTAAAATTGCTTAGCCGGGGTCCTGGAAGCCTAACCCGGCGTGATACTGTGCAAAAAGCCGCTGCTGAGCTCCAGCTGGAAGTGTAAAAAGAACCGGGCTGGTTAAAAAAAGAACCGGGCTGGTTAAAAAAAGAACCGGGCGACCCGGTAAAATTGCTTAGCCGGGGCTTTGGAAGCCTAACACGGCGTGATCTTGTCCAAAAAGCCGCTGCTGAGCTCCAGCTGGAAGTGTAAAAAGAACCGGGCTGGTTAAAAAAAAGAACCGGGCGGCCCGTTAAAATTGCTTAGCCGGTGCTCTGGAAGCCTAACCAGGCGTGATCTTGTCCAAAAAGCCGCTCGTGAGCTCCAGCTGGAAGTGTAAAAAGAACCGGGCTGGTTAAAAAAAAGAACCGGGCGGCCCGGTAAAATTGCTTAGCCGGGGTCCTGGAAGCCTAACCCGGCGTGATATTGTCCAAACAGCCGCTGCTGAGCTCCAGCTGGAAGTGTAAAAAGAACCGGGCTGGTTAAAAAAAAGAACCGGGCGGGCCGGTAAAATTGCTTAGCCGTGGCTCTGGAAGCCTAACACGGCGTGATCTTGTCCAAAAAGCCGCTCGTGAGCTCCAGCTGGAAGTGTAAAAAGAACCGGGCTGGTTCAAAAAAAGAACCGGGCGGCCCGGTATAATTGCTTAGCCGAGGTCCTGGAAGCCTAACCCGGCGTGATTTTGCGCAAAAAGCCGCTGCTGAGCTCCAGCTGGAAGTGTAAAAAGAACCGGGCTGGTTCAAAAAAAGAACCGGGCGGCCCGGTAAAATTGCTTAGCCGGGGTCCTGGAAGCCTAACGCGGCGTGATCTTGCCCGAAAGTCGGCATCTATACTTCCATATTAGGTACCAGGCGATCAGAGCCAACTTGGCGAAAATTTTCTAAGTGCCCACGGCTCTGCGGGGATTGTGCGTCCGACCCGCGCCGGTTCTCCAGCCGGCCTGAAATAACGCAAAACCAGCCTCTCCCCCTGGAGCTCACAGCCAAAGGCGAAACTTTTCTAAGTGCCTACGGCTCTGCGGGCTTTTGAGTCCGCCCCGCGCCGGTTCGTCGGTCGGCATCAAAAAGCGAAAAATCAGCCTCTCTCCCTGGAGCTCGACTCGAGTTGATCATTATACATGAAGAAATAACCAATTTCATCGTTTGGTTTATGTTTTACACGCGTTTTAAATTTTATTGCCGAAATCGCTTTTTCTCGCCGAGATAAGCACGTTTTCTGAAATGCCGCTCTCCCGTCACTCTGGTTAAAGTTTTATGAAAAAAAAGGCTGTTGGGGGCTAGGGAGTATCGAGTTGATCATTATACATGAAGAAATAACCAATTTCATCGTTTGGTTTATGTTTTACACGCGTTTTAAATTTTATTGCCGAAATCGCTTTTTCTCGCCGAGATAAGCACGTTTTCTGAAATGCCGCTCTCCCGTCACTCTGGTTAAAGTGTTATGAAAAAAAAGGCTGTTGGGGGCTAGGGAGTAACGAGTTGATCATTATACATGAATAAATAACCAATTTCATCGTTTGGTTTATGTTTTACACGCGTTTTAAATTTTATTGCCGGAATCGCTTTTTCTCGCCGAGATAAGCAGGTTTTCTGAAATGCCGCTTTCCCGTCACTCTGGTTAAAGTGTTATGAAAAAAAAGGCTGTTGGGGGCTAGGGAGTATCGAGTTGATCATTATACATGAAGAAATAACCAATTTCATCGTTTGGTTTATGTTTTACACGCGTTTTAAGTTTTATTGCCGAAATCGCTTTTTCTCGCCGAGATAAGCACGTTTTCTGAAATGCCGCTCTCCCGTCACTCTGGTTAAAGTGTTATGAAAAAAATGGCTGTTGGGGGCTAGGGAGTATCGAGTTGATCATTATATATGAAGAAATAACCAATTTCATCGTTTGGTTTATGTTTTACACGCGTTTTAAATTGTATTGCCGAAATCGCTTTTTCTCGCCGAGATAAGCACGTTTTCTGAAATGCCGCTTTCCCGTCACTCTGGTTAAAGTGTTATGAAAAAAAAGGCTGTTGGGGGCTAGGGAGTATCGAGTTGATCATTATACATGAAGAAATAACCAATTTCATCGTTTGGTTTATGTTTTACACGCGTTTTAAATTTTATTGCCGAAATCGCTTTTTCTCGCCGAGATAAGCACGTTTTCTGAAATGCCGCTCTCCCGTCACTCTGGTTAAAGCGTTATGAAAAAAAAGGCTGTTGGGGGCTAGGGAGTATCGAGTTGATCATTATACATGAAGAAATAACCAATTTCATCGTTTGGTTTATGTTTTACACGCGTTTTAAATTTTATTGCCGAAATCGCTTTTTCTCGCCGAGATAAGCACGTTTTCTGAAATGCCGCTCGCCCGTCACTCTGGTTAAAGTGTTATGAAAAAAAAGGCTGTTGGGGGCTAGGGAGTATCGAGTTGATCATTATACATGAAGAAATAACCAATTTCATCGTTTGGTTTATGTTTTACACGCGTTTTAAATTTTATTCCCGAAATCGCTTTTTCTCGCCGAGATAAGCACGTTTTCTGAAATGCCGCTCTCCCGTCACTCTGGTTAAAGTGTTATGAAAAAAAAGGCTGTTGGGGGCTAGGGAGTATCGAGTTGATCATTATACATGAAGAAATAACCAATTTCATCGTTTGGTTTATGTTTTACACGCGTTTTAAAATTTTTTGCCGAAATCGCTTTTTCTCGCCGAGATAAGCACGTTTTCTGAAATGCCGCTCTCCCGTCACTCTGGTTAAAGTGTTATGAAAAAAAAGGCTGTTGGGGGCTAGGAAGTATCGAGTTGATCATTATACATGAAGAAATAACCATTTCATCGTTTGGTTTATGTTTTACACGCGTTTTAAATTTTATTGCCGAAATCGCTTTTTCTCGCCGAGATAAGCACGTTTTCTGAAATGCCGCTCTCCCGTCACTCTGGTTAAAGTGTTATGAAAAAAAAGGCTGTTGGGGGCTAGGGAGTATCGAGTTGATCATTATACATGAAGAAATAACCAATTTCATCGTTTGGTTTATGTTTTACACGCGTTTTAAATTATATTGCCGAAATCGCTTTTTCTCGCCGAGATAAGCACGTTTTCTGAAATGCCGCTCTCCCGTCACTCTGGTTAAAGCGTTATGAAAAAAAAGGCTGTTGGGGGCTAGGGAGTATCGAGTTGATCATTATACATGAAGAAATAACCAATTTCATCGTTTGGTTTATGTTTTACATGCGTTTTAAATTTTATTGCCGAAATCGCTTTTTCTCGCCGAGATAAGCACGTTTTCTGAAATGCCGCTCTCCCGTCACTCTGGTTAAAGTGTTATGAAAAAAAAGGCTGTTGGGGGCTAGGGAGTATCGAGTTGATCATTATACATGAAGAAATAACCAATTTCATCGTTGGGTTTATGTTTTACACGCGTTTTAAATTTTATTGCCGAAATCGCTTTTTCTCGCCGAGATAAGCACGTTTTCTGAAATGCCGCTCTCGCGTCACTCTGGTTAAAGTGTTATGAAAAAAAAGGCTGTTGGGGGCTAGGGAGTATCGAGTTGATCATTATACATGAAGAAATAACCAATTTCATCGTTTGGTTTATGTTTTACACGCGTTTTAAATTTTATTGCCGAAATCGCTTTTTCTCGCCGAGATAAGCACGTTTTCTGAAATGCCGCTCTCCCGTCACTCTGGTTAAAGTGTTATGAAAAAAAAGGCTGTTGGGGGCTAGGGAGTATCGAGTTGATCATTATACATGAAGAAATAACCAATTTCATCGTTTGGTTTATGTTTTACACGCGTTTTAAATTTTATTGCCGAAATCGCTTTTTCTCGCCGAGATAAGCACGTTTTCTGAAATGCCGCTCTCCCGTCACTCTGGTTAAAGTGTTATGAAAAAAAAGGCTGTTGGGGGCTAGGGAGTATCGAGTTGATCATTATACATGAAGAAATAACCAATTTCATCGTTTGGTTTATGTTTTACACGCGTTTTAAATTTTATTGCCGAAATCGCTTTTTCTCGCCGAGATAAGCACGTTTTCTGAAATGCCGCTCTCCCGTCACTCTGGTTAAAGTGTTATGAAAAAAAAGGCTGTTGGGGGCTAGGGAGTATCGAGTTGATCATTATACATGAAGAAATAACCAATTTCATCGTTTGGTTTATGTTTTACACGCGTTTTAAATTTTATTGCCGAAATCGCTTTTTCTCGCCGAGATAAGCACGTTTTCTGAAATGCCGCTCTCCCGTCACTCTGGTTAAAGAGTTATGAAAAAAAAGGCTGTTGGGGGCTAGGGAGTATCGAGTTGATCATTATACATGAAGAAATAACCAATTTCATCGTTTGGTTTATGTTTTACACGCGTTTTAAATTTTATTGCCGAAATCGCTTTTTCTCGCCGAGATAAGCACGTTTTCTGAAATGCCGCTCTCCCGTCACTCTGGTTAAAGTGTTATGAAAAAAAAGGCTGTTGGGGGCTAGGGAGTATCGAGTTGATCATTATACATGAAGAAATAACCAATTTAATCGTTTGGTTTATGTTTTACACGCGTTTTAAATTTTATTGCCGAAATCGCTTTTTCTCGCCGAGATAAGCACGTTTTCTGAAATGCCGCTCTCCCGTCACTCTGGTTAAAGTGTTATGAAAAAAAAGGCTGTTGGGGGCTAGGGAGTATCGAGTTGATCATTATACATGAAGAAATAACCAATTTCATCGTTTGGTTTATGTTTTACACGCGTTTTAAATTTTATTGCCGAAATCGCTTTTTCTCGCCGAGATAAGCACGTTTTCTGAAATTCCGCTCTCCCGTCACTCTGGTTAAAGTGTTATGAAAAAAAAGGCTGTTGGGGGCTAGGGAGTATCGAGTTGATCATTATACATGAAGAAATAACCAATTTCATCGTTTGGTTTATGTTTTACACGCGTTTTAAATTTTATTGCCGAAATCGCTTTTTCTCGCCGAGATAAGCACGTTTTCTGAAATGCCGCTCTCCCGTCACTCTGGTTAAAGTGTTATGAAAAAAAAGGCTGTTGGGGGCTAGGGAGTATCGAGTTGATCATTATACATGAAGAAATAACCAATTTCATCGTTTGGTTTATGTTTTACACGCGTTTTAAATTTTATTGCCGAAATCGCTTTTTCTCGCCGAGATAAGCACGTTTTCTGAAATGCCGCTCTCCCGTCACTCTGGTTAAAGTGTTATGAAAAAAAAGGCTGTTGGGGGCTAGGGAGTATCGAGTTGATCATTATACATGAAGAAATAACCAATTTCATCGTTTGGTTTATGTTTTACACGCGTTTTAAATTTTATTGCCGAAATCGCTTTTTCTCGCCGAGATAAGCACGTTTTCTGAAATGCCGCTCTCCCGTCACTCTGGTTAAAGTGTTATGAAAAAAAAGGCTGTTGGGGGCTAGGGAGTATCGAGTTGATCATTATACATGAAGAAATAACCAATTTCATCGTTTGGTTTATGTTTTACACGCGTTTTAAATTTTATTGCCGAAATCGCTTTTTCTCGCCGAGATAAGCACGTTTTCTGAAATGCCGCTCTCCCGTCACTCTGGTTAAAGTGTTATGAAAAAAAAGGCTGTTGGGGGCTAGGGAGTATCGAGTTGATCAATATACATGAAGAAATAACCAATTTCATCGTTTGGTTTATGTTTTACACGCGTTTTAAATTTTATTGCCGAAATCGCTTTTTCTCGCCGAGATAAGCACGTTTTCTGAAATGCCGCTCTCCCGTCACTCTGGTTAAAGTGTTATGAAAAAAAAGGCTGTTGGGGGCTAGGGAGTATCGAGTTGATCATTATACATGAAGAAATAACCAATTTCATCGTTTGGTTTATGTTTTACACGCGTTTTAAATTTTATTGCCGAAATCGCTTTTTCTCGCCGAGATAAGCACGTTTTCTGAAATGCCGCTCTCCCGTCACTCTGGTTAAAGTGTTATGAAAAAAAAGGCTGTTGGGGGCTAGGGAGTATCGAGTTGATCATTATACATGAAGAAATAACCAATTTCATCGTTTGGTTTATGTTTTACACGCGTTTTAAATTTTATTGCCGAAATCGCTTTTTCTCGCCGAGATAAGCACGTTTTCTGAAATGCCGCTCTCCCGTCACTCTGGTTAAAGTGTTATGAAAAAAAAGGCTGTTGGGGGCTAGGGAGTATCGAGTTGATCTTTATACATGAAGAAATAACCAATTTCATCGTTTGGTTTATGTTTTACACGCGTTTTAAATTTTATTGCCGAAATCGCTTTTTCTCGCCGAGATAAGCACGTTTTCTGAAATGCCGCTCTCCCGTCACTCTGGTTAAAGTGTTATGAAAAAAAAGGCTGTTGGGGGCTAGGGAGCATCGAGTTGATCATTATACATGAAGAAATAACCAATTTCATCGTTTGGTTTATGTTTTACACGCGTTTTAAATTTTATTGCCGAAATCGCTTTTTCTCGCCGAGATAAGCACGTTTTCTGAAATGCCGCTCTCCCGTCACTCTGGTTAAAGTGTTATGAAAAAAAAGGCTGTTGGGGGCTAGGGAGTATCGAGTTGATCATTATACATGAAGAAATAACCAATTTCATCGTTTGGTTTATGTTTTACACGCGTTTTAAATTTTATTGCCGAAATCGCTTTTTCTCGCCGAGATAAGCACGTTTTCTGAAATGCCGCTCTCCCGTCACTCTGGTTAAAGTGTTATGAAAAAAAAGGCTGTTGGGGGCTAGGGAGTATCGAGTTGATCATTATACATGAAGAAATAACCAATTTCATCGTTTGGTTTATGTTTTACACGCGTTTTAAATTTTATTGCCGAAATCGCTTTTTCTCGCCGAGATAAGCACGTTTTCTGAAATGCCGCTCTCCCGTCACTCTGGTTAAAGTGTTATGAAAAAAAAGGCTGTTGGGGGCTAGGGAGTATCGAGTTGATCATTATACATGAAGAAATAACCAATTTCATCGTTTGGTTTATGTTTTACACGCGTTTTAAATTTTATTGCCGAAATCGCTTTTTCTCGCCGAGATAAGCACGTTTTCTGAAATGCCGCTCTCCCGTCACTCTGGTTAAAGTGTTATGAAAAAAAAGGCTGTTGGGGGCTAGGGAGTATCGAGTTGATCATTATACATGAAGAAATAACCAATTTCATCGTTTGGTTTATGTTTTACACGCGTTTTAAATTTTATTGCCGAAATCGCTTTTTCTCGCCGAGATAAGCACGTTTTCTGAAATGCCGCTCTCCCGTCACTCTGGTTAAAGTGTTATGAAAAAAAAGGCTGTTGGGGGCTAGGGAGTATCGAGTTGATCATTATACATGAAGAAATAACCAATTTCATCGTTTGGTTTATGTTTTACACGCGTTTTAAATTTTATTGCCGAAATCGCTTTTTCTCGCCGAGATAAGCACGTTTTCTGAAATGCCGCTCTCCCGTCACTCTGGTTAAAGTGTTATGAAAAAAAAGGCTGTTGGGGGCTAGGGAGTATCGAGTTGATCATTATACATGAAGAAATAACCAATTTCATCGTTTGGTTTATGTTTTACACGCGTTTTAAATTTTATTGCCGAAATCGCTTTTTCTCGCCGAGATAAGCACGTTTTCTGAAATGCCGCTCTCCCGTCACTCTGGTTAAAGTGTTATGAAAAAAAAGGCTGTTGGGGGCTAGGGAGTATCGAGTTGATCATTATACATGAAGAAATAACCAATTTCATCGTTTGGTTTATGTTTTACACGCGTTTTAAATTTTATTGCCGAAATCGCTTTTTCTCGCCGAGATAAGCACGTTTTCTGAAATGCCGCTCTCCCGTCACTCTGGTTAAAGCGTTATGAAAAAAAAGGCTGTTGGGGGCTAGGGAGTATCGAGTTGATCATTATACATGAAGAAATAACCAATTTCATCGTTTGGTTTATGTTTTACACGCGTTTTAAATTTTATTGCCGAAATCGCTTTTTCTCGCCGAGATAAGCACGTTTTCTGAAATGCCGCTCTCCCGTCACTCTGGTTAAAGTGTTATGAAAAAAAAGGCTGTTGGGGGCTAGGGAGTATCGAGTTGATCATTATACATGAAGAAATAACCAATTTCATCGTTTGGTTTATGTTTTACACGCGTTTTAAATTTTATTGCCGAAATCGCTTTTTCTCGCCGAGATAAGCACGTTTTCTGAAATGCCGCTCTCCCGTCACTCTGGTTAAAGTGTTATGAAAAAAAAGGCTGTTGGGGGCTAGGGAGTATCGAGTTGATCATTATACATGAAGAAATAACCAATTTCATCGTTTGGTTTATGTTTTACACGCGTTTTAAATTTTATTGCCGAAATCGCTTTTTCTCGCCGAGATAAGCACGTTTTCTGAAATGCCGCTCTCCCGTCACTCTGGTTAAAGTGTTATGAAAAAAAAGGCTGTTGGGGGCTAGGGAGTATCGAGTTGATCATTATACATGAAGAAATAACCAATTTCATCGTTTGGTTTATGTTTTACACGCGTTTTAAATTTTATTGCCGAAATCGCTTTTTCTCGCCGAGATAAGCACGTTTTCTGAAATGCCGCTCTCCCGTCACTCTGGTTAAAGTGTTATGAAAAAAAAGGCTGTTGGGGGCTAGGGAGTATCGAGTTGATCATTATACATGAAGAAATAACCAATTTCATCGTTTGGTTTATGTTTTACACGCGTTTTAAATTTTATTGCCGAAATCGCTTTTTCTCGCCGAGATAAGCACGTTTTCTGAAATGCCGCTCTCCCGTCACTCTGGTTAAAGTGTTATGAAAAAAAAGGCTGTTGGGGGCTAGGGAGTATCGAGTTGATCATTATACATGAAGAAATAACCAATTTCATCGTTTGGTTTATGTTTTACACGCGTTTTAAATTTTATTGCCGAAATCGCTTTTTCTCGCCGAGATAAGCACGTTTTCTGAAATGCCGCTCTCCCGTCACTCTGGTTAAAGTGTTATGAAAAAAAAGGCTGTTGGGGGCTAGGGAGTATCGAGTTGATCATTATACATGAAGAAATAACCAATTTCATCGTTTGGTTTATGTTTTACACGCGTTTTAAATTTTATTGCCGAAATCGCTTTTTCTCGCCGAGATAAGCACGTTTTCTGAAATGCCGCTCTCCCGTCACTCTGGTTAAAGTGTTATGAAAAAAAAGGCTGTTGGGGGCTAGGGAGTATCGAGTTGATCATTATACATGAAGAAATAACCAATTTCATCGTTTGGTTTATGTTTTACACGCGTTTTAAATTTTATTGCCGAAATCGCTTTTTCTCGCCGAGATAAGCACGTTTTCTGAAATGCCGCTCTCCCGTCACTCTGGTTAAAGTGTTATGAAAAAAAAGGCTGTTGGGGGCTAGGGAGTATCGAGTTGATCATTATACATGAAGAAATAACCAATTTCATCGTTTGGTTTATGTTTTACACGCTGCTGAGCTCCAGCTGGATGTGTAAAAAGAACCGGGCTGGTTAAAAAAAGAACCGGGCGACCCGGTAAAATTGCTTAGCCGGGGCTCTGGAAGCCTAACACGGCGTGATCTTGTCCAAAAAGCCGCTGCTGAGCTCCAGCTGGAAGTGTAAAAAGAACCGGGCTGGTTAAAAAAAAGAACCGGGCGACCCGGTAAAATTGCTTAGCCGGGGCTCTGGAAGCCTAACACGGCGTGATCTTGTCCAAAAAGCCGCTGCTGAGCTCCAGCTGGAAGTGTAAAAAGAACCGGGCTGGTTAAAAAAAAGAACCGGGCGGCCCGGTAAAATTGCCTAGCCGGGGTCCTGGAAGCCTAACCCGGCGTGATACTGTGCAAAAAGCCGCTGCTGAGCTCCAGCTGGAAGTGTAAAAAGAACCGGGCTGGTTAAAAAAATAACCGGGCGACCCGGTAAAATTGCTTAGCCGGGGCTCTGGAAGCCTAACACGGCGTGATCTTGTCCAAAAAGCCGCTGCTGAGCTCCAGCTGGAAGTGTAAAAAGAACCGGGCTGGTTAAAAAAAAGAACCGGGCGGCCCGTTAAAATTGCTTAGCCGGGGCTCTGGAAGCCTAACCAGGCGTGATCTTGTCCAAAAAGCCGCTCGTGAGCTCCAGCTGGAAGTGTAAAAAGAACCGGGCTGGTTAAAAAAAAGAACCGGGCGGCCCGGTAAAATTGCTTAGCCGGGGTCCTGGAAGCCTAACCCGGCGTGATATTGTCCAAAAAGCCGCTGCTGAGCTCCAGCTGGAAGTGTAAAAAGAACCGGGCTGGTTAAAAAAACGAACCGGGCGACCCGGTAAAATTGCTTAGCCGGGGCTCTGGAAGCCTAACACGGCGTGATCTTGTCCAAAAAGCCGCTGCTGAGCTCCAGCTGGAAGTGTAAAAAGAACCGGGCTGGTTAAAAAAAAGAACCGGGCGACCCGGTAAAATTGCTTAGCCGGGGCTCTGGAAGCCTAACACGGCGTGATCTTGTCCAAAAAGCCGCTGCTGAGCTCCAGCTGGAAGTGTAAAAAGAACCGGGCTGGGTCAAAAAAAGAACCGGGCGGCCCGGTAAAATTGCCGGGGTCCTGGAAGCCTAACGCGGCGTGATCTTGCCCGAAAGTCGGCCTCTATACTTCCATATTAGGTACCAGGCGCTCAGAGCCAACTTGGCGAACATTTTCTAAGTGCCCACGGCTCTGCGGGGATTGTGCGTCCGACCCGCGCCGGTTCTCCAGCCGGCCTGAAATAACGCAAAACCAGCCTCTCCCCCTGGAGCTCACAGCCAAAGGCGAAACTTTTCTAACTGCCTAATGCTCTGCGGGCTTTTGAGTCCGCCCCGCGCCGGTTCGTCGGTCGGCCTCAAAAAGCGAAAAATCAGCCTCTCTCCCTGGAGCTCGACTCGAGTTGATCATTATACATGAAGAAATAACCAATTTCATCGTTTGGTTTATGTTTTACACGCGTTTTAAATTTTATTGCCGAAATCGCTTTTTCTCGCCGAGATAAGCACGTTTTCTGAAATGCCGCTCTCCCGTCACTCTGGTTAAAGTGTTATGAAAAAAAAGGCTGTTGGGGGCTAGGGAGTATCGAGTTGATCATTATACATGAAGAAAAAACCAATTTCATCGTTTGGTTTATGTTTTACACGCGTTTTAAATTTTATTGCCGAAATCGCTTTTTCTCGCCGAGATAAGCACGTTTTCTGAAATGCCGCTCTCCCGTCACTCTGGTTAAAGTGTTATGAAAAAAAAAGGCTGTTGGGGGCTAGGGAGTATCGAGTTGATCATTATACATGAAGAAATAACCAATTTGATCGTTTGGTTTATGTTTTACACGCGTTTTAAATTTTATTGCCAAAATCGCTTTTTCTCGCCGAGATAAGCACGTTTTCTGAAATGCCGCTCTCCCGTCACTCTGGTTAAAGTGTTATGAAAAAAAAGGCTGTTGGGGGCTAGGGAGTATCGAGTTGATCATTATACATGAAGAAATAACCAATTTCATCGTTTGGTTTATGTTTAACACGCGTTTTAAATTTTATTGCCGAAATCGCTTTTTCTCGCCGAGATAAGCACGTTTTCTGAAATGCCGCTCTCCCGTCACTCTGGTTAAAGTGTTATGAAAAAAAAGGCTGTTGGGGGCTAGGGAGTATCGAGTTGATCATTATACATGAAGAAATAACCAATTTCATCGTTTGGTTTATGTTTTACACGCGTTTTAAATTTTATTGCCGAAATCGCTTTTTCTCGCCGAGATAAGCACGTTTTCTGAAATGCCGCTCTCCCGTCACTCTGGTTAAAGTGTTATGAAAAAAAAGGCTGTTGGGGGCTAGGGAGTATCGAGTTGATCATTATACATGAAGAAATAACCAATTTCATCGTTTGGTTTATGTTTTACACGCGTTTTAAATTGTATTGCCGAAATCGCTTTTTCTCGCCGAGATAAGCACGTTTTCTGAAATGCCGCTCTCCCGTCACTCTGGTTAAAGTGTTATGAAAAAAAAGGCTGTTGGGGGCTAGGGAGTATCGAGTTGATCTTTATACATGAGGAAATAACCAATTTCATCGTTTGGTTTATGTTTTACACGCGTTTTAAATTTTATTGCCGAAATCGCTTTTTCTCGCCGAGATAAGCACGTTTTCTGAAATGCCGCTCTCCCGTCACTCTGGTTAAAGTGTTATGAAAAAAAAGGCTGTTGGGGGCTAGGGAGTATCGAGTTGATCATTATACATGAAGAAATAACCAATTTCATCGTTTGGTTTATGTTTTACACGCGTTTTAAATTTTATTGCCGAAATCGCTTTTTCTCGCCGAGATAAGCACGTTTTCTGAAATGCCGCTCTCCCGTCACTCTGGTTAAAGTGTTATGAAAAAAAAGGCTGTTGGGGGCTAGGGAGTATCGAGTTGATCATTATACATGAAGAAATAACCAATTTCATCGTTTGGTTTATGTTTTACACGCGTTTTAAATTTTATTGCCGAAATCGCTTTTTCTCGCCGAGATAAGCACGTTTTCTGAAATGCCGCTCTCCCGTCACTCTGGTTAAAGTGTTATGAAAAAAAAGGCTGTTGGGGGCTAGGGAGTATCGAGTTGATCATTATACATGAAGAAATAACCAATTTCATCGTTTGGTTTATGTTTTACACGCGTTTTAAATTTTATTGCCGAAATCGCTTTTTCTCGCCGAGATAAGCACGTTTTCTGAAATGCCGCTCTCCCGTCACTCTGGTTAAAGTGTTATGAAAAAAAAGGCTGTTGGGGGCTAGGGAGTATCGAGTTGATCATTATACATGAAGAAATAACCAATTTCATCGTTTGGTTTATGTTTTACACGCTGCTGAGCTCCAGCTGGATGTGTAAAAAGAACCGGGCTGGTTAAAAAAAGAACCGGGCGACCCGGTAAAATTGCTTAGCCGGGGCTCTGGAAGCCTAACACGGCGTGATCTTGTCCAAAAAGCCGCTGCTGAGCTCCTGCTGGAAGTGTAAAAAGAACCGGGCTGGTTAAAAAAAAGAACCGGGCGACCCGGTAAAATTGCTTAGCCGGGGCTCTGGAAGCCTAACACGGCGTGATCTTGTCCAAAAAGCCGCTGCTGAGCTCCAGCTGGAAGTGTAAAAAGAACCGGGCTGGTTAAAAAAAAGAACCGGGCGGCCCGGTAAAATTGCCTAGCCGGGGTCCTGGAAGCCTAACCCGGCGTGATACTGTGCAAAAAGCCGCTGCTGAGCTCCAGCTGGAAGTGTAAAAAGAACCGGGCTGGTTAAAAAAATAACCGGGCGACCCGGTAAAATTGCTTAGCCGGGGCTCTGGAAGCCTAACACGGCGTGATCTTGTCCAAAAAGCCACTGCTGAGCTCCAGCTGGAAGTGTAAAAAGAACCGGGCTGTTTAAAAAAAAGAACCGGGCGGCCCGTTAAAATTGCTTAGCCGGGGCTCTGGAAGCCTAACCAGGCGTGATCTTGTCCAAAAAGCCGCTCGTGAGCTCCAGCTGGAAGTGTAAAAAGAACCGGGCTGGTTAAAAAAAAGAACCGGGCGGCCCGGTAAAATTGCTTAGCCGGGGTCCTGGAAGCCTAACCCGGCGTGATATTGTCCAAAAAGCCGCTGCTGAGCTCCAGCTGGAAGTGTAAAAAGAACCGGGCTGGTTAAAAAAACGAACCGGGCGACCCGGTAAAATTGCTTAGCCGGGGCTCTGGAAGCCTAACACGGCGTGATCTTGTCCAAAAAGCCGCTGCTGAGCTCCAGCTGGAAGTGTAAAAAGAACCGGGCTGGTTAAAAAAAAGAACCGGGCGACCCGGTAAAATTGCTTAGCCGGGGCTCTGGAAGCCTAACACGGCGTGATCTTGTCCAAAAAGCCGCTGCTGAGCTCCAGCTGGAAGTGTAAAAAGAACCGGGCTGGTTCAAAAAAAGAACCGGGCGGCCCGGTAAAATTGCCGGGGTCCTGGAAGCCTAACGCGGCGTGATCTTGCCCGAAAGTCGGCCTCTATACTTCCATATTAGGTACCAGGCGCTCAGAGCCAACTTGGCGAACATTTTCTAAGTGCCCACGGCTCTGCGGGGATTGTGCGTCCGACCCGCGCCGGTTCTCCAGCCGGCCTGAAATAACGCAAAACCAGCCTCTCCCCCTGGAGCTCACAGCCAAAGGCGAAACTTTTCTAACTGCCTAATGCTCTGCGGGCTTTTGAGTCCGCCCCGCGCCGGTTCGTCGGTCGGCCTCAAAAAGCGAAAAATCAGCCTCTCTCCCTGGAGCTCGACTCGAGTTGATCATTATACATGAAGAAATAACCAATTTCATCGTTTGGTTTATGTTTTACACGCGTTTTAAATTTTATTGCCGAAATCGCTTTTTCTCGCCGAGATAAGCACGTTTTCTGAAATGCCGCTCTCCCGTCACTCTGGTTAAAGTGTTATGAAAAAAAAGGCTGTTGGGGGCTAGGGAGTATCGAGTTGATCATTATACATGAAGAAAAAACCAATTTCATCGTTTGGTTTATGTTTTACACGCGTTTTAAATTTTATTGCCAAAATCGCTTTTTCTCGCCGAGATAAGCACGTTTTCTGAAATGCCGCTCTCCCGTCACTCTGGTTAAAGTGTTATGAAAAAAAAGGCTGTTGGGGGCTAGGGAGTATCGAGTTGATCATTATACATGAAGAAATAACCAATTTCATCGTTTGGTTTATGTTTAACACGCGTTTTAAATTTTATTGCCGAAATCGCTTTTTCTCGCCGAGATAAGCACGTTTTCTGAAATGCCGCTCTCCCGTCACTCTGGTTAAAGTGTTATGAAAAAAAAGGCTGTTGGGGGCTAGGGAGTATCGAGTTGATCATTATACATGAAGAAATAACCAATTTCATCGTTTGGTTTATGTTTTACACGCGTTTTAAATTTTATTGCCGAAATCGCTTTTTCTCGCCGAGATAAGCACGTTTTCTGAAATGCCGCTCTCCCGTCACTCTGGTTAAAGTGTTATGAAAAAAAAGGCTGTTGGGGGCTAGGGAGTATCGAGTTGATCATTATACATGAAGAAATAACCAATTTCATCGTTTGGTTTATGTTTTACACGCGTTTTAAATTTTATTGCCGAAATCGCTTTTTCTCGCCGAGATAAGCACGTTTTCTGAAATGCCGCTCTCCCGTCACTCTGGTTAAAGTGTTATGAAAAAAAAGGCTGTTGGGGGCTAGGGAGTATCGAGTTGATCATTATACATGAAGAAATAACCAATTTCATCGTTTGGTTTATGTTTTACACGCGTTTTAAATTTTATTGCCGAAATCGCTTTTTCTCGCCGAGATAAGCACGTTTTCTGAAATGCCGCTCTCCCGTCACTCTGGTTAAAGTGTTATGAAAAAAAAGGCTGTTGGGGGCTAGGGAGTATCGAGTTGATCATTATACATGAAGAAATAACCAATTTCATCGTTTGGTTTATGTTTTACACGCGTTTTAAATTTTATTGCCGAAATCGCTTTTTCTCGCCGAGATAAGCACGTTTTCTGAAATGCCGCTCTCCCGTCACTCTGGTTAAAGTGTTATGAAAAAAAAGGCTGTTGGGGGCTAGGGAGTATCGAGTTGATCATTATACATGAAGAAATAACCAATTTCATCGTTTGGTTTATGTTTTACACGCGTTTTAAATTGTATTGCCGAAATCGCTTTTTCTCGCCGAGATAAGCACGTTTTCTGAAATGCCGCTCTCCCGTCACTCTGGTTAAAGTGTTATGAAAAAAAAGGCTGTTGGGGGCTAGGGAGTATCGAGTTGATCATTATACATGAAGAAATAACCAATTTCATCGTTTGGTTTATGTTTTACACGCTGCTGAGCTCCAGCTGGATGTGTAAAAAGAACCGGGCTGGTTAAAAAAAGAACCGGGCGACCCGGTAAAATTGCTTAGCCGGGGCTCTGGAAGCCTAACACGGCGTGATCTTGTCCAAAAAGCCGCTGCTGAGCTCCAGCTGGAAGTGTAAAAAGAACCGGGCTGGTTAAAAAAAAGAACCGGGCGACCCGGTAAAATTGCTTAGCCGGGGCTCTGGAAGCCTAACACGGCGTGATCTTGTCCAAAAAGCCGCTGCTGAGCTCCAGCTGGAAGTGTAAAAAGAACCGGGCTGGTTAAAAAAAAGAACCGGGCGGCCCGGTAAAATTGCCTAGCCGGGGTCCTGGAAGCCTAACCCGGCGTGATACTGTGCAAAAAGCCGCTGCTGAGCTCCAGCTGGAAGTGTAAAAAGAACCGGGCTGGTTAAAAAAATAACCGGGCGACCCGGTAAAATTGCTTAGCCGGGGCTCTGGAAGCCTAACACGGCGTGATCTTGTCCAAAAAGCCGCTGCTGAGCTCCAGCTGGAAGTGTAAAAAGAACCGGGCTGGTTAAAAAAAAGAACCGGGCGGCCCGTTAAAATTGCTTAGCCGGGGCTCTGGAAGCCTAACCAGGCGTGATCTTGTCCAAAAAGCCGCTCGTGAGCTCCAGCTGGAAGTGTAAAAAGAACCGGGCTGGTTAAAAAAAAGAACCGGGCGGCCCGGTAAAATTGCTTAGCCGGGGTCCTGGAAGCCTAACCCGGCGTGATATTGTCCAAAAAGCCGCTGCTGAGCTCCAGCTGGAAGTGTAAAAAGAACCGGGCTGGTTAAAAAAACGAACCGGGCGACCCGGTAAAATTGCTTAGCCGGGGCTCTGGAAGCCTAACACGGCGTGATCTTGTCCAAAAAGCCGCTGCTGAGCTCCAGCTGGAAGTGTAAAAAGAACCGGGCTGGTTAAAAAAAAGAACCGGGCGACCCGGTAAAATTGCTTAGCCGGGGCTCTGGAAGCCTAACACGGCGTGATCTTGTCCAAAAAGCCGCTGCTGAGCTCCAGCTGGAAGTGTAAAAAGAACCGGGCTGGTTCAAAAAAAGAACCGGGCGGCCCGGTAAAATTGCCGGGGTCCTGGAAGCCTAACGCGGCGTGATCTTGCCCGAAAGTCGGCCTCTATACTTCCATATTAGGTACCAGGCGCTCAGAGCCAACTTGGCGAACATTTTCTAAGTGCCCACGGCTCTGCGGGGATTGTGCGTCCGACCCGCGCCGGTTCTCCAGCCGGCCTGAAATAACGCAAAACCAGCCTCTCCCCCTGGAGCTCACAGCCAAAGGCGAAACTTTTCTAACTGCCTAATGCTCTGCGGGCTTTTGAGTCCGCCCCGCGCCGGTTCGTCGGTCGGCCTCAAAAAGCGAAAAATCAGCCTCTCTCCCTGGAGCTCGACTCGAGTTGATTATTATACATGAAGAAATAACCAATTTCATCGTTTGGTTTATGTTTTACACGCGTTTTAAATTTTATTGCCGAAATCGCTTTTTCTCGCCGAGATAAGCACGTTTTCTGAAATGCCGCTCTCCCGTCACTCTGGTTAAAGTGTTATGAAAAAAAAGGCTGTTGGGGGCTAGGGAGTATCGAGTTGATCATTATACATGAAGAAAAAACCAATTTCATCGTTTGGTTTATGTTTTACACGCGTTTTAAATTTTATTGCCAAAATCGCTTTTTCTCGCCGAGATAAGCACGTTTTCTGAAATGCCGCTCTCCCGTCACTCTGGTTAAAGTGTTATGAAAAAAAAGGCTGTTGGGGGCTAGGGAGTATCGAGTTGATCATTATACATGAAGAAATAACCAATTTCATCGTTTGGTTTATGTTTAACACGCGTTTTAAATTTTATTGCCGAAATCGCTTTTTCTCGCCGAGATAAGCACGTTTTCTGAAATGCCGCTCTCCCGTCACTCTGGTTAAAGTGTTATGAAAAAAAAGGCTGTTGGGGGCTAGGGAGTATCGAGTTGATCATTATACATGAAGAAATAACCAATTTCATCGTTTGGTTTATGTTTTACACGCGTTTTAAATTTTATTGCCGAAATTGCTTTTTCTCGCCGAGATAAGCACGTTTTCTGAAATGCCGCTCTCCCGTCACTCTGGTTAAAGTGTTATGAAAAAAAAGGCTGTTGGGGGCTAGGGAGTATCGAGTTGATCATTATACATGAAGAAATAACCAATTTCATCGTTTGGTTTATGTTTTACACGCGTTTTAAATTTTATTGCCGAAATCGCTTTTTCTCGCCGAGATAAGCACGTTTTCTGAAATGCCGCTCTCCCGTCACTCTGGTTAAAGTGTTATGAAAAAAAAGGCTGTTGGGGGCTAGGGAGTATCGAGTTGATCTTTATACATGAAGAAATAACCAATTTCATCGTTTGGTTTATGTTTTACACGCGTTTTAAATTTTATTGCCGAAATCGCTTTTTCTCGCCGAGATAAGCACGTTTTCTGAAATGCCGCTCTCCCGTCACTCTGGTTAAAGTGTTATGAAAAAAAAGGCTGTTGGGGGCTAGGGAGTATCGAGTTGATCATTATACATGAAGAAATAACCACTTTCATCGTTTGGTTTATGTTTTACACGTGTTTTAAATTTTATTGCCGAAATCGCTTTTTCTCGCCGAGATAAGCACGTTTTCTGAAATGCCGCTCTCCCGTCACTCTGGTTAAAGTGTTATGAAAAAAAAGGCTGTTGGGGGCTAGGGAGTATCGAGTTGATCATTATACATGAAGAAATAACCAATTTCATCGTTTGGTTTATGTTTTACACGCGTTTTAAATTTTATTGCCGAAATCGCTTTTTCTCGCCGAGATAAGCACGTTTTCTGAAATGCCGCTCTCCCGTCACTCTGGTTAAAGTGTTATGAAAAAAAAGGCTGTTGGGGGCTAGGGAGTATCGAGTTGATCATTATACATGAAGAAATAACCAATTTCATCGTTTGGTTTATGTTTTACACGCGTTTTAAATTTTATTGCCGAAATCGCTTTTTCTCGCCGAGATAAGCACGTTTTCTGAAATGCCGCTCTCCCGTCACTCTGGTTAAAGTGTTATGAAAAAAAAGGCTGTTGGGGGCTAGGGAGTATCGAGTTGATCATTATACATGAAGAAATAACCAATTTCATCGTTTGGTTTATGTTTTACACGCGTTTTAAATTTTATTGCCGAAATCGCTTTTTCTCGCCGAGATAAGCACGTTTTCTGAAATGCCGCTCTCCCGTCACTCTGGTTAAAGTGTTATGAAAAAAAAGGCTGTTGGGGGCTAGAGAGTATCGAGTTGATCATTATACATGAAGAAATAACCAATTTCATCGTTTTGGTTTATGTTTTACACGCGTTTTAAATTTTATTGCCGAAATCGCTTTTTCTCGCCGAGATAAGCACGTTTTCTGAAATGCCGCTCTCCCGTCACTCTGGTTAAAGTGTTATGAAAAAAAAGGCTGTTGGGGGCAAGGGAGTATCGAGTTGATCATTATACATGAAGAAATAACCAATTTCATCGTTTGGTTTATGTTTTACACGCGTTTTAAATTTTATTGCCGAAATCGCTTTTTCTCGCCGAAATAAGCACGTTTTCTGAAATGCCGCTCTCCCGTCACTCTGGTTAAAGTGTTATGAAAAAAAAGGCTGTTGGGGGCTAGGGAGTATCGAGTTGATCATTATACATGAAGAAATAACCAATTTCATCGTTTGGTTTATGTTTTACACGCGTTTTAAATTTTATTGCCGAAATCGCTTTTTCTCGCCGAGATAAGCACGTTTTCTGAAATGCCGCTCTCCCGTCACTCTGGTTAAAGTGTTATGAAAAAAAAGGCTGTTGGGGGCTAGGGAGTATCGAGTTGATCATTATACATGAAGAAATAACCAATTTCATCGTTTGGTTTATGTTTTACACGCGTTTTAAATTTTATTGCCGAAATCGCTTTTTCTCGCCGAGATAAGCACGTTTTCTGAAATGCCGCTCTCCCGTCACTCTGGTTAAAGTGTTATGAAAAAAAAGGCTGTTGGGGGCTAGGGAGTATCGAGTTGATCATTATACATAAAGAAATAACCAATTTCATCGTTTGGTTTATGTTTTACACGCGTTTTAAATTTTATTGCCGAAATCGCTTTTTCTCGCCGAGATAAGCACGTTTTCTGAAATGCCGCTCTCCCGTCACTCTGGTTAAAGTGTTATGAAAAAAAAGGCTGTTGGGGGCTAGGGAGTATCGAGTTGATCATTATACATGAAGAAATAACCAATTTCATCGTTTGGTTTATGTTTTACACGCGTTTTAAATTTTATTGCCGAAATCGCTTTTTCTCGCCGAGATAAGCACGTTTTCTGAAATGCCGCTCTCCCGTCACTCTGGTTAAAGTGTTATGAAAAAAAAGGCTGTTGGGGGCTAGGGAGTATCGAGTTGATCATTATACATGAAGAAATAACCAATTTCATCGTTTGGTTTATGTTTTACACGCGTTTTAAATTTTATTGCCGAAATCGCTTTTTCTCGCCGAGATAAGCACGTTTTCTGAAATGCCGCTCTCCCGTCACTCTGGTTAAAGTGTTATGAAAAAAAAGGCTGTTGGGGGCTAGGGAGTATCGAGTTGATCATTATACATGAAGAAATAACCAATTTCATCGTTTGGTTTATGTTTTACACGCGTTTTAAATTTTATTGCCGAAATCGCTTTTTCTCGCCGAGATAAGCACGTTTTCTGAAATGCCGCTCTCCCGTCACTCTGGTTAAAGTGTTATGAAAAAAAAGGCTGTTGGGGGCTAGGGAGTATCGAGTTGATCATTATACATGAAGAAATAACCAATTTCATCGTTTGGTTTATGTTTTACACGCGTTTTAAATTTTATTGCCGAAATCGCTTTTTCTCGCCGAGATAAGCACGTTTTCTGAAATGCCGCTCTCCCGTCACTCTGGTTAAAGTGTTATGAAAAAAAAGGCTGTTGGGGGCTAGGGAGTATCGAGTTGATCATTATACATGAAGAAATAACCAATTTCATCGTTTGGTTTATGTTTTACACGCGTTTTAAATTTTATTGCCGAAATCGCTTTTTCTCGCCGAGATAAGCACGTTTTCTGAAATGCCGCTCTCCCGTCACTCAGGTAAAAGTGTTATGAAAAAAAAGGCTGTTGGGGGCTAGGGAGTATCGAGTTGATCATTATACATGAAGAAATAACCAATTTCATCGTTTGGTTTATGTTTTACACGCGTTTTAAATTTTATTGCCGAAATCGCTTTTTCTCGCCGAGATAAGCACGTTTTCTGAAATGCCGCTCTCCCGTCACTCTGGGTAAAGTGTTATGAAAAAAAAGGCTGTTGGGGGCTAGGGAGTATCGAGTTGATCATTATACATGAAGAAATAACCAATTTCATCGTTTGGTTTATGTTTAACACGCGTTTTAAATTTTATTGCCGAAATCGCTTTTTCTCGCCGAGATAAGCACGTTTTCTGAAATGCCGCTCTCCCGTCACTCTGGTTAAAGTGTTATGAAAAAAAAGGCTGTTGGGGGCTAGGGAGTATCGAGTTGATCATTATACATGAAGAAATAACCAATTTCATCGTTTGGTTTATGTTTTACACGCGTTTTAAATTTTATTGCCGAAATCGCTTTTTCTCGCCGAGATAAGCACGTTTTCTGAAATGCCGCTCTCCCGTCACTCTGGTTAAAGTGTTATGAAAAAAAAGGCTGTTGGGGGCTAGGGAGTATCGAGTTGATCATTATACATAAAGAAATAACCAATTTCATCGTTTGGTTTATGTTTTACACGCTGCTGAGCTCCAGCTGGATGTGTAAAAAGAACCGGGCTGGTTAAAAAAAGAACCGGGCGACCCGGTAAAATTGCTTAGCCGGGGCTCTGGAAGCCTAACACGGCGTGATCTTGTCCAAAAAGCCGCTGCTGAGCTCCAGCTGGAAGTGTAAAAAGAACCGGGCTGGTTAAAAAAAAGAACCGGGCGGCCCGGTAAAATTGCTTAGCCGGGGTCCTGGAAGCCTAACCCGGCGTGATATTGTCCAAAAAGCCGCTGCTGAGCTCCAGCTGGAAGTGTAAAAAGAACCGGTCTGGTTAAAAAAAAGAACCGGGCGACCCGGTAAAATTGCTTAGCCGGGGCTCTGGAAGCCTAACACGGCGTGATCTTGTCCAAAAAGCCGCTGCTGAGCTCCAGCTGGAAGTGTAAAAAGAACCGGGCTGGTTAAAAAAAAGAACCGGGCGACCCGGTAAAATTGCTTAGCCGGGGCTCTGGAAGCCTAACACGGCGTGATCTTGTCCAAAAAGCCGCTGCTGAGCTCCAGCTGGAAGTGTAAAAAGAACCGGGCGGCCCGGTAAAATTGCCTAGCCGGGGTCCTGGAAGCCTAACCCGGCGTGATACTGTGCAAAAAGCCGCCTCTGAGCTCCAGCTGGAAGTGTAAAAAGAACCGGGCTGGTTAAAAAAAGAACCGGGCGACCCGGTAAAATTGCTTAGCCGGGGCTCTGGAAGCCTAACACGGCGTGATCTTGTCCAAAAAGCCGCTGCTGAGCTCCAGCTGGAAGTGTAAAAAGAACCGGGCTGGTTAAAAAAAAGAACCGGGCGGCCCGTTAAAATTGCTTAGCCGGGGCTCTGAAAGCCTAACCAGGCGTGATCTTGTCCAAAAAGCCGCTCGTGAGCTCCAGCTGGAAGTGTAAAAAGAACCGGGCTGGTTAAAAAAAAGAACCGGGCGGCCCGGTAAAATTGCTTAGCCGGGGTCCTGGAAGCCTAACCCGGCGTGATATTGTCCAAAAAGCCGCTGCTGAGCTCCAGCTGGAAGTGTAAAAAGAACCGGGCTGGTTAAAAAAAAGAACCGGGCGGGCCGGTAAAATTGCTTAGCCGGGGCTCTGGAAGCCTAACACGGCGTGATCTTGTCCCAAAAGCCGCTCGTGAGCTCCAGCTGGAAGTGTAAAAAAAACCGGGCTGGTTCAAAAAAAGAACCGGGCGGCCCGGTAGAATTGCTTAGCCGAGGTCCTGGAAGCCTAACCCGGCGTGATCTTGCGCCAAAAGCCGCTGCTGAGCTCCAGCTGGAAGTGTAAAAAGAACCGGGCTGGTTCAATAAAAGAACCGGGCGGCCCGGTAAAATTGCTTAGCCGGGGTCCTGGAAGCCTAACGCGGCGTGATCTTGCCCGAAAGTCGGCCTCTATACTTCCATATTAGGTACCAGGCGCTCAGAGCCAACTTGGCGAAAATTTTCTAAGTGCCCACGCCTCTGCGGGGATTGTGCGTCCGACCCGCGCCAGTTCTCCAGCCGGCCTGAAATAACGCAAAACCAGCCTCTCCCCCTGGAGCTCACAGCCAAAGGCGAAACTTTTCTAAGTGCCTACGGCTCTGCGGGCTTTTGAGTCCGCCCCGCGCCGGTTCGTCGGTCGGCCTCAAAAAGCGAAAAATCAGCCTCTCTCCCTGGAGCTCGACTCGAGTTGATCATTATACATGAAGAAATAACCAATTTCATCGTTTGGTTTATGTTTTACACGCGTTTTAAATTTTATTGCCGAAATCGCTTTTTCTCGCCGAGATAAGCACGTTTTCTGAAATGCCGCTCTCCCGTCACTCTGGTTAAAGTGTTATGAAAAAAAAGGCTGTTGGGGGCTAGGGAGTATCGAGTTGATCATTATACATGAAGAAATAACCAATTTCATCGTTTGGTTTATGTTTTACACGCGTTTTAAATTTTATTGCCGAAATCGCTTTTTCTCGCCGAGATAAGCACGTTTTCTGAAATGCCGCTCTCCCGTCACTCTGGTTAAAGTGTTATGAAAAAAAAGGCTGTTGGGGGCTAGGGAGTATCGAGTTGATCATTATACATGAAGAAATAACCAATTTCATCGTTTGGTTTATGTTTTACACGCGTTTTAAATTTTATTGCCGAAATCGCTTTTTCTCGCCGAGATAAGCACGTTTTCTGAAATGCCGCTCTCCCGTCACTCTGGTTAAAGTGTTATGAAAAAAAAGGCTGTTGGGGGCTAGGGAGTATCGAGTTGATCATTATACATGAAGAAATAACCAATTTCATCGTTTGGTTTATGTTTTACACGCGTTTTAAATTGTATTGCCGAAATCGCTTTTTCTCGCCGAGATAAGCACGTTTTCTGAAATGCCGCTCTCCCGTCACTCTGGTTAAAGTGTTATGAAAAAAAAGGCTGTTGGGGGCTAGGGAGTATCGAGTTGATCATTATACATGAAGAAATAACCAATTTCATCGTTTGGTTTATGTTTTACACGCGTTTTAAATTTTATTGCCGAAATCGCTTTTTCTCGCCGAAATAAGCACGTTTTCTGAAATGCCGCTCTCCCGTCACTCTGGTTAAAGTGTTATGAAAGAAAAGGCTGTTGGGGGCTAGGGAGTATCGAGTTGATCATTATACATGAAGAAATAACCAATTTCATCGTTTGGTTTATGTTTTACACGCGTTTTAAATTTTATTGCCGAAATCGCTTTTTCTCGCCGAGATAAGCACGTTTTCTGAAATGCCGCTCTCCCGTCACTCAGGTAAAAGTGTTATGAAAAAAAAGGCTGTTGGGGGCTAGGGAGTATCGAGTTGATCATTATACATGAAGAAATAACCAATTTCATCGTTTGGTTTATGTTTTACACGCGTTTTAAATTTTATTGCCGAAATCGCTTTTTCTCGCCGAGATAAGCACGTTTTCTGAAATGCCGCTCTCCCGTCACTCTGGTTAAAGTGTTATGAAAAAAAAGGCTGTTGGGGGCTAGGGAGTATCGAGTTGATCATTATACATGAAGAAATAACCAATTTCATCGTTTGGTTTATGTTTTACACGCGTTTTAAATTTTATTGCCGAAATCGCTTTTTCTCGCCGAGATAAGCACGTTTTCTGAAATGCCGCTCTCCCGTCACTCTGGTTAAAGTGTTATGAAAAAAAAGGCTGTTGGGGGCTAGGGAGTATCGAGTTGATCATTATACATGAAGAAATAACCAATTTCATCGTTTGGTTTATGTTTTACACGCGTTTTAAATTTTATTGCCGAAATCGCTTTTTCTCGCCGAGATAAGCACGTTTTCTGAAATGCCGCTCTCCCGTCACTCTGGTTAAAGTGTTATGAAAAAAAAGGCTGTTGGGGGCTAGGGAGTATCGAGTTGATCATTATACATGAAGAAATAACCAATTTCATCGTTTGGTTTATGTTTTACACGCGTTTTAAATTTTATTGCCGAAATCGCTTTTTCTCGCCGAGATAAGCACGTTTTCTGAAATGCCGCTCTCCCGTCACTCTGGTTAAAGTGTTATGAAAAAAAAGGCTGTTGGGGGCTAGGGAGTATCGAGTTGATCATTATACATGAAGAAATAACCAATTTCATCGTTTGGTTTATGTTTTACACGCGTTTTAAATTTTATTGCCGAAATCGCTTTTTCTCGCCGAGATAAGCACGTTTTCTGAAATGCCGCTCTCCCGTCACTCTGGTTAAAGTGTTATGAAAAAAAAAGGCTGTTGGGGGCTAGGGAGTATCGAGTTGATCATTATACATGAAGAAATAACCAATTTCATCGTTTGGTTTATGTTTTACACGCGTTTTAAATTTTATTGCCGAAATCGCTTTTTCTCGCCGAGATAAGCACGTTTTCTGAAATGCCGCTCTCCCGTCACTCTGGTTAAAGTGTTATGAAAAAAAAGGCTGTTGGGGGCTAGGGAGTATCGAGTTGATCATTATACATGAAGAAATAACCAATTTCATCGTTTGGTTTATGTTTTACACGCGTTTTAAATTTTATTGCCGAAATCGCTTTTTCTCGCCGAGATAAGCACGTTTTCTGAAATGCCGCTCTCCCGTCACTCTGGTTAAAGTGTTATGAAAAAAAAAGGCTGTTGGGGGCTAGGGAGTATCGAGTTGATCATTATACATGAAGAAATAACCAATTTCATCGTTTGGTTTATGTTTTACACGCGTTTTAAATTTTATTGCCGAAATCGCTTTTTCTCGCCGAGATAAGCACGTTTTCTGAAATGCCGCTCTCCCGTCACTCTGGTTAAAGTGTTATGAAAAAAAAGGCTGTTGGGGGCTAGGGAGTATCGAGTTGATCATTATACATGAAGAAATAACCAATTTCATCGTTTGGTTTATGTTTTACACGCGTTTTAAATTTTATTGCCGAAATCGCTTTTTCTCGCCGAGATAAGCACGTTTTCTGAAATGCCGCTCTCCCGTCACTCTGGTTAAAGTGTTATGAAAAAAAAGGCTGTTGGGGGCTAGGGAGTATCGAGTTGATCATTATACATGAAGAAATAACCAATTTCATCGTTTGGTTTATGTTTTACACGCGTTTTAAATTTTATTGCCGAAATCGCTTTTTCTCGCCGAGATAAGCACGTTTTCTGAAATGCCGCTCTCCCGTCACTCTGGTTAAAGTGTTATGAAAAAAAAGGCTGTTGGGGGCTAGGGAGTATCGAGTTGATCATTATACATGAAGAAATAACCAATTTCATCGTTTGGTTTATGTTTTACACGCGTTTTAAATTTTATTGCCGAAATCGCTTTTTCTCGCCGAGATAAGCACGTTTTCTGAAATGCCGCTCTCCCGTCACTCTGGTTAAAGTGTTATGAAAAAAAAGGCTGTTGGGGGCTAGGGAGTATCGAGTTGATCATTATACATGAAGAAATAACCAATTTCATCGTTTGGTTTATGTTTTACACGCGTTTTAAATTTTATTGCCGAAATCGCTTTTTCTCGCCGAGATAAGCACGTTTTCTGAAATGCCGCTCTCCCGTCACTCTGGTTAAAGTGTTATGAAAAAAAAGGCTGTTGGGGGCTAGGGAGTATCGAGTTGATCATTATACATGAAGAAATAACCAATTTCATCGTTTGGTTTATGTTTTACACGCGTTTTAAATTTTATTGCCGAAATCGCTTTTTCTCGCCGAGATAAGCACGTTTTCTGAAATGCCGCTCTCCCGTCACTCTGGTTAAAGTGTTATGAAAAAAAAGGCTGTTGGGGGCTAGGGAGTATCGAGTTGATCATTATACATGAAGAAATAACCAATTTCATCGTTTGGTTTATGTTTTACACGCGTTTTAAATTTTATTGCCGAAATCGCTTTTTCTCGCCGAGATAAGCACGTTTTCTGAAATGCCGCTCTCCCGTCACTCTGGTTAAAGTGTTATGAAAAAAAAGGCTGTTGGGGGCTAGGGAGTATCGAGTTGATCATTATACATGAAGAAATAACCAATTTCATCGTTTGGTTTATGTTTTACACGCGTTTTAAATTTTATTGCCGAAATCGCTTTTTCTCGCCGAGATAAGCACGTTTTCTGAAATGCCGCTCTCCCGTCACTCTGGTTAAAGTGTTATGAAAAAAAAGGCTGTTGGGGGCTAGGGAGTATCGAGTTTGATCATTATACATGAAGAAATAACCAATTTCATCGTTTGGTTTATGTTTTACACGCGTTTTAAATTTTATTGCCGAAATCGCTTTTTCTCGCCGAGATAAGCACGTTTTCTGAAATGCCGCTCTCCCGTCACTCTGGTTAAAGTGTTATGAAAAAAAAGGCTGTTGGGGGCTAGGGAGTATCGAGTTGATCATTATACATGAAGAAATAACCAATTTCATCGTTTGGTTTATGTTTTACACGCGTTTTAAATTTTATTGCCGAAATCGCTTTTTCTCGCCGAGATAAGCACGTTTTCTGAAATGCCGCTCTCCCGTCACTCTGGTTAAAGTGTTATGAAAAAAAAGGCTGTTGGGGGCTAGGGAGTATCGAGTTGATCATTATACATGAAGAAATAACCAATTTCATCGTTTGGTTTATGTTTTACACGCGTTTTAAATTTTATTGCCGAAATCGCTTTTTCTCGCCGAGATAAGCACGTTTTCTGAAATGCCGCTCTCCCGTCACTCTGGTTAAAGTGTTATGAAAAAAAAAGGCTGTTGGGGGGCTAGGGAGTATCGAGTTGATCATTATACATGAAGAAATAACCAATTTCATCGTTTGGTTTATGTTTTACACGCGTTTTAAATTTTATTGCCGAAATCGCTTTTTCTCGCCGAGATAAGCACGTTTTCTGAAATGCCGCTCTCCCGTCACTATGGTTAAAGTGTTATGAAAAAAAAGGCTGTTGGGGGCTAGGGAGTATCGAGTTGATCATTATACATGAAGAAATAACCAATTTCATCGTTTGGTTTATGTTTTACACGCGTTTTAAATTTTATTGCCGAAATCGCTTTTTCTCGCCGAGATAAGCACGTTTTCTGAAATGCCGCTCTCCCGTCACTCTGGTTAAAGTGTTATGAAAAAAAAGGCTGTTGGGGGCTAGGGAGTATCGAGTTGATCATTATACATGAAGAAATAACCAATTTCATCGTTTGGTTTATGTTTTACACGCGTTTTAAATTTTATTGCCGAAATCGCTTTTTCTCGCCGAGATAAGCACGTTTTCTGAAATGCCGCTCTCCCGTCACTCTGGTTAAAGTGTTATGAAAAAAAAGGCTGTTGGGGGCTAGGGAGTATCGAGTTGATCATTATACATGAAGAAATAACCAATTTCATCGTTTGGTTTATGTTTTACACGCGTTTTAAATTTTATTGCCGAAATCGCTTTTTCTCGCCGAGATAAGCACGTTTTCTGAAATGCCGCTCTCCCGTCACTCTGGTTAAAGTGTTATGAAAAAAAAGGCTGTTGGGGGCTAGGGAGTATCGAGTTGATCATTATACATGAAGAAATAACCAATTTCATCGTTTGGTTTATGTTTTACACGCGTTTTAAATTTTATTGCCGAAATCGCTTTTTCTCGCCGAGATAAGCACGTTTTCTGAAATGCCGCTCTCCCGTCACTCTGGTTAAAGTGTTATGAAAAAAAAGGCTGTTGGGGGCTAGGGAGTATCGAGTTGATCATTATACATGAAGAAATAACCAATTTCATCGTTTGGTTTATGTTTTACACGCGTTTTAAATTTTATTGCCGAAATCGCTTTTTCTCGCCGAGATAAGCACGTTTTCTGAAATGCCGCTCTCCCGTCACTCTGGTTAAAGTGTTATGAAAAAAAAGGCTGTTGGGGGCTAGGGAGTATCGAGTTGATCATTATACATGAAGAAATAACCAATTTCATCGTTTGGTTTATGTTTTACACGCGTTTTAAATTTTATTGCCGAAATCGCTTTTTCTCGCCGAGATAAGCACGTTTTCTGAAATGCCGCTCTCCCGTCACTCTGGTTAAAGTGTTATGAAAAAAAAGGCTGTTGGGGGCTAGGGAGTATCGAGTTGATCATTATACATGAAGAAATAACCAATTTCATCGTTTGGTTTATGTTTTACACGCGTTTTAAATTTTATTGCCGAAATCGCTTTTTCTCGCCGAGATAAGCACGTTTTCTGAAATGCCGCTCTCCCGTCACTCTGGTTAAAGTGTTATGAAAAAAAAGGCTGTTGGGGGCTAGGGAGTATCGAGTTGATCATTATACATGAAGAAATAACCAATTTCATCGTTTGGTTTATGTTTTACACGCGTTTTAAATTTTATTGCCGAAATCGCTTTTTCTCGCCGAGATAAGCACGTTTTCTGAAATGCCGCTCTCCCGTCACTCTGGTTAAAGTGTTATGAAAAAAAAGGCTGTTGGGGGCTAGGGAGTATCGAGTTGATCATTATACATGAAGAAATAACCAATTTCATCGTTTGGTTTATGTTTTACACGCGTTTTAAATTTTATTGCCGAAATCGCTTTTTCTCGCCGAGATAAGCACGTTTTCTGAAATGCCGCTCTCCCGTCACTCTGGTTAAAGTGTTATGAAAAAAAAGGCTGTTGGGGGCTAGGGAGTATCGAGTTGATCATTATACATGAAGAAATAACCAATTTCATCGTTTGGTTTATGTTTTACACGCGTTTTAAATTTTATTGCCGAAATCGCTTTTTCTCGCCGAGATAAGCACGTTTTCTGAAATGCCGCTCTCCCGTCACTATGGTTAAAGTGTTATGAAAAAAAAGGCTGTTGGGGGCTAGGGAGTATCGAGTTGATCATTATACATGAAGAAATAACCAATTTCATCGTTTGGTTTATGTTTTACACGCGTTTTAAATTTTATTGCCGAAATCGCTTTTTCTCGCCGAGATAAGCACGTTTTCTGAAATGCCGCTCTCCCGTCACTCTGGTTAAAGTGTTATGAAAAAAAAGGCTGTTGGGGGCTAGGGAGTATCGAGTTGATCATTATACATGAAGAAATAACCAATTTCATCGTTTGGTTTATGTTTTACACGCGTTTTAAATTTTATTGCCGAAATCGCTTTTTCTCGCCGAGATAAGCACGTTTTCTGAAATGCCGCTCTCCCGTCACTCTGGTTAAAGTGTTATGAAAAAAAAGGCTGTTGGGGGCTAGGGAGTATCGAGTTGATCATTATACATGAAGAAATAACCAATTTCATCGTTTGGTTTATGTTTTACACGCGTTTTAAATTTTATTGCCGAAATCGCTTTTTCTCGCCGAGATAAGCACGTTTTCTGAAATGCCGCTCTCCCGTCACTCTGGTTAAAGTGTTATGAAAAAAAAGGCTGTTGGGGGCTAGGGAGTATCGAGTTGATCATTATACATGAAGAAATAACCAATTTCATCGTTTGGTTTATGTTTTACACGCGTTTTAAATTTTATTGCCGAAATCGCTTTTTCTCGCCGAGATAAGCACGTTTTCTGAAATGCCGCTCTCCCGTCACTCTGGTTAAAGTGTTATGAAAAAAAAGGCTGTTGGGGGCTAGGGAGTATCGAGTTGATCATTATACATGAAGAAATAACCAATTTCATCGTTTGGTTTATGTTTTACACGCGTTTTAAATTTTATTGCCGAAATCGCTTTTTCTCGCCGAGATAAGCACGTTTTCTGAAATGCCGCTCTCCCGTCACTCTGGTTAAAGTGTTATGAAAAAAAAGGCTGTTGGGGGCTAGGGAGTATCGAGTTGATCATTATACATGAAGAAATAACCAATTTCATCGTTTGGTTTATGTTTTACACGCGTTTTAAATTTTATTGCCGAAATCGCTTTTTCTCGCCGAGATAAGCACGTTTTCTGAAATGCCGCTCTCCCGTCACTCTGGTTAAAGTGTTATGAAAAAAAAGGCTGTTGGGGGCTAGGGAGTATCGAGTTGATCATTATACATGAAGAAATAACCAATTTCATCGTTTGGTTTATGTTTTACACGCGTTTTAAATTTTATTGCCGAAATCGCTTTTTCTCGCCGAGATAAGCACGTTTTCTGAAATGCCGCTCTCCCGTCACTCTGGTTAAAGTGTTATGAAAAAAAAGGCTGTTGGGGGCTAGGGAGTATCGAGTTGATCATTATACATGAAGAAATAACCAATTTCATCGTTTGGTTTATGTTTTACACGCGTTTTAAATTTTATTGCCGAAATCGCTTTTTCTCGCCGAGATAAGCACGTTTTCTGAAATGCCGCTCTCCCGTCACTCTGGTTAAAGTGTTATGAAAAAAAAGGCTGTTGGGGGCTAGGGAGTATCGAGTTGATCATTATACATGAAGAAATAACCAATTTCATCGTTTGGTTTATGTTTTACACGCGTTTTAAATTTTATTGCCGAAATCGCTTTTTCTCGCCGAGATAAGCACGTTTTCTGAAATGCCGCTCTCCCGTCACTCTGGTTAAAGTGTTATGAAAAAAAAGGCTGTTGGGGGCTAGGGAGTATCGAGTTGATCATTATACATGAAGAAATAACCAATTTCATCGTTTGGTTTATGTTTTACACGCGTTTTAAATTTTATTGCCGAAATCGCTTTTTCTCGCCGAGATAAGCACGTTTTCTGAAATGCCGCTCTCCCGTCACTCTGGTTAAAGTGTTATGAAAAAAAAGGCTGTTGGGGGCTAGGGAGTATCGAGTTGATCATTATACATGAAGAAATAACCAATTTCATCGTTTGGTTTATGTTTTACACGCGTTTTAAATTTTATTGCCGAAATCGCTTTTTCTCGCCGAGATAAGCACGTTTTCTGAAATGCCGCTCTCCCGTCACTCTGGTTAAAGTGTTATGAAAAAAAAGGCTGTTGGGGGCTAGGGAGTATCGAGTTGATCATTATACATGAAGAAATAACCAATTTCATCGTTTGGTTTATGTTTTACACGCGTTTTAAATTTTATTGCCGAAATCGCTTTTTCTCGCCGAGATAAGCACGTTTTCTGAAATGCCGCTCTCCCGTCACTCTGGTTAAAGTGTTATGAAAAAAAAGGCTGTTGGGGGCTAGGGAGTATCGAGTTGATCATTATACATGAAGAAATAACCAATTTCATCGTTTGGTTTATGTTTTACACGCGTTTTAAATTTTATTGCCGAAATCGCTTTTTCTCGCCGAGATAAGCACGTTTTCTGAAATGCCGCTCTCCCGTCACTCTGGTTAAAGTGTTATGAAAAAAAAGGCTGTTGGGGGCTAGGGAGTATCGAGTTGATCATTATACATGAAGAAATAACCAATTTCATCGTTTGGTTTATGTTTTACACGCGTTTTAAATTTTATTGCCGAAATCGCTTTTTCTCGCCGAGATAAGCACGTTTTCTGAAATGCCGCTCTCCCGTCACTCTGGTTAAAGTGTTATGAAAAAAAAGGCTGTTGGGGGCTAGGGAGTATCGAGTTGATCATTATACATGAAGAAATAACCAATTTCATCGTTTGGTTTATGTTTTACACGCGTTTTAAATTTTATTGCCGAAATCGCTTTTTCTCGCCGAGATAAGCACGTTTTCTGAAATGCCGCTCTCCCGTCACTCTGGTTAAAGTGTTATGAAAAAAAAGGCTGTTGGGGGCTAGGGAGTATCGAGTTGATCATTATACATGAAGAAATAACCAATTTCATCGTTTGGTTTATGTTTTACACGCGTTTTAAATTTTATTGCCGAAATCGCTTTTTCTCGCCGAGATAAGCACGTTTTCTGAAATGCCGCTCTCCCGTCACTCTGGTTAAAGTGTTATGAAAAAAAAGGCTGTTGGGGGCTAGGGAGTATCGAGTTGATCATTATACATGAAGAAATAACCAATTTCATCGTTTGGTTTATGTTTTACACGCGTTTTAAATTTTATTGCCGAAATCGCTTTTTCTCGCCGAGATAAGCACGTTTTCTGAAATGCCGCTCTCCCGTCACTCTGGTTAAAGTGTTATGAAAAAAAAGGCTGTTGGGGGCTAGGGAGTATCGAGTTGATCATTATACATGAAGAAATAACCAATTTCATCGTTTGGTTTATGTTTTACACGCGTTTTAAATTTTATTGCCGAAATCGCTTTTTCTCGCCGAGATAAGCACGTTTTCTGAAATGCCGCTCTCCCGTCACTCTGGTTAAAGTGTTATGAAAAAAAAGGCTGTTGGGGGCTAGGGAGTATCGAGTTGATCATTATACATGAAGAAATAACCAATTTCATCGTTTGGTTTATGTTTTACACGCGTTTTAAATTTTATTGCCGAAATCGCTTTTTCTCGCCGAGATAAGCACGTTTTCTGAAATGCCGCTCTCCCGTCACTATGGTTAAAGTGTTATGAAAAAAAAGGCTGTTGGGGGCTAGGGAGTATCGAGTTGATCATTATACATGAAGAAATAACCAATTTCATCGTTTGGTTTATGTTTTACACGCGTTTTAAATTTTATTGCCGAAATCGCTTTTTCTCGCCGAGATAAGCACGTTTTCTGAAATGCCGCTCTCCCGTCACTCTGGTTAAAGTGTTATGAAAAAAAAGGCTGTTGGGGGCTAGGGAGTATCGAGTTGATCATTATACATGAAGAAATAACCAATTTCATCGTTTGGTTTATGTTTTACACGCGTTTTAAATTTTATTGCCGAAATCGCTTTTTCTCGCCGAGATAAGCACGTTTTCTGAAATGCCGCTCTCCCGTCACTCTGGTTAAAGTGTTATGAAAAAAAAGGCTGTTGGGGGCTAGGGAGTATCGAGTTGATCATTATACATGAAGAAATAACCAATTTCATCGTTTGGTTAATGTTTTACACGCGTTTTAAATTTTATTGCCGAAATCGCTTTTTCTCGCCGAGATAAGCACGTTTTCTGAAATGCCGCTCTCCCGTCACTCTGGTTAAAGTGTTATGAAAAAAAAGGCTGTTGGGGGCTAGGGAGTATCGAGTTGATCATTATACATGAAGAAATAACCAATTTCATCGTTTGGTTTATGTTTTACACGCGTTTTAAATTTTATTGCCGAAATCGCTTTTTCTCGCCGAGATAAGCACGTTTTCTGAAATGCCGCTCTCCCGTCACTCTGGTTAAAGTGTTATGAAAAAAAAGGCTGTTGGGGGCTAGGGAGTATCGAGTTGATCATTATACATGAAGAAATAACCAATTTCATCGTTTGGTTTATGTTTTACACGCGTTTTAAATTTTATTGCCGAAATCGCTTTTTCTCGCCGAGATAAGCACGTTTTCTGAAATGCCGCTCTCCCGTCACTCTGGTTAAAGTGTTATGAAAAAAAAGGCTGTTGGGGGCTAGGGAGTATCGAGTTGATCATTATACATGAAGAAATAACCAATTTCATCGTTTGGTTTATGTTTTACACGCGTTTTAAATTTTATTGCCGAAATCGCTTTTTCTCGCCGAGATAAGCACGTTTTCTGAAATGCCGCTCTCCCGTCACTCTGGTTAAAGTGTTATGAAAAAAAAGGCTGTTGGGGGCTAGGGAGTATCGAGTTGATCATTATACATGAAGAAATAACCAATTTCATCGTTTGGTTTATGTTTTACACGCGTTTTAAATTTTATTGCCGAAATCGCTTTTTCTCGCCGAGATAAGCACGTTTTCTGAAATGCCGCTCTCCCGTCACTCTGGTTAAAGTGTTATGAAAAAAAAGGCTGTTGGGGGCTAGGGAGTATCGAGTTGATCATTATACATGAAGAAATAACCAATTTCATCGTTTGGTTTATGTTTTACACGCGTTTTAAATTTTATTGCCGAAATCGCTTTTTCTCGCCGAGATAAGCACGTTTTCTGAAATGCCGCTCTCCCGTCACTCTGGTTAAAGTGTTATGAAAAAAAAGGCTGTTGGGGGCTAGGGAGTATCGAGTTGATCATTATACATGAAGAAATAACCAATTTCATCGTTTGGTTTATGTTTTACACGCGTTTTAAATTTTATTGCCGAAATCGCTTTTTCTCGCCGAGATAAGCACGTTTTCTGAAATGCCGCTCTCCCGTCACTCTGGTTAAAGTGTTATGAAAAAAAAGGCTGTTGGGGGCTAGGGAGTATCGAGTTGATCATTATACATGAAGAAATAACCAATTTCATCGTTTGGTTTATGTTTTACACGCGTTTTAAATTTTATTGCCGAAATCGCTTTTTCTCGCCGAGATAAGCACGTTTTCTGAAATGCCGCTCTCCCGTCACTCTGGTTAAAGTGTTATGAAAAAAAAGGCTGTTGGGGGCTAGGGAGTATCGAGTTGATCATTATACATGAAGAAATAACCAATTTCATCGTTTGGTTTATGTTTTACACGCGTTTTAAATTTTATTGCCGAAATCGCTTTTTCTCGCCGAGATAAGCACGTTTTCTGAAATGCCGCTCTCCCGTCACTCTGGTTAAAGTGTTATGAAAAAAAAGGCTGTTGGGGGCTAGGGAGTATCGAGTTGATCATTATACATGAAGAAATAACCAATTTCATCGTTTGGTTTATGTTTTACACGCGTTTTAAATTTTATTGCCGAAATCGCTTTTTCTCGCCGAGATAAGCACGTTTTCTGAAATGCCGCTCTCCCGTCACTCTGGTTAAAGTGTTATGAAAAAAAAGGCTGTTGGGGGCTAGGGAGTATCGAGTTGATCATTATACATGAAGAAATAACCAATTTCATCGTTTGGTTTATGTTTTACACGCGTTTTAAATTTTATTGCCGAAATCGCTTTTTCTCGCCGAGATAAGCACGTTTTCTGAAATGCCGCTCTCCCGTCACTCTGGTTAAAGTGTTATGAAAAAAAAGGCTGTTGGGGGCTAGGGAGTATCGAGTTGATCATTATACATGAAGAAATAACCAATTTCATCGTTTGGTTTATGTTTTACACGCGTTTTAAATTTTATTGCCGAAATCGCTTTTTCTCGCCGAGATAAGGTGATCTTGTCCAAAAAGCCGCTGCTGAGCTCCAGCTGGAAGTGTAAAAAGAACCGGGCTGGTTAAAAAAAAGAACCGGGCGGCCCGGTAAAATTGCTTAGCCGGGGCTCTGGAAGCCTAACCCGGCGTGATACTGTGCAAAAAGCCGCTGCTGAGCTCCAGCTGGAAGTGTAAAAAAAACCGGGCTGGTTAAAAAAAAGAACCGGGCGACCCTGTAAAATTGCTTAGCCGGGGCTCTGGAAGCCTAACACGGCGTGATCTTGTCCAAAAACCCGCTGCTGAGCTCCAGCTGGAAGTGTAAAAAGAACCGGGCTGGTTAAAAAAAAGAACCGGGCGGGCCGGTAAAATTGCTTAGCCGGGGCTCTGGAAGCCTAACACGGCGTGATCTTGTCCAAAATTCCGCTCGTGAGCTCCAGCTGGAAGTGTAAAAAGAACCGGGCTGGTTCAAAAAAAGAACCGGGCGGCCCGGTAGAATTACTTAGCCGAGGTCCTGGAAGCCTAACCCGGCGTGATCTTGCGCAAAAAGCCGCTGCTGAGCTCCAGCTGGAAGTGTAAAAAGAACCGGGCTGGTTCAAAAAAAGAACCGGGCGGCCCGGTAAAATTGCTTAGCCGGGGTCCTGGAAGCCTAACGCGGCGTGATCTTGCCCGAAAGTCGGCCTCTATACTTCCATATTAGGTACCAGGCGCTCAGAGCCAACTTGGCAAAAATTTTCTAAGTGCCCACGGCTCTGCGGGGATTGTGCGTCCGACCCGCGCCGGTTCTCCAGCCGGCCTAAAATAACGCAAAACCAGCCTCTCCCCTGGAGCTCACAGCCAAAGGCGAAACTTTTCTAAGTGCCTACGGCTCTGCGGGCTTTTGAGTCCGCCCCGCGCCGGTTCGTCGGTCGGCCTCAAAAAGCGAAAAATCAGCCTCTCTCCCTGGAGCTCGACTCGAGTTGATCAATATACATGAAGAAATAACCAATTTCATCGTTTGGTTTATGTTTTACACGCGTTTTAAATTTTATTGCCGAAATCGCTTTTTCTCGCCGAGATAAGCACGTTTTCTGAAATGCCGCTCTCCCGTCACTCTGGTTAAAGTGTTATGAAAAAAAAGGCTGTTGGGGGCTAGGGAGTATCGAGTTGATCATTATACATGAAGAAATAACCAATTTCATCGTTTGGTTTATGTTTTACACGCGTTTTAAATTTTATTGCCGAAATCGCTTTTTCTCGCCGAGATAAGCACGTTTTCTGAAATGCCGCTCTCCCGTCACTCTGGTTAAAGTGTTATGAAAAAAAAAAGGCTGTTGGGGGCTAGGGAGTATCGAGTTGATCATTATACATGAAGAAATAACCAATTTCATCGTTTGGTTTATGTTTTACACGCGTTTTAAATTGTATTGCCGAAATCGCTTTTTCTCGCCGAGATAAGCACGTTTTCTGAAATGCCGCTCTCCCGTCACTCTGGTTAAAGTGTTATGAAAAAAAAGGCTGTTGGGGGCTAGGGAGTATCGAGTTGATCATTATACATGAAGAAATAACCAATTTCATCGTTTGGTTTATGTTTTACACGCGTTTTAAATTTTATTGCCGAAATCGCTTTTTCTCGCCGAGATAAGCACGTTTTCTGAAATGCCGCTCTCCCGTCACTCTGGTTAAAGTGTTATGAAAAAAAAGGCTGTTGGGGGCTAGGGAGTATCGAGTTGATCATTATACATGAAGAAATAACCAATTTCATCGTTTGGTTTATGTTTTACACGCGTTTTAAATTTTATTGCCGAAATCGCTTTTTCTCGCCGAGATAAGCACGTTTTCTGAAATGCCGCTCTCCCGTCACTCTGGTTAAAGTGTTATGAAAAAAAAGGCTGTTGGGGGCTAGGGAGTATCGAGTTGATCATTATACATGAAGAAATAACCAATTTCATCGTTTGGTTTATGTTTTACACGCGTTTTAAATTGTATTGCCGAAATCGCTTTTTCTCGCCGAGATAAGCACGTTTTCTGAAATGCCGCTCTCCCGTCACTCTGGTTAAAGTGTTATGAAAAAAAAGGCTGTTGGGGGCTAGGGAGTATCGAGTTGATCATTATACATGAAGAAATAACCAATTTCATCGTTTGGTTTATGTTTTACGCGCGTTTTAAATTTTATTGCCGAAATCGCTTTTTCTCGCCGAGATAAGCACGTTTTCTGAAATGCCGCTCTCCCGTCACTCTGGTTAAAGTGTTATGAAAAAAAGGCTGTTGGGGGCTAGGGAGTATCGAGTTGATCATTATACATGAAGAAATAACCAATTTCATCGTTTGGTTTATGTTTTACACGCGTTTTAAATTTTATTGCCGAAATCGCTTTTTCTCGCCGAGATAAGCACGTTTTCTGAAATGCCGCTCTCCCGTCACTCTGGTTAAAGTGTTATGAAAAAAAAGGCTGTTGGGGGCTAGGGAGTATCGAGTTGATCATTATACATGAAGAAATAACCAATTTCATCGTTTGGTTTATGTTTTACACGCGTTTTAAATTTTATTGCCGAAATCGCTTTTTCTCGCCGAGATAAGCACGTTTTCTGAAATGCCGCTCTCCCGTCACTCTGGTTAAAGTGTTATGAAAAAAAAGGCTGTTGGGGGCTAGGGAGTATCGAGTTGATCATTATACATGAAGAAATAACCAATTTCATCGTTTGGTTTATGTTTTACACGCGTTTTAAATTTTATTGCCGAAATCGCTTTTTCTCGCCGAGATAAGCACGTTTTCTGAAATGCCGCTCTCCCGTCACTCTGGTTAAAGTGTTATGAAAAAAAAGGCTGTTGGGGGCTAGGGAGTATCGAGTTGATCATTATACATGAAGAAATAACCAATTTCATCGTTTGGTTTATGTTTTACACGCGTTTTAAATTTTATTGCCGAAATCGCTTTTTCTCGCCGAGATAAGCACGTTTTCTGAAATGCCGCTCTCCCGTCACTCTGGTTAAAGTGTTATGAAAAAAAAGGCTGTTGGGGGCTAGGGAGTATCGAGTTGATCATTATACATGAAGAAATAACCAATTTCATCGTTTGGTTTATGTTTTACACGCGTTTTAAATTTTATTGCCGAAATCGCTTTTTCTCGCCGAGATAAGCACGTTTTCTGAAATGCCGCTCTCCCGTCACTCTGGTTAAAGTGTTATGAAAAAAAAGGCTGTTGGGGGCTAGGGAGTATCGAGTTGATCATTATACATGAAGAAATAACCAATTTCATCGTTTGGTTTATGTTTTACACGCGTTTTAAATTTTATTGCCGAAATCGCTTTTTCTCGCCGAGATAAGCACGTTTTCTGAAATGCCGCTCTCCCGTCACTCTGGTTAAAGTGTTATGAAAAAAAAGGCTGTTGGGGGCTAGGGAGTATCGAGTTGATCATTATACATGAAGAAATAACCAATTTCATCGTTTGGTTTATGTTTTACACGCGTTTTAAATTTTATTGCCGAAATCGCTTTTTCTCGCCGAGATAAGCACGTTTTCTGAAATGCCGCTCTCCCGTCACTCTGGTTAAAGTGTTATGAAAAAAAAGGCTGTTGGGGGCTAGGGAGTATCGAGTTGATCATTATACATGAAGAAATAACCAATTTCATCGTTTGGTTTATGTTTTACACGCGTTTTAAATTTTATTGCCGAAATCGCTTTTTCTCGCCGAGATAAGCACGTTTTCTGAAATGCCGCTCTCCCGTCACTCTGGTTAAAGTGTTATGAAAAAAAAGGCTGTTGGGGGCTAGGGAGTATCGAGTTGATCATTATACATGAAGAAATAACCAATTTCATCGTTTGGTTTATGTTTTACACGCGTTTTAAATTTTATTGCCGAAATCGCTTTTTCTCGCCGAGATAAGCACGTTTTCTGAAATGCCGCTCTCCCGTCACTCTGGTTAAAGTGTTATGAAAAAAAAGGCTGTTGGGGGCTAGGGAGTATCGAGTTGATCATTATACATGAAGAAATAACCAATTTCATCGTTTGGTTTATGTTTGACACGCGTTTTAAATTTTATTGCCGAAATCGCTTTTTCTCGCCGAGATAAGCACGTTTTCTGAAATGCCGCTCTCCCGTCACTCTGGTTAAAGTGTTATGAAAAAAAAGGCTGTTGGGGGCTAGGGAGTATCGAGTTGATCATTATACATGAAGAAATAACCAATTTCATCGTTTGGTTTATGTTTGACACGCGTTTTAAATTTTATTGCCGAAATCGCTTTTTCTCGCCGAGATAAGCACGTTTTCTGAAATGCCGCTCTCCCGTCACTCTGGTTAAAGTGTTATGAAAAAAAAGGCTGTTGGGGGCTAGGGAGTATCGAGTTGATCATTATACATGAAGAAATAACCAATTTCATCGTTTGGTTTATGTTTTACACGCGTTTTAAATTTTATTGCCGAAATCGCTTTTTCTCGCCGAGATAAGCACGTTTTCTGAAATGCCGCTCTCCCGTCACTCTGGTTAAAGTGTTATGAAAAAAAAGGCTGTTGGGGGCTAGGGAGTATCGAGTTGATCATTATACATGAAGAAATAACCAATTTCATCGTTTGGTTTATGTTTTACACGCGTTTTAAATTTTATTGCCGAAATCGCTTTTTCTCGCCGAGATAAGCACGTTTTCTGAAATGCCGCTCTCCCGTCACTCTGGTTAAAGTGTTATGAAAAAAAAGGCTGTTGGGGGCTAGGGAGTATCGAGTTGATCATTATACATGAAGAAATAACCAATTTCATCGTTTGGTTTATGTTTTACACGCGTTTTAAATTTTATTGCCGAAATCGCTTTTTCTCGCCGAGATAAGCACGTTTTCTGAAATGCCGCTCTCCCGTCACTCTGGTTAAAGTGTTATGAAAAAAAAGGCTGTTGGGGGCTAGGGAGTATCGAGTTGATCATTATACATGAAGAAATAACCAATTTCATCGTTTGGTTTATGTTTTACACGCGTTTTAAATTTTATTGCCGAAATCGCTTTTTCTCGCCGAGATAAGCACGTTTTCTGAAATGCCGCTCTCCCGTCACTCTGGTTAAAGTGTTATGAAAAGAAAAGGCTGTTGGGGGCTAGGGAGTATCGAGTTGATCATTATACATGAAGAAATAACCAATTTCATCGTTTGGTTTATGTTTTACACGATGCTGAGCTCCAGCTGGAAGTGTAAAAAGAACCGGGCTGGTTAAAAAAAGAACCGGGCGACCCGGTAAAATTGCTTAGCCGGGGCTCTGGAAGCCTATCACGGCGTGATCTTGTCCAAAAAGCCGCTGCTGAGCTCCAGCTGGAAGTGTAAAAAGAACCGGGCTGGTTAAAAAAAAGAACCGGGCGACCCGGTAAAATTGCTTAGCCGGGGCTCTGGAAGCCTAACACGGCGTGATCTTGTCCAAAAAGCCGCTGCTGAGCTCCAGCTGGAAGTGTAAAAAGAACCGGGCTGGTTAAAAAAAAGAACCGGGCGGCCCGGTAAAATTGCTTAGCCGGGGCTCTGGAAGCCTAACCCGGCGTGATACTGTGCAAAAAGCCGCTGCTGAGCTCCAGCTGGAAGTGTAAAAAAAACCGGGCTGGTTAAAAAAAAGAACCGGGCGACCCTGTAAAATTGCTTAGCCGGGGCTCTGGAAGCCTAACACGGCGTGATCTTGTCCAAAAACCCGCTGCTGAGCTCCAGCTGGAAGTGTAAAAAGAACCGGGCTGGTTAAAAAAAAGAACCGGGCGGGCCGGTAAAATTGCTTAGCCGGGGCTCTGGAAGCCTAACACGGCGTGATCTTGTCCAAAATTCCGCTCGTGAGCTCCAGCTGGAAGTGTAAAAAGAACCGGGCTGGTTCAAAAAAAGAACCGGGCGGCCCGGTAGAATTACTTAGCCGAGGTCCTGGAAGCCTAACCCGGCGTGATCTTGCGCAAAAAGCCGCTGCTGAGCTCCAGCTGGAAGTGTAAAAAGAACCGGGCTGGTTCAAAAAAAGAACCGGGCGGCCCGGTAAAATTGCTTAGCCGGGGTCCTGGAAGCCTAACGCGGCGTGATCTTGCCCGAAAGTCGGCCTCTATACTTCCATATTAGGTACCAGGCGCTCAGAGCCAACTTGGCAAAAATTTTCTAAGTGCCCACGGCTCTGCGGGGATTGTGCGTCCGACCCGCGCCGGTTCTCCAGCCGGCCTAAAATAACGCAAAACCAGCCTCTCCCCTGGAGCTCACAGCCAAAGGCGAAACTTTTCTAAGTGCCTACGGCTCTGCGGGCTTTTGAGTCCGCCCCGCGCCGGTTCGTCGGTCGGCCTCAAAAAGCGAAAAATCAGCCTCTCTCCCTGGAGCTCGACTCGAGTTGATCAATATACATGAAGAAATAACCAATTTCATCGTTTGGTTTATGTTTTACACGCGTTTTAAATTTTATTGCCGAAATCGCTTTTTCTCGCCGAGATAAGCACGTTTTCTGAAATGCCGCTCTCCCGTCACTCTGGTTAAAGTGTTATGAAAAAAAAGGCTGTTGGGGGCTAGGGAGTATCGAGTTGATCATTATACATGAAGAAATAACCAATTTCATCGTTTGGTTTATGTTTTACACGCGTTTTAAATTTTATTGCCGAAATCGCTTTTTCTCGCCGAGATAAGCACGTTTTCTGAAATGCCGCTCTCCCGTCACTCTGGTTAAAGTGTTATGAAAAAAAAAAGGCTGTTGGGGGCTAGGGAGTATCGAGTTGATCATTATACATGAAGAAATAACCAATTTCATCGTTTGGTTTATGTTTTACACGCGTTTTAAATTGTATTGCCGAAATCGCTTTTTCTCGCCGAGATAAGCACGTTTTCTGAAATGCCGCTCTCCCGTCACTCTGGTTAAAGTGTTATGAAAAAAAAGGCTGTTGGGGGCTAGGGAGTATCGAGTTGATCATTATACATGAAGAAATAACCAATTTCATCGTTTGGTTTATGTTTTACACGCGTTTTAAATTTTATTGCCGAAATCGCTTTTTCTCGCCGAGATAAGCACGTTTTCTGAAATGCCGCTCTCCCGTCACTCTGGTTAAAGTGTTATGAAAAAAAAGGCTGTTGGGGGCTAGGGAGTATCGAGTTGATCATTATACATGAAGAAATAACCAATTTCATCGTTTGGTTTATGTTTTACACGCGTTTTAAATTTTATTGCCGAAATCGCTTTTTCTCGCCGAGATAAGCACGTTTTCTGAAATGCCGCTCTCCCGTCACTCTGGTTAAAGTGTTATGAAAAAAAAGGCTGTTGGGGGCTAGGGAGTATCGAGTTGATCATTATACATGAAGAAATAACCAATTTCATCGTTTGGTTTATGTTTTACACGCGTTTTAAATTTTATTGCCGAAATCGCTTTTTCTCGCCGAGATAAGCACGTTTTCTGAAATGCCGCTCTCCCGTCACTCTGGTTAAAGTGTTATGAAAAAAAAGGCTGTTGGGGGCTAGGGAGTATCGAGTTGATCATTATACATGAAGAAATAACCAATTTCATCGTTTGGTTTATGTTTTACACGCGTTTTAAATTTTATTGCCGAAATCGCTTTTTCTCGCCGAGATAAGCACGTTTTCTGAAATGCCGCTCTCCCGTCACTCTGGTTAAAGTGTTATGAAAAAAAAGGCTGTTGGGGGCTAGGGAGTATCGAGTTGATCATTATACATGAAGAAATAACCAATTTCATCGTTTGGTTTATGTTTGACACGCGTTTTAAATTTTATTGCCGAAATCGCTTTTTCTCGCCGAGATAAGCACGTTTTCTGAAATGCCGCTCTCCCGTCACTCTGGTTAAAGTGTTATGAAAAAAAAGGCTGTTGGGGGCTAGGGAGTATCGAGTTGATCATTATACATGAAGAAATAACCAATTTCATCGTTTGGTTTATGTTTTACACGCGTTTTAAATTTTATTGCCGAAATCGCTTTTTCTCGCCGAGATAAGCACGTTTTCTGAAATGCCGCTCTCCCGTCACTCTGGTTAAAGTGTTATGAAAAAAAAGGCTGTTGGGGGCTAGGGAGTATCGAGTTGATCATTATACATGAAGAAATAACCAATTTCATCGTTTGGTTTATGTTTTACACGCGTTTTAAATTTTATTGCCGAAATCGCTTTTTCTCGCCGAGATAAGCACGTTTTCTGAAATGCCGCTCTCCCGTCACTCTGGTTAAAGTGTTATGAAAAAAAAGGCTGTTGGGGGCTAGGGAGTATCGAGTTGATCATTATACATGAAGAAATAACCAATTTCATCGTTTGGTTTATGTTTTACACGCGTTTTAAATTTTATTGCCGAAATCGCTTTTTCTCGCCGAGATAAGCACGTTTTCTGAAATGCCGCTCTCCCGTCACTCTGGTTAAAGTGTTATGAAAAAAAAGGCTGTTGGGGGCTAGGGAGTATCGAGTTGATCATTATACATGAAGAAATAACCAATTTCATCGTTTGGTTTATGTTTTACACGCGTTTTAAATTTTATTGCCGAAATCGCTTTTTCTCGCCGAGATAAGCACGTTTTCTGAAATGCCGCTCTCCCGTCACTCTGGTTAAAGTGTTATGAAAAAAAAGGCTGTTGGGGGCTAGGGAGTATCGAGTTGATCATTATACATGAAGAAATAACCAATTTCATCGTTTGGTTTATGTTTTACACGCGTTTTAAATTTTATTGCCGAAATCGCTTTTTCTCGCCGAGATAAGCACGTTTTCTGAAATGCCGCTCTCCCGTCACTCTGGTTAAAGTGTTATGAAAAAAAAGGCTGTTGGGGGCTAGGGAGTATCGAGTTGATCATTATACATGAAGAAATAACCAATTTCATCGTTTGGTTTATGTTTTACACGCGTTTTAAATTTTATTGCCGAAATCGCTTTTTCTCGCCGAGATAAGCACGTTTTCTGAAATGCCGCTCTCCCGTCACTCTGGTTAAAGTGTTATGAAAAAAAAGGCTGTTGGGGGCTAGGGAGTATCGAGTTGATCATTATACATGAAGAAATAACCAATTTCATCGTTTGGTTTATGTTTGACACGCGTTTTAAATTTTATTGCCGAAATCGCTTTTTCTCGCCGAGATAAGCACGTTTTCTGAAATGCCGCTCTCCCGTCACTCTGGTTAAAGTGTTATGAAAAAAAAGGCTGTTGGGGGCTAGGGAGTATCGAGTTGATCATTATACATGAAGAAATAACCAATTTCATCGTTTGGTTTATGTTTGACACGCGTTTTAAATTTTATTGCCGAAATCGCTTTTTCTCGCCGAGATAAGCACGTTTTCTGAAATGCCGCTCTCCCGTCACTCTGGTTAAAGTGTTATGAAAAAAAAGGCTGTTGGGGGCTAGGGAGTATCGAGTTGATCATTATACATGAAGAAATAACCAATTTCATCGTTTGGTTTATGTTTTACACGCGTTTTAAATTTTATTGCCGAAATCGCTTTTTCTCGCCGAGATAAGCACGTTTTCTGAAATGCCGCTCTCCCGTCACTCTGGTTAAAGTGTTATGAAAAAAAAGGCTGTTGGGGGCTAGGGAGTATCGAGTTGATCATTATACATGAAGAAATAACCAATTTCATCGTTTGGTTTATGTTTTACACGCGTTTTAAATTTTATTGCCGAAATCGCTTTTTCTCGCCGAGATAAGCACGTTTTCTGAAATGCCGCTCTCCCGTCACTCTGGTTAAAGTGTTATGAAAAAAAAGGCTGTTGGGGGCTAGGGAGTATCGAGTTGATCATTATACATGAAGAAATAACCAATTTCATCGTTTGGTTTATGTTTTACACGCGTTTTAAATTTTATTGCCGAAATCGCTTTTTCTCGCCGAGATAAGCACGTTTTCTGAAATGCCGCTCTCCCGTCACTCTGGTTAAAGTGTTATGAAAAAAAAGGCTGTTGGGGGCTAGGGAGTATCGAGTTGATCATTATACATGAAGAAATAACCAATTTCATCGTTTGGTTTATGTTTTACACGCGTTTTAAATTTTATTGCCGAAATCGCTTTTTCTCGCCGAGATAAGCACGTTTTCTGAAATGCCGCTCTCCCGTCACTCTGGTTAAAGTGTTATGAAAAGAAAAGGCTGTTGGGGGCTAGGGAGTATCGAGTTGATCATTATACATGAAGAAATAACCAATTTCATCGTTTGGTTTATGTTTTACACGATGCTGAGCTCCAGCTGGAAGTGTAAAAAGAACCGGGCTGGTTAAAAAAAGAACCGGGCGACCCGGTAAAATTGCTTAGCCGGGGCTCTGGAAGCCTATCACGGCGTGATCTTGTCCAAAAAGCCGCTGCTGAGCTCCAGCTGGAAGTGTAAAAAGAACCGGGCTGGTTAAAAAAAAGAACCGGGCGACCCGGTAAAATTGCTTAGCCGGGGCTCTGGAAGCCTAACACGGCGTGATCTTGTCCAAAAAGCCGCTGCTGAGCTCCAGCTGGAAGTGTAAAAAGAACCGGGCTGGTTAAAAAAAAGAACCGGGCGGCCCGGTAAAATTGCTTAGCCGGGGCTCTGGAAGCCTAACCCGGCGTGATACTGTGCAAAAAGCCGCTGCTGAGCTCCAGCTGGAAGTGTAAAAAAAACCGGGCTGGTTAAAAAAAAGAACCGGGCGACCCTGTAAAATTGCTTAGCCGGGGCTCTGGAAGCCTAACACGGCGTGATCTTGTCCAAAAACCCGCTGCTGAGCTCCAGCTGGAAGTGTAAAAAGAACCGGGCTGGTTAAAAAAAAGAACCGGGCGGGCCGGTAAAATTGCTTAGCCGGGGCTCTGGAAGCCTAACACGGCGTGATCTTGTCCAAAATTCCGCTCGTGAGCTCCAGCTGGAAGTGTAAAAAGAACCGGGCTGGTTCAAAAAAAGAACCGGGCGGCCCGGTAGAATTACTTAGCCGAGGTCCTGGAAGCCTAACCCGGCGTGATCTTGCGCAAAAAGCCGCTGCTGAGCTCCAGCTGGAAGTGTAAAAAGAACCGGGCTGGTTCAAAAAAAGAACCGGGCGGCCCGGTAAAATTGCTTAGCCGGGGTCCTGGAAGCCTAACGCGGCGTGATCTTGCCCGAAAGTCGGCCTCTATACTTCCATATTAGGTACCAGGCGCTCAGAGCCAACTTGGCAAAAATTTTCTAAGTGCCCACGGCTCTGCGGGGATTGTGCGTCCGACCCGCGCCGGTTCTCCAGCCGGCCTAAAATAACGCAAAACCAGCCTCTCCCCTGGAGCTCACAGCCAAAGGCGAAACTTTTCTAAGTGCCTACGGCTCTGCGGGCTTTTGAGTCCGCCCCGCGCCGGTTCGTCGGTCGGCCTCAAAAAGCGAAAAATCAGCCTCTCTCCCTGGAGCTCGACTCGAGTTGATCAATATACATGAAGAAATAACCAATTTCATCGTTTGGTTTATGTTTTACACGCGTTTTAAATTTTATTGCCGAAATCGCTTTTTCTCGCCGAGATAAGCACGTTTTCTGAAATGCCGCTCTCCCGTCACTCTGGTTAAAGTGTTATGAAAAAAAAGGCTGTTGGGGGCTAGGGAGTATCGAGTTGATCATTATACATGAAGAAATAACCAATTTCATCGTTTGGTTTATGTTTTACACGCGTTTTAAATTTTATTGCCGAAATCGCTTTTTCTCGCCGAGATAAGCACGTTTTCTGAAATGCCGCTCTCCCGTCACTCTGGTTAAAGTGTTATGAAAAAAAAAAGGCTGTTGGGGGCTAGGGAGTATCGAGTTGATCATTATACATGAAGAAATAACCAATTTCATCGTTTGGTTTATGTTTTACACGCGTTTTAAATTGTATTGCCGAAATCGCTTTTTCTCGCCGAGATAAGCACGTTTTCTGAAATGCCGCTCTCCCGTCACTCTGGTTAAAGTGTTATGAAAAAAAAGGCTGTTGGGGGCTAGGGAGTATCGAGTTGATCATTATACATGAAGAAATAACCAATTTCATCGTTTGGTTTATGTTTTACACGCGTTTTAAATTTTATTGCCGAAATCGCTTTTTCTCGCCGAGATAAGCACGTTTTCTGAAATGCCGCTCTCCCGTCACTCTGGTTAAAGTGTTATGAAAAAAAAGGCTGTTGGGGGCTAGGGAGTATCGAGTTGATCATTATACATGAAGAAATAACCAATTTCATCGTTTGGTTTATGTTTTACACGCGTTTTAAATTTTATTGCCGAAATCGCTTTTTCTCGCCGAGATAAGCACGTTTTCTGAAATGCCGCTCTCCCGTCACTCTGGTTAAAGTGTTATGAAAAAAAAGGCTGTTGGGGGCTAGGGAGTATCGAGTTGATCATTATACATGAAGAAATAACCAATTTCATCGTTTGGTTTATGTTTTACACGCGTTTTAAATTTTATTGCCGAAATCGCTTTTTCTCGCCGAGATAAGCACGTTTTCTGAAATGCCGCTCTCCCGTCACTCTGGTTAAAGTGTTATGAAAAAAAAGGCTGTTGGGGGCTAGGGAGTATCGAGTTGATCATTATACATGAAGAAATAACCAATTTCATCGTTTGGTTTATGTTTTACACGCGTTTTAAATTTTATTGCCGAAATCGCTTTTTCTCGCCGAGATAAGCACGTTTTCTGAAATGCCGCTCTCCCGTCACTCTGGTTAAAGTGTTATGAAAAAAAAGGCTGTTGGGGGCTAGGGAGTATCGAGTTGATCATTATACATGAAGAAATAACCAATTTCATCGTTTGGTTTATGTTTGACACGCGTTTTAAATTTTATTGCCGAAATCGCTTTTTCTCGCCGAGATAAGCACGTTTTCTGAAATGCCGCTCTCCCGTCACTCTGGTTAAAGTGTTATGAAAAAAAAGGCTGTTGGGGGCTAGGGAGTATCGAGTTGATCATTATACATGAAGAAATAACCAATTTCATCGTTTGGTTTATGTTTTACACGCGTTTTAAATTTTATTGCCGAAATCGCTTTTTCTCGCCGAGATAAGCACGTTTTCTGAAATGCCGCTCTCCCGTCACTCTGGTTAAAGTGTTATGAAAAAAAAGGCTGTTGGGGGCTAGGGAGTATCGAGTTGATCATTATACATGAAGAAATAACCAATTTCATCGTTTGGTTTATGTTTTACACGCGTTTTAAATTTTATTGCCGAAATCGCTTTTTCTCGCCGAGATAAGCACGTTTTCTGAAATGCCGCTCTCCCGTCACTCTGGTTAAAGTGTTATGAAAAAAAAGGCTGTTGGGGGCTAGGGAGTATCGAGTTGATCATTATACATGAAGAAATAACCAATTTCATCGTTTGGTTTATGTTTTACACGCGTTTTAAATTTTATTGCCGAAATCGCTTTTTCTCGCCGAGATAAGCACGTTTTCTGAAATGCCGCTCTCCCGTCACTCTGGTTAAAGTGTTATGAAAAAAAAGGCTGTTGGGGGCTAGGGAGTATCGAGTTGATCATTATACATGAAGAAATAACCAATTTCATCGTTTGGTTTATGTTTTACACGCGTTTTAAATTTTATTGCCGAAATCGCTTTTTCTCGCCGAGATAAGCACGTTTTCTGAAATGCCGCTCTCCCGTCACTCTGGTTAAAGTGTTATGAAAAAAAAGGCTGTTGGGGGCTAGGGAGTATCGAGTTGATCATTATACATGAAGAAATAACCAATTTCATCGTTTGGTTTATGTTTTACACGCGTTTTAAATTTTATTGCCGAAATCGCTTTTTCTCGCCGAGATAAGCACGTTTTCTGAAATGCCGCTCTCCCGTCACTCTGGTTAAAGTGTTATGAAAAAAAAGGCTGTTGGGGGCTAGGGAGTATCGAGTTGATCATTATACATGAAGAAATAACCAATTTCATCGTTTGGTTTATGTTTTACACGCGTTTTAAATTTTATTGCCGAAATCGCTTTTTCTCGCCGAGATAAGCACGTTTTCTGAAATGCCGCTCTCCCGTCACTCTGGTTAAAGTGTTATGAAAAAAAAGGCTGTTGGGGGCTAGGGAGTATCGAGTTGATCATTATACATGAAGAAATAACCAATTTCATCGTTTGGTTTATGTTTTACACGCGTTTTAAATTTTATTGCCGAAATCGCTTTTTCTCGCCGAGATAAGCACGTTTTCTGAAATGCCGCTCTCCCGTCACTCTGGTTAAAGTGTTATGAAAAAAAAGGCTGTTGGGGGCTAGGGAGTATCGAGTTGATCATTATACATGAAGAAATAACCAATTTCATCGTTTGGTTTATGTTTTACACGCGTTTTAAATTTTATTGCCGAAATCGCTTTTTCTCGCCGAGATAAGCACGTTTTCTGAAATGCCGCTCTCCCGTCACTCTGGTTAAAGTGTTATGAAAAGAAAAGGCTGTTGGGGGCTAGGGAGTATCGAGTTGATCATTATACATGAAGAAATAACCAATTTCATCGTTTGGTTTATGTTTTACACGATGCTGAGCTCCAGCTGGAAGTGTAAAAAGAACCGGGCTGGTTAAAAAAAGAACCGGGCGACCCGGTAAAATTGCTTAGCCGGGGCTCTGGAAGCCTATCACGGCGTGATCTTGTCCAAAAAGCCGCTGCTGAGCTCCAGCTGGAAGTGTAAAAAGAACCGGGCTGGTTAAAAAAAAGAACCGGGCGACCCGGTAAAATTGCTTAGCCGGGGCTCTGGAAGCCTAACACGGCGTGATCTTGTCCAAAAAGCCGCTGCTGAGCTCCAGCTGGAAGTGTAAAAAGAACCGGGCTGGTTAAAAAAAAGAACCGGGCGGCCCGGTAAAATTGCTTAGCCGGGGCTCTGGAAGCCTAACCCGGCGTGATACTGTGCAAAAAGCCGCTGCTGAGCTCCAGCTGGAAGTGTAAAAAAAACCGGGCTGGTTAAAAAAAAGAACCGGGCGACCCTGTAAAATTGCTTAGCCGGGGCTCTGGAAGCCTAACACGGCGTGATCTTGTCCAAAAACCCGCTGCTGAGCTCCAGCTGGAAGTGTAAAAAGAACCGGGCTGGTTAAAAAAAAGAACCGGGCGGGCCGGTAAAATTGCTTAGCCGGGGCTCTGGAAGCCTAACACGGCGTGATCTTGTCCAAAATTCCGCTCGTGAGCTCCAGCTGGAAGTGTAAAAAGAACCGGGCTGGTTCAAAAAAAGAACCGGGCGGCCCGGTAGAATTACTTAGCCGAGGTCCTGGAAGCCTAACCCGGCGTGATCTTGCGCAAAAAGCCGCTGCTGAGCTCCAGCTGGAAGTGTAAAAAGAACCGGGCTGGTTCAAAAAAAGAACCGGGCGGCCCGGTAAAATTGCTTAGCCGGGGTCCTGGAAGCCTAACGCGGCGTGATCTTGCCCGAAAGTCGGCCTCTATACTTCCATATTAGGTACCAGGCGCTCAGAGCCAACTTGGCAAAAATTTTCTAAGTGCCCACGGCTCTGCGGGGATTGTGCGTCCGACCCGCGCCGGTTCTCCAGCCGGCCTAAAATAACGCAAAACCAGCCTCTCCCCTGGAGCTCACAGCCAAAGGCGAAACTTTTCTAAGTGCCTACGGCTCTGCGGGCTTTTGAGTCCGCCCCGCGCCGGTTCGTCGGTCGGCCTCAAAAAGCGAAAAATCAGCCTCTCTCCCTGGAGCTCGACTCGAGTTGATCAATATACATGAAGAAATAACCAATTTCATCGTTTGGTTTATGTTTTACACGCGTTTTAAATTTTATTGCCGAAATCGCTTTTTCTCGCCGAGATAAGCACGTTTTCTGAAATGCCGCTCTCCCGTCACTCTGGTTAAAGTGTTATGAAAAAAAAGGCTGTTGGGGGCTAGGGAGTATCGAGTTGATCATTATACATGAAGAAATAACCAATTTCATCGTTTGGTTTATGTTTTACACGCGTTTTAAATTTTATTGCCGAAATCGCTTTTTCTCGCCGAGATAAGCACGTTTTCTGAAATGCCGCTCTCCCGTCACTCTGGTTAAAGTGTTATGAAAAAAAAGGCTGTTGGGGGCTAGGGAGTATCGAGTTGATCATTATACATGAAGAAATAACCAATTTCATCGTTTGGTTTATGTTTTACACGCGTTTTAAATTTTATTGCCGAAATCGCTTTTTCTCGCCGAGATAAGCACGTTTTCTGAAATGCCGCTCTCCCGTCACTCTGGTTAAAGTGTTATGAAAAAAAAGGCTGTTGGGGGCTAGGGAGTATCGAGTTGATCATTATACATGAAGAAATAACCAATTTCATCGTTTGGTTTATGTTTTACACGCGTTTTAAATTTTATTGCCGAAATCGCTTTTTCTCGCCGAGATAAGCACGTTTTCTGAAATGCCGCTCTCCCGTCACTCTGGTTAAAGTGTTATGAAAAAAAAGGCTGTTGGGGGCTAGGGAGTATCGAGTTGATCATTATACATGAAGAAATAACCAATTTCATCGTTTGGTTTATGTTTTACACGCGTTTTAAATTTTATTGCCGAAATCGCTTTTTCTCGCCGAGATAAGCACGTTTTCTGAAATGCCGCTCTCCCGTCACTCTGGTTAAAGTGTTATGAAAAAAAAGGCTGTTGGGGGCTAGGGAGTATCGAGTTGATCATTATACATGAAGAAATAACCAATTTCATCGTTTGGTTTATGTTTTACACGCGTTTTAAATTTTATTGCCGAAATCGCTTTTTCTCGCCGAGATAAGCACGTTTTCTGAAATGCCGCTCTCCCGTCACTCTGGTTAAAGTGTTATGAAAAAAAAGGCTGTTGGGGGCTAGGGAGTATCGAGTTGATCATTATACATGAAGAAATAACCAATTTCATCGTTTGGTTTATGTTTTACACGCGTTTTAAATTTTATTGCCGAAATCGCTTTTTCTCGCCGAGATAAGCACGTTTTCTGAAATGCCGCTCTCCCGTCACTCTGGTTAAAGTGTTATGAAAAAAAAGGCTGTTGGGGGCTAGGGAGTATCGAGTTGATCATTATACATGAAGAAATAACCAATTTCATCGTTTGGTTTATGTTTTACACGCGTTTTAAATTTTATTGCCGAAATCGCTTTTTCTCGCCGAGATAAGCACGTTTTCTGAAATGCCGCTCTCCCGTCACTCTGGTTAAAGTGTTATGAAAAAAAAGGCTGTTGGGGGCTAGGGAGTATCGAGTTGATCATTATACATGAAGAAATAACCAATTTCATCGTTTGGTTTATGTTTTACACGCGTTTTAAATTTTATTGCCGAAATCGCTTTTTCTCGCCGAGATAAGCACGTTTTCTGAAATGCCGCTCTCCCGTCACTCTGGTTAAAGTGTTATGAAAAAAAAGGCTGTTGGGGGCTAGGGAGTATCGAGTTGATCATTATACATGAAGAAATAACCAATTTCATCGTTTGGTTTATGTTTTACACGCGTTTTAAATTTTATTGCCGAAATCGCTTTTTCTCGCCGAGATAAGCACGTTTTCTGAAATGCCGCTCTCCCGTCACTCTGGTTAAAGTGTTATGAAAAAAAAGGCTGTTGGGGGCTAGGGAGTATCGAGTTGATCATTATACATGAAGAAATAACCAATTTCATCGTTTGGTTTATGTTTTACACGCGTTTTAAATTTTATTGCCGAAATCGCTTTTTCTCGCCGAGATAAGCACGTTTTCTGAAATGCCGCTCTCCCGTCACTCTGGTTAAAGTGTTATGAAAAAAAAGGCTGTTGGGGGCTAGGGAGTATCGAGTTGATCATTATACATGAAGAAATAACCAATTTCATCGTTTGGTTTATGTTTTACGCGCGTTTTAAATTTTATTGCCGAAATCGCTTTTTCTCGCCGAGATAAGCACGTTTTCTGAAATGCCGCTCTCCCGTCACTCTGGTTAAAGTGTTATGAAAAAAAAGGCTGTTGGGGGCTAGGGAGTATCGAGTTGATCATTATACATGAAGAAATAACCAATTTCATCGTTTGGTTTATGTTTTACACGCGTTTTAAATTTTATTGCCGAAATCGCTTTTTCTCGCCGAGATAAGCACGTTTTCTGAAATGCCGCTCTCCCGTCACTCTGGTTAAAGTGTTATGAAAAAAAAGGCTGTTGGGGGCTAGGGAGTATCGAGTTGATCATTATACATGAAGAAATAACCAATTTCATCGTTTGGTTTATGTTTTACGCGCGTTTTAAATTTTATTGCCGAAATCGCTTTTTCTCGCCGAGATAAGCACGTTTTCTGAAATGCCGCTCTCCCGTCACTCTGGTTAAAGTGTTATGAAAAAAAAGGCTGTTGGGGGCTAGGGAGTATCGAGTTGATCATTATACATGAAGAAATAACCATTTCATCGTTTGGTTTATGTTTTACACGCGTTTTAAATTTTATTGCCGAAATCGCTTTTTCTCGCCGAGATAAGCACGTTTTCTGAAATGCCGCTCTCCCGTCACTCTGGTTAAAGTGTTATGAAAAAAAAGGCTGTTGGGGGCTAGGGAGTATCGAGTTGATCATTATACATGAAGAAATAAACCAATTTCATCGTTTGGTTTATGTTTTACACGCGTTTTAAATTTTATTGCCGAAATCGCTTTTTCTCGCCGAGATAAGCACGTTTTCTGAAATGCCGCTCTCCCGTCACTCTGGTTAAAGTGTTATGAAAAAAAAAGGCTGTTGGGGGCTAGGGAGTATCGAGTTGATCATTATACATGAAGAAAATAACCAATTTCATCGTTTGGTTTATGTTTTACACGCGTTTTTAAATTTTATTGCCGAAATCGCTTTTTCTCGCCGAGATAAGCACGTTTTCTGAAATGCCGCTCTCCCGTCACTCTGGTTAAAGTGTTATGAAAAAAAAGGCTGTTGGGGGCTAGGGAGTATCGAGTTGATCATGATACATGAAGAAATAACCAATTTCATCGTTTGGTTATGTTTTACACGCGTTTTAAATTTTATTGCCGAAATCGCTTTTTCTCGCCGAGATAAGCACGTTTTCTGAAATGCCGCTCTCCCGTCACTCTGGTTAAAGTGTTATGAAAAAAAAGGCTGTTGGGGGCTAGGGAGTATCGAGTTGATCATTATACATGAAGAAATAACCAATTTCATCGTTTGGTTTATGTTTTACACGCGTTTTAATTTTTATTGCCGAAATCGCTTTTTCTCGCCGAGATAAGCACGTTTTCTTAAATGCCGCTCTCCGTCACTCTGGTTAAGTGTTATGAAAAAAAAGGCTGTTGGGGGCTAGGGAGTATCGAGTTGATCATTATACATGAAGAAATAACCAATTTCATCGTTTGGTTTATGTTTTACACGCGTTTTAAATTTTATTGCCGAAATCGCTTTTCTCGCCGAGATAAGCACGTTTTCTGAAATGCCGCTCTCCCGTCACTCTGGTTAAAGTGTTATGAAAAAAAAGGCTGTTGGGGGCTAGGGAGTATCGAGTTGATCATTATACATGAAGAAATAACCAATTTCATCGTTTGGTTTATGTTTTACACGCGTTTTAAATTTTATTGCCGAAATCGCTTTTTCTCGCCGAGATAAGCACGTTTTCTGAAATGCCGCTCTCCCGTCACTCTGGTTAAAGTGTTATGAAAAAAAAGGCTGTTGGGGGCTAGGGAGTATCGAGTTGATCATTATACATGAAGAAATAACCAATTTCATCGTTTGGTTTATGTTTTACACGCGTTTTAAATTTTATTGCCGAAATCGCTTTTTCTCGCCGAGATAAGCACGTTTTCTGAAATGCCGCTCTCCCGTCACTCTGGTTAAAGTGTTATGAAAAAAAAGGCTGTTGGGGGCTAGGGAGTATCGAGTTGATCATTATACATGAAGAAATAACCAATTTCATCGTTTTGGTTTATGTTTTACACGCGTTTTAAATTTTATTGCCGAAATCGCTTTTTCTCGCCGAGATAAGCACGTTTTCTGAAATGCCGCTCTCCCCGTCACTCTGGTTAAAGTGTTATGAAAAAAAAGGCTGTTGGGGGCTAGGGAGTATCGAGTTGATCATTATACATGAAGAAATAACCAATTTCATCGTTTGTTTATGTTTTACACGCGTTTTAAATTTTATTGCCGAAATCGCTTTTTCTCGCGAGATAAGCACGTTTTCTGAAATGCCGCTCTCTCCCGTCACTCTGGTTAAAGTGTTATGAAAAAAAAGGCTGTTGGGGGCTAGGGAGTATCGAGTTGATCATTATACATGAAGAAATAACCAATTTCATCGTTTGGTTTATGTTTTACACGCGTTTTAAATTTTATTGCCGAAATCGCTTTTTCTCGCCGAGATAAGCACGTTTTCTGAAATGCCGCTCTCCCGTCACTCTGGTTAAAGTGTTATGAAAAAAAAGGCTGTTGGGGCTAGGGAGTATCGAGTTGATCATTATACATGAAGAAATAACCAATTTCATCGTTTGGTTTATGTTTTACACGCGTTTTAAATTTTATTGCCGAAATCGCTTTTTCTCGCCGAGATAAGCACGTTTTCTGAAATGCCGCTCTCCCGTCACTCTGGTTAAAGTGTTATGAAAAAAAAGGCTGTTGGGGGCTAGGGAGTATCGAGTTGATCATTATACATGAAGAAATAACCAATTTCATCGTTTGGTTTATGTTTTACACGCGTTTTAATTTTATTGCCGAATCGCTTTTTCTCGCCGAGATAAGCACGTTTTCTGAAATGCGCTCTCCCGTCACTCTGGTTAAAGTGTTATGAAAAAAAAGGCTGTTGGGGGCTAGGGAGTATCGAGTTGATCATTATACATGAAGAAATAACCAATTTCATCGTTTGGTTTATGTTTTACACGCGTTTTAAATTTTATTGCCGAAATCGCTTTTCTCGCCGAGATAAGCACGTTTTCTGAAATGCCGCTCTCCCCGTCACTCTGGTTAAAGTGTTATGAAAAAAAAGGCTGTTGGGGGCTAGGGAGTATCGAGTTGATCATTATACATGAAGAAATAACCAATTTCATCGTTTGGTTTATGTTTTACACGCGTTTTAAATTTTATTGCCGAAAACGCTTTTTCTCGCCGAGATAAGCACGTTTTCTGAAATGCCGCTCTCCCGTCACTCTGGTTAAAGTGTTATGAAAAAAAAGGCTGTTGGGGGCTAGGGAGTATCGAGTTGATAATTATACATGAAGAAATAACCAATTTCATCGTTTGGTTTATGTTTTACACGCGTTTTAAATTTTATTGCCGAAATCGCTTTTTCTCGCCGAGATAAGCACGTTTTCTGAAATGCCGCTCTCCCGTCACTCTGGTTAAAGTGTTATGAAAAAAAAAGGCTGTTGGGGGCTAGGGAGTATCGAGTTGATCATTATACATGAAGAAATAACCAATTTCATCGTTTGGTTTATGTTTTACACGCGTTTTAAATTTTATTGCCGAAATCGCTTTTTCTCGCCGAGATAAGCACGTTTTCTGAAATGCCGCTCTCCCGTCACTCTGGTTAAAGTGTTATGAAAAAAAAGGCTGTTGGGGGCTAGGGAGTATCGAGTTGATCATTATACATGAAGAAATAACCAATTTCATCGTTTGGTTTATGTTTTACACGCGTTTTAAATTTTATTGCCGAAATCGCTTTTTCTCGCCGAGATAAGCACGTTTTCTGAAATGCCGCTCTCCCCGTCACTCTGGTTAAAGTGTTATGAAAAAAAAGGCTGTTGGGGGCTAGGGAGTATCGAGTTGATCATTATACATGAAGAAATAACCAATTTCATCGTTTGGTTTATGTTTTACACGCGTTTTAAATTTTATTGCCGAAATCGCTTTTTCTCGCCGAGATAAGCACGTTTTCTGAAATGCCGCTCTCCCGTCACTCTGGTTAAAGTGTTATGAAAAAAAAGGCTGTTGGGGGCTAGGGAGTATCGAGTTGATCATTATACATGAAGAAATAACCAATTTTCATCGTTTGGTTTATGTTTTACACGCGTTTTAAATTTTATTGCCGAAATCGCTTTTTCTCGCCGAGATAAGCACGTTTTCTGAAATGCCGCTCTCCCGTCACTCTGGTTAAAGTGTTATGAAAAAAAAAGGCTGTTGGGGGCTAGGGAGTATCGAGTTGATCATTATACATGAAGAAATAACCAATTTCATCGTTTGGTTTATGTTTTACACGCGTTTTAAATTTTATTGCCGAAATCGCTTTTTCTCGCCGAGATAAGCACGTTTTCTGAAATGCCGCTCTCCCCGTCACTCTGGTTAAAGTGTTATGAAAAAAAAGGCTGTTGGGGGCTAGGGAGTATCGAGTTGATCATTATACATGAAGAAATAACCAATTTCATCGTTTGGTTTATGTTTTACGCGCGTTTTAAATTTTATTGCCGAAATCGCTTTTTCTCGCCGAGATAAGCACGTTTCTGAAATGCCGCTCTCCCGTCACTCTGGTTAAAGTGTTATGAAAAAAAAGGCTGTTGGGGGCTAGGGGAGTATCGAGTTGATCATTATACATGAAGAAATAACCAATTTCTCATCGTTTGGTTTATGTTTTACACGCGTTTTAAATTTTATTGCCGAAATCGCTTTTTCTCGCCGAGATAAGCACGTTTTCTGAAATGCCGCTCTCCCGTCACTCTGGTTAAAGTGTTATGAAAAAAAAGGCTGTTGGGGGCTAGGGAGTATCGAGTTGATCATTATACATGAAGAAATAACCAATTTCATCGTTTGGTTTATGTTTTACACGCGTTTTAAATTTTATTGCCGAAATCGCTTTTTCTCGCCGAGATAAGCACGTTTTCTGAAATGCCGCTCTCCCGTCACTCTGGTTAAAGTGTTATGAAAAAAAAGGCTGTTGGGGGCTAGGGAGTATCGAGTTGATCATTATACATGAAGAAATAACCAATTTCATCGTTTGGTTTATGTTTTACACGCGTTTTAAATTTTATTGCCGAAATCGCTTTTTCTCGCCGAGATAAGCACGTTTTCTGAAATGCCGCTCTCCCGTCACTCTGGTTAAAGTGTTATGAAAAAAAAGGCTGTTGGGGGCTAGGGAGTATCGAGTTGATCATTATACATGAAGAAATAACCAATTTCATCGTTTGGTTTATGTTTTACACGCGTTTTAAATTTTATTGCCGAAATCGCTTTTTCTCGCCGAGATAAGCACGTTTTCTGAAATGCCGCTCTCCCGTCACTCTGGTTAAAGTGTTATGAAAAAAAAGGCTGTTGGGGGCTAGGGAGTATCGAGTTGATCATTATACATGAAGAAATAACCAATTTCATCGTTTGGTTTATGTTTTACACGCGTTTTAAATTTTATTGCCGAAATCGCTTTTTCTCGCCGAGATAAGCACGTTTTCTGAAATGCCGCTCTCCCGTCACTCTGGTTAAAGTGTTATGAAAAAAAAGGCTGTTGGGGGCTAGGGAGTATCGAGTTGATCATTATACATGAAGAAATAACCAATTTCATCGTTTGGTTTATGTTTTACACGCGTTTTAAATTTTATTGCCGAAATCGCTTTTTCTCGCCGAGATAAGCACGTTTTCTGAAATGCCGCTCTCCCGTCACTCTGGTTAAAGTGTTATGAAAAAAAAGGCTGTTGGGGGCTAGGGAGTATCGAGTTGATCATTATACATGAAGAAATAACCAATTTCATCGTTTGGTTTATGTTTTACACGCGTTTTAAATTTTATTGCCGAAATCGCTTTTTCTCGCCGAGATAAGCACGTTTTCTGAAATGCCGCTCTCCCGTCACTCTGGTTAAAGTGTTATGAAAAAAAAGGCTGTTGGGGGCTAGGGAGTATCGAGTTGATCATTATACATGAAGAAATAACCAATTTCATCGTTTGGTTTATGTTTTACACGCGTTTTAAATTTTATTGCCGAAATCGCTTTTTCTCGCCGAGATAAGCACGTTTTCTGAAATGCCGCTCTCCCGTCACTCTGGTTAAAGTGTTATGAAAAAAAAGGCTGTTGGGGGCTAGGGAGTATCGAGTTGATCATTATACATGAAGAAATAACCAATTTCATCGTTTGGTTTATGTTTTACACGCGTTTTAAATTTTATTGCCGAAATCGCTTTTTCTCGCCGAGATAAGCACGTTTTCTGAAATGCCGCTCTCCCGTCACTCTGGTTAAAGTGTTATGAAAAAAAAGGCTGTTGGGGGCTAGGGAGTATCGAGTTGATCATTATACATGAAGAAATAACCAATTTCATCGTTTGGTTTATGTTTTACACGCGTTTTAAATTTTATTGCCGAAATCGCTTTTTCTCGCCGAGATAAGCACGTTTTCTGAAATGCCGCTCTCCCGTCACTCTGGTTAAAGTGTTATGAAAAAAAAGGCTGTTGGGGGCTAGGGAGTATCGAGTTGATCATTATACATGAAGAAATAACCAATTTCATCGTTTGGTTTATGTTTTACACGCGTTTTAAATTTTATTGCCGAAATCGCTTTTTCTCGCCGAGATAAGCACGTTTTCTGAAATGCCGCTCTCCCGTCACTCTGGTTAAAGTGTTATGAAAAAAAAGGCTGTTGGGGGCTAGGGAGTATCGAGTTGATCATTATACATGAAGAAATAACCAATTTCATCGTTTGGTTTATGTTTTACACGCGTTTTAAATTTTATTGCCGAAATCGCTTTTTCTCGCCGAGATAAGCACGTTTTCTGAAATGCCGCTCTCCCGTCACTCTGGTTAAAGTGTTATGAAAAAAAAGGCTGTTGGGGGCTAGGGAGTATCGAGTTGATCATTATACATGAAGAAATAACCAATTTCATCGTTTGGTTTATGTTTTACACGCGTTTTAAATTTTATTGCCGAAATCGCTTTTTCTCGCCGAGATAAGCACGTTTTCTGAAATGCCGCTCTCCCGTCACTCTGGTTAAAGTGTTATGAAAAAAAAGGCTGTTGGGGGCTAGGGAGTATCGAGTTGATCATTATACATGAAGAAATAACCAATTTCATCGTTTGGTTTATGTTTTACACGCGTTTTAAATTTTATTGCCGAAATCGCTTTTTCTCGCCGAGATAAGCACGTTTTCTGAAATGCCGCTCTCCCGTCACTCTGGTTAAAGTGTTATGAAAAAAAAGGCTGTTGGGGGCTAGGGAGTATCGAGTTGATCATTATACATGAAGAAATAACCAATTTCATCGTTTGGTTTATGTTTTACACGCGTTTTAAATTTTATTGCCGAAATCGCTTTTTCTCGCCGAGATAAGCACGTTTTCTGAAATGCCGCTCTCCCGTCACTCTGGTTAAAGTGTTATGAAAAAAAAGGCTGTTGGGGGCTAGGGAGTATCGAGTTGATCATTATACATGAAGAAATAACCAATTTCATCGTTTGGTTTATGTTTTACACGCGTTTTAAATTTTATTGCCGAAATCGCTTTTTCTCGCCGAGATAAGCACGTTTTCTGAAATGCCGCTCTCCCGTCACTCTGGTTAAAGTGTTATGAAAAAAAAGGCTGTTGGGGGCTAGGGAGTATCGAGTTGATCATTATACATGAAGAAATAACCAATTTCATCGTTTGGTTTATGTTTTACACGCGTTTTAAATTTTATTGCCGAAATCGCTTTTTCTCGCCGAGATAAGCACGTTTTCTGAAATGCCGCTCTCCCGTCACTCTGGTTAAAGTGTTATGAAAAAAAAGGCTGTTGGGGGCTAGGGAGTATCGAGTTGATCATTATACATGAAGAAATAACCAATTTCATCGTTTGGTTTATGTTTTACACGCGTTTTAAATTTTATTGCCGAAATCGCTTTTTCTCGCCGAGATAAGCACGTTTTCTGAAATGCCGCTCTCCCGTCACTCTGGTTAAAGTGTTATGAAAAAAAAGGCTGTTGGGGGCTAGGGAGTATCGAGTTGATCATTATACATGAAGAAATAACCAATTTCATCGTTTGGTTTATGTTTTACACGCGTTTTAAATTTTATTGCCGAAATCGCTTTTTCTCGCCGAGATAAGCACGTTTTCTGAAATGCCGCTCTCCCGTCACTCTGGTTAAAGTGTTATGAAAAAAAAGGCTGTTGGGGGCTAGGGAGTATCGAGTTGATCATTATACATGAAGAAATAACCAATTTCATCGTTTGGTTTATGTTTTACACGCGTTTTAAATTTTATTGCCGAAATCGCTTTTTCTCGCCGAGATAAGCACGTTTTCTGAAATGCCGCTCTCCCGTCACTCTGGTTAAAGTGTTATGAAAAAAAAGGCTGTTGGGGGCTAGGGAGTATCGAGTTGATCATTATACATGAAGAAATAACCAATTTCATCGTTTGGTTTATGTTTTACACGCGTTTTAAATTTTATTGCCGAAATCGCTTTTTCTCGCCGAGATAAGCACGTTTTCTGAAATGCCGCTCTCCCGTCACTCTGGTTAAAGTGTTATGAAAAAAAAGGCTGTTGGGGGCTAGGGAGTATCGAGTTGATCATTATACATGAAGAAATAACCAATTTCATCGTTTGGTTTATGTTTTACACGCGTTTTAAATTTTATTGCCGAAATCGCTTTTTCTCGCCGAGATAAGCACGTTTTCTGAAATGCCGCTCTCCCGTCACTCTGGTTAAAGTGTTATGAAAAAAAAGGCTGTTGGGGGCTAGGGAGTATCGAGTTGATCATTATACATGAAGAAATAACCAATTTCATCGTTTGGTTTATGTTTTACACGCGTTTTAAATTTTATTGCCGAAATCGCTTTTTCTCGCCGAGATAAGCACGTTTTCTGAAATGCCGCTCTCCCGTCACTCTGGTTAAAGTGTTATGAAAAAAAAGGCTGTTGGGGGCTAGGGAGTATCGAGTTGATCATTATACATGAAGAAATAACCAATTTCATCGTTTGGTTTATGTTTTACACGCGTTTTAAATTTTATTGCCGAAATCGCTTTTTCTCGCCGAGATAAGCACGTTTTCTGAAATGCCGCTCTCCCGTCACTCTGGTTAAAGTGTTATGAAAAAAAAGGCTGTTGGGGGCTAGGGAGTATCGAGTTGATCATTATACATGAAGAAATAACCAATTTCATCGTTTGGTTTATGTTTTACACGCGTTTTAAATTTTATTGCCGAAATCGCTTTTTCTCGCCGAGATAAGCACGTTTTCTGAAATGCCGCTCTCCCGTCACTCTGGTTAAAGTGTTATGAAAAAAAAGGCTGTTGGGGGCTAGGGAGTATCGAGTTGATCATTATACATGAAGAAATAACCAATTTCATCGTTTGGTTTATGTTTTACACGCGTTTTAAATTTTATTGCCGAAATCGCTTTTTCTCGCCGAGATAAGCACGTTTTCTGAAATGCCGCTCTCCCGTCACTCTGGTTAAAGTGTTATGAAAAAAAAGGCTGTTGGGGGCTAGGGAGTATCGAGTTGATCATTATACATGAAGAAATAACCAATTTCATCGTTTGGTTTATGTTTTACACGCGTTTTAAATTTTATTGCCGAAATCGCTTTTTCTCGCCGAGATAAGCACGTTTTCTGAAATGCCGCTCTCCCGTCACTCTGGTTAAAGTGTTATGAAAAAAAAGGCTGTTGGGGGCTAGGGAGTATCGAGTTGATCATTATACATGAAGAAATAACCAATTTCATCGTTTGGTTTATGTTTTACACGCGTTTTAAATTTTATTGCCGAAATCGCTTTTTCTCGCCGAGATAAGCACGTTTTCTGAAATGCCGCTCTCCCGTCACTCTGGTTAAAGTGTTATGAAAAAAAAGGCTGTTGGGGGCTAGGGAGTATCGAGTTGATCATTATACATGAAGAAATAACCAATTTCATCGTTTGGTTTATGTTTTACACGCGTTTTAAATTTTATTGCCGAAATCGCTTTTTCTCGCCGAGATAAGCACGTTTTCTGAAATGCCGCTCTCCCGTCACTCTGGTTAAAGTGTTATGAAAAAAAAGGCTGTTGGGGGCTAGGGAGTATCGAGTTGATCATTATACATGAAGAAATAACCAATTTCATCGTTTGGTTTATGTTTTACACGCGTTTTAAATTTTATTGCCGAAATCGCTTTTTCTCGCCGAGATAAGCACGTTTTCTGAAATGCCGCTCTCCCGTCACTCTGGTTAAAGTGTTATGAAAAAAAAGGCTGTTGGGGGCTAGGGAGTATCGAGTTGATCATTATACATGAAGAAATAACCAATTTCATCGTTTGGTTTATGTTTTACACGCGTTTTAAATTTTATTGCCGAAATCGCTTTTTCTCGCCGAGATAAGCACGTTTTCTGAAATGCCGCTCTCCCGTCACTCTGGTTAAAGTGTTATGAAAAAAAAGGCTGTTGGGGGCTAGGGAGTATCGAGTTGATCATTATACATGAAGAAATAACCAATTTCATCGTTTGGTTTATGTTTTACACGCGTTTTAAATTTTATTGCCGAAATCGCTTTTTCTCGCCGAGATAAGCACGTTTTCTGAAATGCCGCTCTCCCGTCACTCTGGTTAAAGTGTTATGAAAAAAAAGGCTGTTGGGGGCTAGGGAGTATCGAGTTGATCATTATACATGAAGAAATAACCAATTTCATCGTTTGGTTTATGTTTTACACGCGTTTTAAATTTTATTGCCGAAATCGCTTTTTCTCGCCGAGATAAGCACGTTTTCTGAAATGCCGCTCTCCCGTCACTCTGGTTAAAGTGTTATGAAAAAAAAGGCTGTTGGGGGCTAGGGAGTATCGAGTTGATCATTATACATGAAGAAATAACCAATTTCATCGTTTGGTTTATGTTTTACACGCGTTTTAAATTTTATTGCCGAAATCGCTTTTTCTCGCCGAGATAAGCACGTTTTCTGAAATGCCGCTCTCCCGTCACTCTGGTTAAAGTGTTATGAAAAAAAAGGCTGTTGGGGGCTAGGGAGTATCGAGTTGATCATTATACATGAAGAAATAACCAATTTCATCGTTTGGTTTATGTTTTACACGCGTTTTAAATTTTATTGCCGAAATCGCTTTTTCTCGCCGAGATAAGCACGTTTTCTGAAATGCCGCTCTCCCGTCACTCTGGTTAAAGTGTTATGAAAAAAAAGGCTGTTGGGGGCTAGGGAGTATCGAGTTGATCATTATACATGAAGAAATAACCAATTTCATCGTTTGGTTTATGTTTTACACGCGTTTTAAATTTTATTGCCGAAATCGCTTTTTCTCGCCGAGATAAGCACGTTTTCTGAAATGCCGCTCTCCCGTCACTCTGGTTAAAGTGTTATGAAAAAAAAGGCTGTTGGGGGCTAGGGAGTATCGAGTTGATCATTATACATGAAGAAATAACCAATTTCATCGTTTGGTTTATGTTTTACACGCGTTTTAAATTTTATTGCCGAAATCGCTTTTTCTCGCCGAGATAAGCACGTTTTCTGAAATGCCGCTCTCCCGTCACTCTGGTTAAAGTGTTATGAAAAAAAAGGCTGTTGGGGGCTAGGGAGTATCGAGTTGATCATTATACATGAAGAAATAACCAATTTCATCGTTTGGTTTATGTTTTACACGCGTTTTAAATTTTATTGCCGAAATCGCTTTTTCTCGCCGAGATAAGCACGTTTTCTGAAATGCCGCTCTCCCGTCACTCTGGTTAAAGTGTTATGAAAAAAAAGGCTGTTGGGGGCTAGGGAGTATCGAGTTGATCATTATACATGAAGAAATAACCAATTTCATCGTTTGGTTTATGTTTTACACGCGTTTTAAATTTTATTGCCGAAATCGCTTTTTCTCGCCGAGATAAGCACGTTTTCTGAAATGCCGCTCTCCCGTCACTCTGGTTAAAGTGTTATGAAAAAAAAGGCTGTTGGGGGCTAGGGAGTATCGAGTTGATCATTATACATGAAGAAATAACCAATTTCATCGTTTGGTTTATGTTTTACACGCGTTTTAAATTTTATTGCCGAAATCGCTTTTTCTCGCCGAGATAAGCACGTTTTCTGAAATGCCGCTCTCCCGTCACTCTGGTTAAAGTGTTATGAAAAAAAAGGCTGTTGGGGGCTAGGGAGTATCGAGTTGATCATTATACATGAAGAAATAACCAATTTCATCGTTTGGTTTATGTTTTACACGCGTTTTAAATTTTATTGCCGAAATCGCTTTTTCTCGCCGAGATAAGCACGTTTTCTGAAATGCCGCTCTCCCGTCACTCTGGTTAAAGTGTTATGAAAAAAAAGGCTGTTGGGGGCTAGGGAGTATCGAGTTGATCATTATACATGAAGAAATAACCAATTTCATCGTTTGGTTTATGTTTTACACGCGTTTTAAATTTTATTGCCGAAATCGCTTTTTCTCGCCGAGATAAGCACGTTTTCTGAAATGCCGCTCTCCCGTCACTCTGGTTAAAGTGTTATGAAAAAAAAGGCTGTTGGGGGCTAGGGAGTATCGAGTTGATCATTATACATGAAGAAATAACCAATTTCATCGTTTGGTTTATGTTTTACACGCGTTTTAAATTTTATTGCCGAAATCGCTTTTTCTCGCCGAGATAAGCACGTTTTCTGAAATGCCGCTCTCCCGTCACTCTGGTTAAAGTGTTATGAAAAAAAAGGCTGTTGGGGGCTAGGGAGTATCGAGTTGATCATTATACATGAAGAAATAACCAATTTCATCGTTTGGTTTATGTTTTACACGCGTTTTAAATTTTATTGCCGAAATCGCTTTTTCTCGCCGAGATAAGCACGTTTTCTGAAATGCCGCTCTCCCGTCACTCTGGTTAAAGTGTTATGAAAAAAAAGGCTGTTGGGGGCTAGGGAGTATCGAGTTGATCATTATACATGAAGAAATAACCAATTTCATCGTTTGGTTTATGTTTTACACGCGTTTTAAATTTTATTGCCGAAATCGCTTTTTCTCGCCGAGATAAGCACGTTTTCTGAAATGCCGCTCTCCCGTCACTCTGGTTAAAGTGTTATGAAAAAAAAGGCTGTTGGGGGCTAGGGAGTATCGAGTTGATCATTATACATGAAGAAATAACCAATTTCATCGTTTGGTTTATGTTTTACACGCGTTTTAAATTTTATTGCCGAAATCGCTTTTTCTCGCCGAGATAAGCACGTTTTCTGAAATGCCGCTCTCCCGTCACTCTGGTTAAAGTGTTATGAAAAAAAAGGCTGTTGGGGGCTAGGGAGTATCGAGTTGATCATTATACATGAAGAAATAACCAATTTCATCGTTTGGTTTATGTTTTACACGCGTTTTAAATTTTATTGCCGAAATCGCTTTTTCTCGCCGAGATAAGCACGTTTTCTGAAATGCCGCTCTCCCGTCACTCTGGTTAAAGTGTTATGAAAAAAAAGGCTGTTGGGGGCTAGGGAGTATCGAGTTGATCATTATACATGAAGAAATAACCAATTTCATCGTTTGGTTTATGTTTTACACGCGTTTTAAATTTTATTGCCGAAATCGCTTTTTCTCGCCGAGATAAGCACGTTTTCTGAAATGCCGCTCTCCCGTCACTCTGGTTAAAGTGTTATGAAAAAAAAGGCTGTTGGGGGCTAGGGAGTATCGAGTTGATCATTATACATGAAGAAATAACCAATTTCATCGTTTGGTTTATGTTTTACACGCGTTTTAAATTTTATTGCCGAAATCGCTTTTTCTCGCCGAGATAAGCACGTTTTCTGAAATGCCGCTCTCCCGTCACTCTGGTTAAAGTGTTATGAAAAAAAAGGCTGTTGGGGGCTAGGGAGTATCGAGTTGATCATTATACATGAAGAAATAACCAATTTCATCGTTTGGTTTATGTTTTACACGCGTTTTAAATTTTATTGCCGAAATCGCTTTTTCTCGCCGAGATAAGCACGTTTTCTGAAATGCCACTCTCCCGTCACTCTGGTTAAAGTGTTATGAAAAAAAAGGCTGTTGGGGGCTAGGGAGTATCGAGTTGATCATTATACATGAAGAAATAACCAATTTCATCGTTTGGTTTATGTTTTACACGCGTTTTAAATTTTATTGCCGAAATCGCTTTTTCTCGCCGAGATAAGCACGTTTTCTGAAATGCCGCTCTCCCGTCACTCTGGTTAAAGTGTTATGAAAAAAAAGGCTGTTGGGGGCTAGGGAGTATCGAGTTGATCATTATACATGAAGAAATAACCAATTTCATCGTTTGGTTTATGTTTTACACGCGTTTTAAATTTTATTGCCGAAATCGCTTTTTCTCGCCGAGATAAGCACGTTTTCTGAAATGCCGCTCTCCTGTCACTCTGGTTAAAGTGTTATGAATAAAAAGGCTGTTGGGGGCTAGGGAGTATCGAGTTGATCATTATACATGAAGAAATAACCAATTTCATCGTTTGGTTTATGTTTTACACGCGTTTTAAATTTTATTGCCGAAATCGCTTTTTCTCGCCGAGATAAGCACGTTTTCTGAAATGCCGCTCTCCCGTCACTCTGGTTAAAGTGTTATGAAAAAAAAGGCTGTTGGGGGCTAGGGAGTATCGAGTTGATCATTATACATGAAGAAATAACCAATTTCATCGTTTGGTTTATGTTTTACACGCGTTTTAAATTTTATTGCCGAAATCGCTTTTTCTCGCCGAGATAAGCACGTTTTCTGAAATGCCGCTCTCCCGTCACTCTGGTTAAAGTGTTATGAAAAAAAAGGCTGTTGGGGGCTAGGGAGTATCGAGTTGATCATTATACATGAAGAAATAACCAATTTCATCGTTTGGTTTATGTTTTACACGCGTTTTAAATTTTATTGCCGAAATCGCTTTTTCTCGCCGAGATAAGCACGTTTTCTGAAATGCCGCTCTCCCGTCACTCTGGTTAAAGTGTTATGAAAAAAAAGGCTGTTGGGGGCTAGGGAGTATCGAGTTGATCATTATACATGAAGAAATAACCAATTTCATCGTTTGGTTTATGTTTTACACGCGTTTTAAATTTTATTGCCGAAATCGCTTTTTCTCGCCGAGATAAGCACGTTTTCTGAAATGCCGCTCTCCCGTCACTCTGGTTAAAGTGTTATGAAAAAAAAGGCTGTTGGGGGCTAGGGAGTATCGAGTTGATCATTATACATGAAGAAATAACCAATTTCATCGTTTGGTTTATGTTTTACACGCGTTTTAAATTTTATTGCCGAAATCGCTTTTTCTCGCCGAGATAAGCACGTTTTCTGAAATGCCGCTCTCCCGTCACTCTGGTTAAAGTGTTATGAAAAAAAAGGCTGTTGGGGGCTAGGGAGTATCGAGTTGATCATTATACATGAAGAAATAACCAATTTCCTCGTTTGGTTTATGTTTTACACGCGTTTTAAATTTTATTGCCGAAATCGCTTTTTCTCGCCGAGATAAGCACGTTTTCTGAAATGCCGCTCTCCCGTCACTCTGGTTAAAGTGTTATGAAAAAAAAGGCTGTTGGGGGCTAGGGAGTATCGAGTTGATCATTATACATGAAGAAATAACCAATTTCCTCGTTTGGTTTATGTTTTACACGCGTTTTAAATTTTATTGCCGAAATCGCTTTTTCTCGCCGAGATAAGCACGTTTTCTGAAATGCCGCTCTCCCGTCACTCTGGTTAAAGTGTTATGAAAAAAAAGTCTGTTGGGGGCTAGGGAGTATCGAGTTGATCATTATACATGAAGAAACCAATTTCATCGTTTGGTTTATGTTTTACACGATGCTGAGCTCCAGCTGGAAGTGTAAAAAGAACCAGGCTGGTTAAAAAAAGAACCGGGCGACCCGGTAAAATTGCTTAGCCGGGGCTCTGGAAGCCTAACACGGCGTGATCTTGTCCAAAAAGCCGCTGCTGAGCTCCAGCTGGAAGTGTAAAAAGAACCGGGCTGGTTAAAAAAAAGAACCGGGCGACCCGGTAAAATTGCTTAGCCGGGGCTCTGGAAGCCTAACACGGCGTGATCTTGTCCAAAAAGCCGCTGCTGAGCTCCAGCTGGAAGTGTAAAAAGAACCGGGCTGGTTAAAAAAAAGAACCGGGCGGCCCGGTAAAATTGCTTAGCCGGGGCTCTGGAAGCCTAACCCGGCGTGATACTGTGCAAAAAGCCGCTGCTGAGCTCCTCCTGGAAGTGTAAAAAAAACCGGGCTGGTTAAAAAAAAGAACCGGGCGACCCTGTAAAATTGCTTAGCCGGGGCTCTGGAAGCCTAACACGGCGTGATCTTGTCCAAAAACCCGCTGCTGAGCTCCAGCTGGAAGTGTAAAAAGAACCGGGCTGGTTAAAAAAAAGAACCGGGCGGGCCGGTAAAATTGCTTAGCCGGGGCTCTGGAAGCCTAACACGGCGTGATCTTGTCCAAAAAGCCGCTCGTGAGCTCCAGCTGGAAGTGTAAAAAGAACCCGGCTGGTTCAAAAAAAGAACCGGGCGGCCCGGTAGAATTTCTTAGCCGAGGTCCTGGAAGCCTAACCCGGCGTGATCTTGCGCAAAAAGCCGCTGCTGAGCTCCAGCTGGAAGTGTAAAAAGAACCGGTCTGGTTCAAAAAAAGAACCGGGCGGCCCGGTAAAATTGCTTAGCCGGGGTCCTGGAAGCCTAACGCGGCGTGATCTTGCCCGAAAGTCGGCCTCTATACTTCCATATTAGGTACCAGGCGCTCAGAGCCAACTTGGCAAAAATTTTCTAAGTGCCCACGGCTCTGCGGGGATTGTGCGTCCGACCCGCGCCGGTTCTCCAGCCGGCCTAAAATAACGCAAAACCAGCCTCTCCCCCTGGAGCTCACAGCCAAAGGCGAAACTTTTCTAAGTGCCTACGGCTCTGCGGGCTTTTGAGTCCGCCCCGCGCCGGTTCGTCGGTCGGCCTCAAAAAGCGAAAAATCAGCCTCTCTCCCTGGAGCTCGACTCGAGTTGATCATTATACATGAAGAAATAACCAATTTCATCGTTTGGTTTATGTTTTACACGCGTTTTAAATTTTATTGCCGAAATCGCTTTTTCTCGCCGAGATAAGCACGTTTTCTGAAATGCCGCTCTCCCGTCACTCTGGTTAAAGTGTTATGAAAAAAAAGGCTGTTGGGGGCTAGGGAGTATCGAGTTGATCATTATACATGAAGAAATAACCAATTTCATCGTTTGGTTTATGTTTTACACGCGTTTTAAATTTTATTGCCGAAATCTCTTTTTCTCGCCGAGATAAGCACGTTTTCTGAAATGCCGCTCTCCCGTCACTCTGGTTAAAGTGTTATGAAAAAAAAGGCTGTTGGGGGCTAGGGAGTATCGAGTTGATCATTATACATGAAGAAATAACCAATTTCATCGTTTGATTTATGTTTTACACGCGTTTTAAATTTTATTGCCGAAATCGCTTTTTCTCGCCGAGATAAGCACGTTTTCTGAAATGCCGCTCTCCCGTCACTCTGGTTAAAGTGTTATGAAAAAAAAGTCTGTTGGGGGCTAGGGAGTATCGAGTTGATCATTATACATGAAGAAATAACCAATTTCATCGTTTGGTTTATGTTTTACACGATGCTGAGCTCCAGCTGGAAGTGTAAAAAGAACCGGGCTGGTTAAAAAAAGAACCGGGCGACCCGGTAAAATTGCTTAGCAGGGGCTCTGGAAGCCTAACACGGCGTGATCTTGTCCAAAAAGCCGCTGCTGAGCTCCAGCTGGAAGTGTAAAAAGAAGCGGGCTGGTTAAAAAAAAGAACCGGGCGACCCGGTAAAATTGCTTAGCCGGGGCTCTGGAAGCCTAACACGGCGTGATCTTGTCCAAAAAGCCGCTGCTGAGCTCCAGCTGGAAGTGTAAAAAGAACCGGGCTGGTTAAAAAAAAAGAACCGGGCGGCCCGGTAAAATTGCTTAGCCGGGGCTCTGGAAGCCTAACCCGGCGTGATACTGTGCAAAAAGCCGCTGCTGAGCTCCAGCTGGAAGTGTAAAAAAAACCGGGCTGGTTAAAAAAAAGAACCGGGCGACCCTGTAAAATTGCTTAGCCGGGGCTCTGGAAGCCTAACACGGCGTGATCTTGTCCAAAAACCCGCTGCTGAGCTCCAGCTGGAAGTGTAAAAAGAACCGGGCTGGTTAAAAAAAAGAACCGGGCGGGCCGGTAAAATTGCTTAGCCGGGGCTCTGGAAGCCTAACACGGCGTGATCTTGTCCAAAAAGCCGCTCGTGAGCTCCAGCTGGAAGTGTAAAAAGAACCGGGCTGGTTCAAAAAAAGAACCGGGCGGCCCGGTAGAATTGCTTAGCCGAGGTCCTGGAAGCCTAACCCGGCGTGATCTTGCGCAAAAAGCCGCTGCTGAGCTCCAGCTGGAAGTGTAAAAAGAACCGGGCTGGTTCAAAAAAAGAACCGGGCGGCCCGGTAAAATTGCTTAGCCGGGGTCCTGGAAGCCTAACGCGGCGTGATCTTGCCCGAAAGTCGGCCTCTATACTTCCATATTAGGTACCAGGCGCTCAGAGCCAACTTGGCAAAAATTTTCTAAGTGCCCACGGCTCTGCGGCGATTGTGCGTCCGACCCGCGCCGGTTCTCCAGCCGGCCTAAAATAACGCAAAACCAGCCTCTCCCCCTGGAGCTCACAGCCAAAGGCGAAACTTTTCTAAGTGCCTACGGCTCTGCGGGCTTTTGAGTCCGCCCCGCGCCGGTTCGTCGGTCGGCCTCAAAAAGCGAAAAATCAGCCTCTCTCCCTGGAGCTCGACTCGAGTTGATCATTATACATGAAGAAATAACCAATTTCATCGTTTGGTTTATGTTTTACACGCGTTTTAAATTTTATTGCCGAAATCGCTTTTTCTCGCCGAGATAAGCACGTTTTCTGAAATGCCGCTCTCCCGTCACTCTGGTTAAAGTGTTATGAAAAAAAAGGCTGTTGGGGGCTAGGGAGTATCGAGTTGATCATTATACATGAAGAAATAACCAATTTCATCGTTTGGTTTATGTTTTACACGCGTTTTAAATTTTATTGCCGAAATCGCTTTTTCTCGCCGAGATAAGCACGTTTTCTGAAATGCCGCTCTCCCGTCACTCTGGTTAAAGTGTTATGAAAAAAAAGGCTGTTGGGGGCTAGGGAGTATCGAGTTGATCATTATACATGAAGAAATAACCAATTTCATCGTTTGGTTTATGTTTTACACGCGTTTTAAATTTTATTGCCGAAATCGCTTTTTCTCGCCGAGATAAGCACGTTTTCTGAAATGCCGCTCTCCCGTCACTCTGGTTAAAGTGTTATGAAAAAAAAGGCTGTTGGGGGCTAGGGAGTATCGAGTTGATCATTATACATGAAGAAATAACCAATTTCATCGTTTGGTTTATGTTTTACACGCGTTTTAAATTTTATTGCCGAAATCGCTTTTTCTCGCCGAGATAAGCACGTTTTCTGAAATGCCGCTCTCCCGTCACTCTGGTTAAAGTGTTATGAAAAAAAAGGCTGTTGGGGGCTAGGGAGTATCGAGTTGATCATTATACATGAAGAAATAACCAATTTCATCGTTTGGTTTATGTTTTACACGCGTTTTAAATTTTATTGCCGAAATCGCTTTTTCTCGCCGAGATAAGCACGTTTTCTGAAATGCCGCTCTCCCGTCACTCTGGTTAAAGTGTTATGAAAAAAAAGGCTGTTGGGGGCTAGGGAGTATCGAGTTGATCATTATACATGAAGAAATAACCAATTTCATCGTTTGGTTTATGTTTTACACGCGTTTTAAATTTTATTGCCGAAATCGCTTTTTCTCGCCGAGATAAGCACGTTTTCTGAAATGCCGCTCTCCCGTCACTCTGGTTAAAGTGTTATGAAAAAAAAGGCTGTTGGGGGCTAGGGAGTATCGAGTTGATCATTATACATGAAGAAATAACCAATTTCATCGTTTGGTTTATGTTTTACACGCGTTTTAAATTTTATTGCCGAAATCGCTTTTTCTCGCCGAGATAAGCACGTTTTCTGAAATGCCGCTCTCCCGTCACTCTGGTTAAAGTGTTATGAAAAAAAAGGCTGTTGGGGGCTAGGGAGTATCGAGTTGATCATTATACATGAAGAAATAACCAATTTCATCGTTTGGTTTATGTTTTACACGCGTTTTAAATTTTATTGCCGAAATCGCTTTTTCTCGCCGAGATAAGCACGTTTTCTGAAATGCCGCTCTCCCGTCACTCTGGTTAAAGTGTTATGAAAAAAAAGGCTGTTGGGGGCTAGGGAGTATCGAGTTGATCATTATACATGAAGAAATAACCAATTTCATCGTTTGGTTTATGTTTTACACGCGTTTTAAATTTTATTGCCGAAATCGCTTTTTCTCGCCGAGATAAGCACGTTTTCTGAAATGCCGCTCTCCCGTCACTCTGGTTAAAGTGTTATGAAAAAAAAGGCTGTTGGGGGCTAGGGAGTATCGAGTTGATCATTATACATGAAGAAATAACCAATTTCATCGTTTGGTTTATGTTTTACACGCGTTTTAAATTTTATTGCCGAAATCGCTTTTTCTCGCCGAGATAAGCACGTTTTCTGAAATGCCGCTCTCCCGTCACTCTGGTTAAAGTGTTATGAAAAAAAAGGCTGTTGGGGGCTAGGGAGTATCGAGTTGATCATTATACATGAAGAAATAACCAATTTCATCGTTTGGTTTATGTTTTACACGCGTTTTAAATTTTATTGCCGAAATCGCTTTTTCTCGCCGAGATAAGCACGTTTTCTGAAATGCCGCTCTCCCGTCACTCTGGTTAAAGTGTTATGAAAAAAAAGGCTGTTGGGGGCTAGGGAGTATCGAGTTGATCATTATACATGAAGAAATAACCAATTTCATCGTTTGGTTTATGTTTTACACGCGTTTTAAATTTTATTGCCGAAATCGCTTTTTCTCGCCGAGATAAGCACGTTTTCTGAAATGCCGCTCTCCCGTCACTCTGGTTAAAGTGTTATGAAAAAAAAGGCTGTTGGGGGCTAGGGAGTATCGAGTTGATCATTATACATGAAGAAATAACCAATTTCATCGTTTGGTTTATGTTTTACACGCGTTTTAAATTTTATTGCCGAAATCGCTTTTTCTCGCCGAGATAAGCACGTTTTCTGAAATGCCGCTCTCCCGTCACTCTGGTTAAAGTGTTATGAAAAAAAAGGCTGTTGGGGGCTAGGGAGTATCGAGTTGATCATTATACATGAAGAAATAACCAATTTCATCGTTTGGTTTATGTTTTACACGCGTTTTAAATTTTATTGCCGAAATCGCTTTTTCTCGCCGAGATAAGCACGTTTTCTGAAATGCCGCTCTCCCGTCACTCTGGTTAAAGTGTTATGAAAAAAAAGGCTGTTGGGGGCTAGGGAGTATCGAGTTGATCATTATACATGAAGAAATAACCAATTTCATCGTTTGGTTTATGTTTTACACGCGTTTTAAATTTTATTGCCGAAATCGCTTTTTCTCGCCGAGATAAGCACGTTTTCTGAAATGCCGCTCTCCCGTCACTCTGGTTAAAGTGTTATGAAAAAAAAGGCTGTTGGGGGCTAGGGAGTATCGAGTTGATCATTATACATGAAGAAATAACCAATTTCATCGTTTGGTTTATGTTTTACACGCGTTTTAAATTTTATTGCCGAAATCGCTTTTTCTCGCCGAGATAAGCACGTTTTCTGAAATGCCGCTCTCCCGTCACTCTGGTTAAAGTGTTATGAAAAAAAAGGCTGTTGGGGGCTAGGGAGTATCGAGTTGATCATTATACATGAAGAAATAACCAATTTCATCGTTTGGTTTATGTTTTACACGCGTTTTAAATTTTATTGCCGAAATCGCTTTTTCTCGCCGAGATAAGCACGTTTTCTGAAATGCCGCTCTCCCGTCACTCTGGTTAAAGTGTTATGAAAAAAAAGGCTGTTGGGGGCTAGGGAGTATCGAGTTGATCATTATACATGAAGAAATAACCAATTTCATCGTTTGGTTTATGTTTTACACGCGTTTTAAATTTTATTGCCGAAATCGCTTTTTCTCGCCGAGATAAGCACGTTTTCTGAAATGCCGCTCTCCCGTCACTCTGGTTAAAGTGTTATGAAAAAAAAGGCTGTTGGGGGCTAGGGAGTATCGAGTTGATCATTATACATGAAGAAATAACCAATTTCATCGTTTGGTTTATGTTTTACACGCGTTTTAAATTTTATTGCCGAAATCGCTTTTTCTCGCCGAGATAAGCACGTTTTCTGAAATGCCGCTCTCCCGTCACTCTGGTTAAAGTGTTATGAAAAAAAAGGCTGTTGGGGGCTAGGGAGTATCGAGTTGATCATTATACATGAAGAAATAACCAATTTCATCGTTTGGTTTATGTTTTACACGCGTTTTAAATTTTATTGCCGAAATCGCTTTTTCTCGCCGAGATAAGCACGTTTTCTGAAATGCCGCTCTCCCGTCACTCTGGTTAAAGTGTTATGAAAAAAAAGGCTGTTGGGGGCTAGGGAGTATCGAGTTGATCATTATACATGAAGAAATAACCAATTTCATCGTTTGGTTTATGTTTTACACGCGTTTTAAATTTTATTGCCGAAATCGCTTTTTCTCGCCGAGATAAGCACGTTTTCTGAAATGCCGCTCTCCCGTCACTCTGGTTAAAGTGTTATGAAAAAAAAGGCTGTTGGGGGCTAGGGAGTATCGAGTTGATCATTATACATGAAGAAATAACCAATTTCATCGTTTGGTTTATGTTTTACACGCGTTTTAAATTTTATTGCCGAAATCGCTTTTTCTCGCCGAGATAAGCACGTTTTCTGAAATGCCGCTCTCCCGTCACTCTGGTTAAAGTGTTATGAAAAAAAAGGCTGTGGGGGCTAGGGAGTATCGAGTTGATCATTATACATGAAGAAATAACCAATTTCATCGTTTGGTTTATGTTTTACACGCGTTTTAAATTTTATTGCCGAAATCGCTTTTTCTCGCCGAGATAAGCACGTTTTCTGAAATGCCGCTCTCCCGTCACTCTGGTTAAAGTGTTATGAAAAAAAAGGCTGTTGGGGGCTAGGGAGTATCGAGTTGATCATTATACATGAAGAAATAACCAATTTCATCGTTTGGTTTATGTTTTACACGCGTTTTAAATTTTATTGCCGAAATCGCTTTTTCTCGCCGAGATAAGCACGTTTTCTGAAATGCCGCTCTCCCGTCACTCTGGTTAAAGTGTTATGAAAAAAAAGGCTGTTGGGGGCTAGGGAGTATCGAGTTGATCATTATACATGAAGAAATAACCAATTTCATCGTTTGGTTTATGTTTTACACGCGTTTTAAATTTTATTGCCGAAATCGCTTTTTCTCGCCGAGATAAGCACGTTTTCTGAAATGCCGCTCTCCCGTCACTCTGGTTAAAGTGTTATGAAAAAAAAGGCTGTTGGGGGCTAGGGAGTATCGAGTTGATCATTATACATGAAGAAATAACCAATTTCATCGTTTGGTTTATGTTTTACACGCGTTTTAAATTTTATTGCCGAAATCGCTTTTTCTCGCCGAGATAAGCACGTTTTCTGAAATGCCGCTCTCCCGTCACTCTGGTTAAAGTGTTATGAAAAAAAAGGCTGTTGGGGGCTAGGGAGTATCGAGTTGATCATTATACATGAAGAAATAACCAATTTCATCGTTTGGTTTATGTTTTACACGCGTTTTAAATTTTATTGCCGAAATCGCTTTTTCTCGCCGAGATAAGCACGTTTTCTGAAATGCCGCTCTCCCGTCACTCTGGTTAAAGTGTTATGAAAAAAAAGGCTGTTGGGGGCTAGGGAGTATCGAGTTGATCATTATACATGAAGAAATAACCAATTTCATCGTTTGGTTTATGTTTTACACGCGTTTTAAATTTTATTGCCGAAATCGCTTTTTCTCGCCGAGATAAGCACGTTTTCTGAAATGCCGCTCTCCCGTCACTCTGGTTAAAGTGTTATGAAAAAAAGGCTGTTGGGGGCTAGGGAGTATCGAGTTGATCATTATACATGAAGAAATAACCAATTTCATCGTTTGGTTTATGTTTTACACGCGTTTTAAATTTTATTGCCGAAATCGCTTTTTCTCGCCGAGATAAGCACGTTTTCTGAAATGCCGCTCTCCCGTCACTCTGGTTAAAGTGTTATGAAAAAAAAGGCTGTTGGGGCTAGGGAGTATCGAGTTGATCATTATACATGAAGAAATAAGCAATTTCATCGTTTGGTTTATGTTTTACACGCGTTTAAATTTTATTGCCGAAATCGCTTTTTCTCGCCGAGATAAGCACGTTTTCTGAAATGCCGCTCTCCCGTCACTCTGGTTAAAGTGTTATGAAAAAAAAGGCTGTTGGGGCTAGGGAGTATCGAGTTGATCATTATACATGAAGAAATAAGCAATTTCATCGTTTGGTTTATGTTTTACACGCGTTTTAAATTTTATTGCCGAAATCGCTTTTTCTCGCCGAGATAAGCACGTTTTCTGAAATGCCGCTCTCCCGTCACTCTGGTTAAAGTGTTATGAAAAAAAAGGCTGTTGGGGGCTAGGGAGTATCGAGTTGATCATTATACATGAAGAAATAACCAATTTCATCGTTTGGTTTATGTTTTACACGCGTTTTAAATTTTATTGCCGAAATCGCTTTTTCTCGCCGAGATAAGCACGTTTTCTGAAATGCCGCTCTCCGTCACTCTGGTTAAAGTGTTATGAAAAAAAAGGCTGTTGGGGGCTAGGGAGTATCGAGTTGATCATTATACATGAAGAAATAACCAATTTCATCGTTTGGTTTATGTTTTACACGCGTTTTAAATTTTATTGCCGAAATCGCTTTTTCTCGCCGAGATAAGCACGTTTTCTGAAATGCCGCTCTCCCGTCACTCTGGTTAAAGTGTTATGAAAAAAAAGGCTGTTGGGGGCTAGGGAGTATCGAGTTGATCATTATACATGAAGAAATAACCAATTTCATCGTTTGGTTTATGTTTTACACGCGTTTTAAATTTTATTGCCGAAATCGCTTTTTCTCGCCGAGATAAGCACGTTTTCTGAAATGCCGCTCTCCCGTCACTCTGGTTAAAGTGTTATGAAAAAAAAGGCTGTTGGGGGCTAGGGAGTATCGAGTTGATCATTATACATGAAGAAATAACCAATTTCATCGTTTGGTTTATGTTTTACACGCGTTTTAAATTTTATTGCCGAAATCGCTTTTTCTCGCCGAGATAAGCACGTTTTCTGAAATGCCGCTCTCCCGTCACTCTGGTTAAAGTGTTATGAAAAAAAAGGCTGTTGGGGGCTAGGGAGTATCGAGTTGATCATTATACATGAAGAAATAACCAATTTCATCGTTTGGTTTATGTTTTACACGCGTTTTAAATTTTATTGCCGAAATCGCTTTTTCTCGCCGAGATAAGCACGTTTTCTGAAATGCCGCTCTCCCGTCACTCTGGTTAAAGTGTTATGAAAAAAAAGGCTGTTGGGGGCTAGGGAGTATCGAGTTGATCATTATACATGAAGAAATAACCAATTTCATCGTTTGGTTTATGTTTTACACGCGTTTTAAATTTTATTGCCGAAATCGCTTTTTCTCGCCGAGATAAGCACGTTTTCTGAAATGCCGCTCTCCCGTCACTCTGGTTAAAGTGTTATGAAAAAAAAGGCTGTTGGGGGCTAGGGAGTATCGAGTTGATCATTATACATGAAGAAATAACCAATTTCATCGTTTGGTTTATGTTTTACACGCGTTTTAAATTTTATTGCCGAAATCGCTTTTTCTCGCCGAGATAAGCACGTTTTCTGAAATGCCGCTCTCCCGTCACTCTGGTTAAAGTGTTATGAAAAAAAAGGCTGTTGGGGGCTAGGGAGTATCGAGTTGATCATTATACATGAAGAAATAACCAATTTCATCGTTTGGTTTATGTTTTACACGCGTTTTAAATTTTATTGCCGAAATCGCTTTTTCTCGCCGAGATAAGCACGTTTTCTGAAATGCCGCTCTCCCGTCACTCTGGTTAAAGTGTTATGAAAAAAAAGGCTGTTGGGGGCTAGGGAGTATCGAGTTGATCATTATACATGAAGAAATAACCAATTTCATCGTTTGGTTTATGTTTTACACGCGTTTTAAATTTTATTGCCGAAATCGCTTTTTCTCGCCGAGATAAGCACGTTTTCTGAAATGCCGCTCTCCCGTCACTCTGGTTAAAGTGTTATGAAAAAAAAGGCTGTTGGGGGCTAGGGAGTATCGAGTTGATCATTATACATGAAGAAATAACCAATTTCATCGTTTGGTTTATGTTTTACACGCGTTTTAAATTTTATTGCCGAAATCGCTTTTTCTCGCCGAGATAAGCACGTTTTCTGAAATGCCGCTCTCCCGTCACTCTGGTTAAAGTGTTATGAAAAAAAAGGCTGTTGGGGGCTAGGGAGTATCGAGTTGATCATTATACATGAAGAAATAACCAATTTCATCGTTTGGTTTATGTTTTACACGCGTTTTAAATTTTATTGCCGAAATCGCTTTTTCTCGCCGAGATAAGCACGTTTTCTGAAATGCCGCTCTCCCGTCACTCTGGTTAAAGTGTTATGAAAAAAAAGGCTGTTGGGGGCTAGGGAGTATCGAGTTGATCATTATACATGAAGAAATAACCAATTTCATCGTTTGGTTTATGTTTTACACGCGTTTTAAATTTTATTGCCGAAATCGCTTTTTCTCGCCGAGATAAGCACGTTTTCTGAAATGCCGCTCTCCCGTCACTCTGGTTAAAGTGTTATGAAAAAAAAGGCTGTTGGGGGCTAGGGAGTATCGAGTTGATCATTATACATGAAGAAATAACCAATTTCATCGTTTGGTTTATGTTTTACACGCGTTTTAAATTTTATTGCCGAAATCGCTTTTTCTCGCCGAGATAAGCACGTTTTCTGAAATGCCGCTCTCCCGTCACTCTGGTTAAAGTGTTATGAAAAAAAAGGCTGTTGGGGGCTAGGGAGTATCGAGTTGATCATTATACATGAAGAAATAACCAATTTCATCGTTTGGTTTATGTTTTACACGCGTTTTAAATTTTATTGCCGAAATCGCTTTTTCTCGCCGAGATAAGCACGTTTTCTGAAATGCCGCTCTCCCGTCACTCTGGTTAAAGTGTTATGAAAAAAAAGGCTGTTGGGGGCTAGGGAGTATCGAGTTGATCATTATACATGAAGAAATAACCAATTTCATCGTTTGGTTTATGTTTTACACGCGTTTTAAATTTTATTGCCGAAATCGCTTTTTCTCGCCGAGATAAGCACGTTTTCTGAAATGCCGCTCTCCCGTCACTCTGGTTAAAGTGTTATGAAAAAAAAGGCTGTTGGGGGCTAGGGAGTATCGAGTTGATCATTATACATGAAGAAATAACCAATTTCATCGTTTGGTTTATGTTTTACACGCGTTTTAAATTTTATTGCCGAAATCGCTTTTTCTCGCCGAGATAAGCACGTTTTCTGAAATGCCGCTCTCCCGTCACTCTGGTTAAAGTGTTATGAAAAAAAAGGCTGTTGGGGGCTAGGGAGTATCGAGTTGATCATTATACATGAAGAAATAACCAATTTCATCGTTTGGTTTATGTTTTACACGCGTTTTAAATTTTATTGCCGAAATCGCTTTTTCTCGCCGAGATAAGCACGTTTTCTGAAATGCCGCTCTCCCGTCACTCTGGTTAAAGTGTTATGAAAAAAAAGGCTGTTGGGGGCTAGGGAGTATCGAGTTGATCATTATACATGAAGAAATAACCAATTTCATCGTTTGGTTTATGTTTTACACTGCGTTTTAAATTTTATTGCCGAAATCGCTTTTTCTCGCCGAGATAAGCACGTTTTCTGAAATGCCGCTCTCCCGTCACTCTGGTTAAAGTGTTATGAAAAAAAAGGCTGTTGGGGGCTAGGGAGTATCGAGTTGATCATTATACATGAAGAAATAACCAATTTCATCGTTTGGTTTATGTTTTACACGCGTTTTAAATTTTATTGCCGAAATCGCTTTTTCTCGCCGAGATAAGCACGTTTTCTGAAATGCCGCTCTCCCGTCACTCTGGTTAAAGTGTTATGAAAAAAAAGGCTGTTGGGGGCTAGGGAGTATCGAGTTGATCATTATACATGAAGAAATAACCAATTTCATCGTTTGGTTTATGTTTTACACGCGTTTTAAATTTTATTGCCGAAATCGCTTTTTCTCGCCGAGATAAGCACGTTTTCTGAAATGCCGCTCTCCCGTCACTCTGGTTAAAGTGTTATGAAAAAAAAGGCTGTTGGGGGCTAGGGAGTATCGAGTTGATCATTATACATGAAGAAATAACCAATTTCATCGTTTGGTTTATGTTTTACACGCGTTTTAAATTTTATTGCCGAAATCGCTTTTTCTCGCCGAGATAAGCACGTTTTCTGAAATGCCGCTCTCCCGTCACTCTGGTTAAAGTGTTATGAAAAAAAAGGCTGTTGGGGGCTAGGGAGTATCGAGTTGATCATTATACATGAAGAAATAACCAATTTCATCGTTTGGTTTATGTTTTACACGCGTTTTAAATTTTATTGCCGAAATCGCTTTTTCTCGCCGAGATAAGCACGTTTTCTGAAATGCCGCTCTCCCGTCACTCTGGTTAAAGTGTTATGAAAAAAAAGGCTGTTGGGGGCTAGGGAGTATCGAGTTGATCATTATACATGAAGAAATAACCAATTTCATCGTTTGGTTTATGTTTTACACGCGTTTTAAATTTTATTGCCGAAATCGCTTTTTCTCGCCGAGATAAGCACGTTTTCTGAAATGCCGCTCTCCCGTCACTCTGGTTAAAGTGTTATGAAAAAAAAGGCTGTTGGGGGCTAGGGAGTATCGAGTTGATCATTATACATGAAGAAATAACCAATTTCATCGTTTGGTTTATGTTTTACACGCGTTTTAAATTTTATTGCCGAAATCGCTTTTTCTCGCCGAGATAAGCACGTTTTCTGAAATGCCGCTCTCCCGTCACTCTGGTTAAAGTGTTATGAAAAAAAAGGCTGTTGGGGGCTAGGGAGTATCGAGTTGATCATTATACATGAAGAAATAACCAATTTCATCGTTTGGTTTATGTTTTACACGCGTTTTAAATTTTATTGCCGAAATCGCTTTTTCTCGCCGAGATAAGCACGTTTTCTGAAATGCCGCTCTCCCGTCACTCTGGTTAAAGTGTTATGAAAAAAAAGGCTGTTGGGGGCTAGGGAGTATCGAGTTGATCATTATACATGAAGAAATAACCAATTTCATCGTTTGGTTTATGTTTTACACGCGTTTTAAATTTTATTGCCGAAATCGCTTTTTCTCGCCGAGATAAGCACGTTTTCTGAAATGCCGCTCTCCCGTCACTCTGGTTAAAGTGTTATGAAAAAAAAGGCTGTTGGGGGCTAGGGAGTATCGAGTTGATCATTATACATGAAGAAATAACCAATTTCATCGTTTGGTTTATGTTTTACACGCGTTTTAAATTTTATTGCCGAAATCGCTTTTTCTCGCCGAGATAAGCACGTTTTCTGAAATGCCGCTCTCCCGTCACTCTGGTTAAAGTGTTATGAAAAAAAAGGCTGTTGGGGGCTAGGGAGTATCGAGTTGATCATTATACATGAAGAAATAACCAATTTCATCGTTTGGTTTATGTTTTACACGCGTTTTAAATTTTATTGCCGAAATCGCTTTTTCTCGCCGAGATAAGCACGTTTTCTGAAATGCCGCTCTCCCGTCACTCTGGTTAAAGTGTTATGAAAAAAAAGGCTGTTGGGGGCTAGGGAGTATCGAGTTGATCATTATACATGAAGAAATAACCAATTTCATCGTTTGGTTTATGTTTTACACGCGTTTTAAATTTTATTGCCGAAATCGCTTTTTCTCGCCGAGATAAGCACGTTTTCTGAAATGCCGCTCTCCCGTCACTCTGGTTAAAGTGTTATGAAAAAAAAGGCTGTTGGGGGCTAGGGAGTATCGAGTTGATCATTATACATGAAGAAATAACCAATTTCATCGTTTGGTTTATGTTTTACACGCGTTTTAAATTTTATTGCCGAAATCGCTTTTTCTCGCCGAGATAAGCACGTTTTCTGAAATGCCGCTCTCCCGTCACTCTGGTTAAAGTGTTATGAAAAAAAAGGCTGTTGGGGGCTAGGGAGTATCGAGTTGATCATTATACATGAAGAAATAACCAATTTCATCGTTTGGTTTATGTTTTACACGCGTTTTAAATTTTATTGCCGAAATCGCTTTTTCTCGCCGAGATAAGCACGTTTTCTGAAATGCCGCTCTCCCGTCACTCTGGTTAAAGTGTTATGAAAAAAAAGGCTGTTGGGGGCTAGGGAGTATCGAGTTGATCATTATACATGAAGAAATAACCAATTTCATCGTTTGGTTTATGTTTTACACGCGTTTTAAATTTTATTGCCGAAATCGCTTTTTCTCGCCGAGATAAGCACGTTTTCTGAAATGCCGCTCTCCCGTCACTCTGGTTAAAGTGTTATGAAAAAAAAGGCTGTTGGGGGCTAGGGAGTATCGAGTTGATCATTATACATGAAGAAATAACCAATTTCATCGTTTGGTTTATGTTTTACACGCGTTTTAAATTTTATTGCCGAAATCGCTTTTTCTCGCCGAGATAAGCACGTTTTCTGAAATGCCGCTCTCCCGTCACTCTGGTTAAAGTGTTATGAAAAAAAAGGCTGTTGGGGGCTAGGGAGTATCGAGTTGATCATTATACATGAAGAAATAACCAATTTCATCGTTTGGTTTATGTTTTACACGCGTTTTAAATTTTATTGCCGAAATCGCTTTTTCTCGCCGAGATAAGCACGTTTTCTGAAATGCCGCTCTCCCGTCACTCTGGTTAAAGTGTTATGAAAAAAAAGGCTGTTGGGGGCTAGGGAGTATCGAGTTGATCATTATACATGAAGAAATAACCAATTTCATCGTTTGGTTTATGTTTTACACGCGTTTTAAATTTTATTGCCGAAATCGCTTTTTCTCGCCGAGATAAGCACGTTTTCTGAAATGCCGCTCTCCCGTCACTCTGGTTAAAGTGTTATGAAAAAAAAGGCTGTTGGGGGCTAGGGAGTATCGAGTTGATCATTATACATGAAGAAATAACCAATTTCATCGTTTGGTTTATGTTTTACACGCGTTTTAAATTTTATTGCCGAAATCGCTTTTTCTCGCCGAGATAAGCACGTTTTCTGAAATGCCGCTCTCCCGTCACTCTGGTTAAAGTGTTATGAAAAAAAAGGCTGTTGGGGGCTAGGGAGTATCGAGTTGATCATTATACATGAAGAAATAACCAATTTCATCGTTTGGTTTATGTTTTACACGCGTTTTAAATTTTATTGCCGAAATCGCTTTTTCTCGCCGAGATAAGCACGTTTTCTGAAATGCCGCTCTCCCGTCACTCTGGTTAAAGTGTTATGAAAAAAAAGGCTGTTGGGGGCTAGGGAGTATCGAGTTGATCATTATACATGAAGAAATAACCAATTTCATCGTTTGGTTTATGTTTTACACGCGTTTTAAATTTTATTGCCGAAATCGCTTTTTCTCGCCGAGATAAGCACGTTTTCTGAAATGCCGCTCTCCCGTCACTCTGGTTAAAGTGTTATGAAAAAAAAGGCTGTTGGGGGCTAGGGAGTATCGAGTTGATCATTATACATGAAGAAATAACCAATTTCATCGTTTGGTTTATGTTTTACACGCGTTTTAAATTTTATTGCCGAAATCGCTTTTTCTCGCCGAGATAAGCACGTTTTCTGAAATGCCGCTCTCCCGTCACTCTGGTTAAAGTGTTATGAAAAAAAAGGCTGTTGGGGGCTAGGGAGTATCGAGTTGATCATTATACATGAAGAAATAACCAATTTCATCGTTTGGTTTATGTTTTACACGCGTTTTAAATTTTATTGCCGAAATCGCTTTTTCTCGCCGAGATAAGCACGTTTTCTGAAATGCCGCTCTCCCGTCACTCTGGTTAAAGTGTTATGAAAAAAAAGGCTGTTGGGGGCTAGGGAGTATCGAGTTGATCATTATACATGAAGAAATAACCAATTTCATCGTTTGGTTTATGTTTTACACGCGTTTTAAATTTTATTGCCGAAATCGCTTTTTCTCGCCGAGATAAGCACGTTTTCTGAAATGCCGCTCTCCCGTCACTCTGGTTAAAGTGTTATGAAAAAAAAGGCTGTTGGGGGCTAGGGAGTATCGAGTTGATCATTATACATGAAGAAATAACCAATTTCATCGTTTGGTTTATGTTTTACACGCGTTTTAAATTTTATTGCCGAAATCGCTTTTTCTCGCCGAGATAAGCACGTTTTCTGAAATGCCGCTCTCCCGTCACTCTGGTTAAAGTGTTATGAAAAAAAAGGCTGTTGGGGGCTAGGGAGTATCGAGTTGATCATTATACATGAAGAAATAACCAATTTCATCGTTTGGTTTATGTTTTACACGCGTTTTAAATTTTATTGCCGAAATCGCTTTTTCTCGCCGAGATAAGCACGTTTTCTGAAATGCCGCTCTCCCGTCACTCTGGTTAAAGTGTTATGAAAAAAAAGGCTGTTGGGGGCTAGGGAGTATCGAGTTGATCATTATACATGAAGAAATAACCAATTTCATCGTTTGGTTTATGTTTTACACGCGTTTTAAATTTTATTGCCGAAATCGCTTTTTCTCGCCGAGATAAGCACGTTTTCTGAAATGCCGCTCTCCCGTCACTCTGGTTAAAGTGTTATGAAAAAAAAGGCTGTTGGGGGCTAGGGAGTATCGAGTTGATCATTATACATGAAGAAATAACCAATTTCATCGTTTGGTTTATGTTTTACACGCGTTTTAAATTTTATTGCCGAAATCGCTTTTTCTCGCCGAGATAAGCACGTTTTCTGAAATGCCGCTCTCCCGTCACTCTGGTTAAAGTGTTATGAAAAAAAAGGCTGTTGGGGGCTAGGGAGTATCGAGTTGATCATTATACATGAAGAAATAACCAATTTCATCGTTTGGTTTATGTTTTACACGCGTTTTAAATTTTATTGCCGAAATCGCTTTTTCTCGCCGAGATAAGCACGTTTTCTGAAATGCCGCTCTCCCGTCACTCTGGTTAAAGTGTTATGAAAAAAAAGGCTGTTGGGGGCTAGGGAGTATCGAGTTGATCATTATACATGAAGAAATAACCAATTTCATCGTTTGGTTTATGTTTTACACGCGTTTTAAATTTTATTGCCGAAATCGCTTTTTCTCGCCGAGATAAGCACGTTTTCTGAAATGCCGCTCTCCCGTCACTCTGGTTAAAGTGTTATGAAAAAAAAGGCTGTTGGGGGCTAGGGAGTATCGAGTTGATCATTATACATGAAGAAATAACCAATTTCATCGTTTGGTTTATGTTTTACACGCGTTTTAAATTTTATTGCCGAAATCGCTTTTTCTCGCCGAGATAAGCACGTTTTCTGAAATGCCGCTCTCCCGTCACTCTGGTTAAAGTGTTATGAAAAAAAAGGCTGTTGGGGGCTAGGGAGTATCGAGTTGATCATTATACATGAAGAAATAACCAATTTCATCGTTTGGTTTATGTTTTACACGCGTTTTAAATTTTATTGCCGAAATCGCTTTTTCTCGCCGAGATAAGCACGTTTTCTGAAATGCCGCTCTCCCGTCACTCTGGTTAAAGTGTTATGAAAAAAAAGGCTGTTGGGGGCTAGGGAGTATCGAGTTGATCATTATACATGAAGAAATAACCAATTTCATCGTTTGGTTTATGTTTTACACGCGTTTTAAATTTTATTGCCGAAATCGCTTTTTCTCGCCGAGATAAGCACGTTTTCTGAAATGCCGCTCTCCCGTCACTCTGGTTAAAGTGTTATGAAAAAAAAGGCTGTTGGGGGCTAGGGAGTATCGAGTTGATCATTATACATGAAGAAATAACCAATTTCATCGTTTGGTTTATGTTTTACACGCGTTTTAAATTTTATTGCCGAAATCGCTTTTTCTCGCCGAGATAAGCACGTTTTCTGAAATGCCGCTCTCCCGTCACTCTGGTTAAAGTGTTATGAAAAAAAAGGCTGTTGGGGGCTAGGGAGTATCGAGTTGATCATTATACATGAAGAAATAACCAATTTTATCGTTTGGTTTATGTTTTACACGCGTTTTAAATTTTATTGCCGAAATCGCTTTTTCTCGCCGAGATAAGCACGTTTTCTGAAATGCCGCTCTCCCGTCACTCTGGTTAAAGTGTTATGAAAAAAAAGGCTGTTGGGGGCTAGGGAGTATCGAGTTGATCATTATACATGAAGAAATAACCAATTTCATCGTTTGGTTTATGTTTTACACGCGTTTTAAATTTTATTGCCGAAATCGCTTTTTCTCGCCGAGATAAGCACGTTTTCTGAAATGCCGCTCTCCCGTCACTCTGGTTAAAGTGTTATGAAAAAAAAGGCTGTTGGGGGCTAGGGAGTATCGAGTTGATCATTATACATGAAGAAATAACCAATTTCATCGTTTGGTTTATGTTTTACACGCGTTTTAAATTTTATTGCCGAAATCGCTTTTTCTCGCCGAGATAAGCACGTTTTCTGAAATGCCGCTCTCCCGTCACTCTGGTTAAAGTGTTATGAAAAAAAAGGCTGTTGGGGGCTAGGGAGTATCGAGTTGATCATTATACATGAAGAAATAACCAATTTCATCGTTTGGTTTATGTTTTACACGCGTTTTAAATTTTATTGCCGAAATCGCTTTTTCTCGCGAGATAAGCACGTTTTCTGAAATGCCGCTCTCCCCGTCACTCTGGTTAAAGTGTTATGAAAAAAAAGGCTGTTGGGGGCTAGGGAGTATCGAGTTGATCATTATACATGAAGAAATAACCAATTTCATCGTTTGGTTTATGTTTTACACGCGTTTTAAATTTTATTGCCGAAATCGCTTTTTCTCGCCGAGATAAGCACGTTTTCTGAAATGCCGCTCTCCCGTCACTCTGGTTAAAGTGTTATGAAAAAAAAGGCTGTTGGGGGCTAGGGAGTATCGAGTTGATCATTATACATGAAGAAAAAACCAATTTCATCGTTTGGTTTATGTTTTACACGCGTTTTAAATTTTATTGCCGAAATCGCTTTTTCTCGCCGAGATAAGCACGTTTTCTGAAATGCCGCTCTCCCCGTCACTCTGGTTAAAGTGTTATGAAAAAAAAGGCTGTTGGGGGCTAGGGAGTATCGAGTTGATCATTATACATGAAGAAATAACCAATTTCATCGTTTGGTTTATGTTTTACACGCGTTTTAAATTTTATTGCCGAAATCGCTTTTTCTCGCCGAGATAAGCACGTTTTCTGAAATGCCGCTCTCCCGTCACTCTGGTTAAAGTGTTATGAAAAAAAGGCTGTTGGGGGCTAGGGAGTATCGAGTTGATCATTATACATGAAGAAATAACCAATTTCATCGTTTGGTTTATGTTTTACACGCGTTTTAAATTTTATTGCCGAAATCGCTTTTTCTCGCCGAGATAAGCACGTTTTCTGAAATGCCGCTCTCCCGTCACTCTGGTTAAAGTGTTATGAAAAAAAAGGCTGTTGGGGGCTAGGGAGTATCGAGTTGATCATTATACATGAAGAAATAACCAATTTCATCGTTTGGTTTATGTTTTACACGCGTTTTAAATTTTATTGCCGAAATCGCTTTTTCTCGCCGAGATAAGCACGTTTTCTGAAATGCCGCTCTCCCGTCACTCTGGTTAAAGTGTTATGAAAAAAAAGGCTGTTGGGGGCTAGGGAGTATCGAGTTGATCATTATACATGAAGAAATAACCAATTTCATCGTTTGGTTTATGTTTTACACGCGTTTTAAATTTTATTGCCGAAATCGCTTTTTCTCGCCGAGATAAGCACGTTTTCTGAAATGCCGCTCTCCCGTCACTTTGGTTAAAGTGTTATGAAAAAAAAGGCTGTTGGGGGCTAGGGAGTATCGAGTTGATCATTATACATGAAGAAATAACCAATTTCATCGTTTGGTTTATGTTTTACACGCGTTTTAAATTTTATTGCCGAAATCGCTTTTTCTCGCCGAGATAAGCACGTTTTCTGAAATGCCGCTCTCCCGTCACTCTGGTTAAAGTGTTATGAAAAAAAAGGCTGTTGGGGGCTAGGGAGTATCGAGTTGATCATTATACATGAAGAAATAACCAATTTCATCGTTTGGTTTACGTTTTACACGCGTTTTAAATTTTATTGCCGAAATCGCTTTTTCTCGCCGAGATAAGCACGTTTTCTGAAATGCCGCTCTCCCGTCACTCTGGTTAAAGTGTTATGAAAAAAAAAGGCTGTTGGGGGCTAGGGAGTATCGAGTTGATCATTATACATGAAGAAATAACCAATTTCATCGTTTGGTTTATGTTTTACACGATGCTGAGCTCCAGCTGGAAGTGTAAAAAGAACCGGGCTGGTTAAAAAAAGAACCGGGCGACCCGGTAAAATTGCTTAGCCGGGGCTCTGGAAGCCTAACACGGCGTGATCTTGTCCAAAAAGCCGCTGCTGAGCTCCAGCTGGAAGTGTAAAAAGAACCGGGCTGGTTAAAAAAAAGAACCGGGCGACCCGGTAAAATTGCTTAGCCGGGGCTCTGGAAGCCTATCACGGCGTGATCTTGTCCAAAAAGCCGCTGCTGAGCTCCAGCTGGAAGTGTAAAAAGAACCGGGCTGGTTAAAAAAAAGAACCGGGCGACCCGGTAAAATTGCTTAGCCGGGGCTCTGGAAGCCTAACACGGCGTGATCTTGTCCAAAAAGCCGCTGCTGAGCTCCAGCTGGAAGTGTAAAAAGAACCGGGCTGGTTAAAAAAAAGAACCGGGCGGCCCGGTAAAATTGCTTAGCCGGGGCTCTGGAAGCCTAACCCGGCGTGATACTGTGCAAAAAGCCGCTGCTGAGCTCCAGCTGGAAGTGTAAAAAAAACCGGGCTGGTTAAAAAAAAGAACCGGGCGACCCTGTAAAATTGCTTAGCCGGGGCTCTGGAAGCCTAACACGGCGTGATCTTGTCCAAAAACCCGCTGCTGAGCTCCAGCTGGAAGTGTAAAAAGAACCGGGCTGGTTAAAAAAAAGAACCGGGCGGGCCGGTAAAATTGCTTAGCCGGGGCTCTGGAAGCCTAACACGGCGTGATCTTGTCCAAAATTCCGCTCGTGAGTTCCAGCTGGAAGTGTAAAAAGAACCGGGCTGGTTCAAAAAAAGAACCGGGCGGCCCGGTAGAATTGCTTAGCCGAGGTCCTGGAAGCCTAACCCGGCGTGATCTTGCGCAAAAAGCCGCTGCTGAGCTCCAGCTGGAAGTGTAAAAAGAACCGGGCTGGTTCAAAAAAAGAACCGGGCGGCCCGGTAAAATTGCTTAGCCGGGGTCCTGGAAGCCTAACGCGGCGTGATCTTGCCCGAAAGTCGGCCTCTATACTTCCATATAAGGTACCAGGCGCTCAGAGCCAACTTGGCAAAAATTTTCTAAGTGCCCACGGCTCTGCGGGGATTGTGCGTCCGACCCGCGCCGGTTCTCCAGCCGGCCTAAAATAACGCAAAACCAGCCTCTCCCCTGGAGCTCACAGCCAAAGGCGAAACTTTTCTAAGTGCCTACGGCTCTGCGGGCTTTTGAGTCCGCCCCGCGCCGGTTCGTCGGTCGGCCTCAAAAAGCGAAAAATCAGCCTCTCTCCCTGGAGCTCGACTCGAGTTGATCATTATACATGAAGAAATAACCAATTTCATCGTTTGGTTTATGTTTTACACGCGTTTTAAATTTTATTGCCGAAATCGCTTTTTCTCGCCGAGATAAGCACGTTTTCTGAAATGCCGCTCTCCCGTCACTCTGGTTAAAGTGTTATGAAAAAAAAGGCTGTTGGGGGCTAGGGAGTATCGAGTTGATCATAATACATGAAGAAATAACCAATTTCATCGTTTGGTTTATGTTTTCCACGCGTTTTAAATTTTATTGCCGAAATCGCTTTTTCTCGCCGAGATAAGCACGTTTTCTGAAATGCCGCTCTCCCGTCACTCTGGTTAAAGTGTTATGAAAAAAAAAGGCTGTTGGGGGCTAGGGAGTATCGAGTTGATCATTATACATGAAGAAATAACCAATTTCATCGTTTGGTTTATGTTTTACACGCGTTTTAAATTTTATTGCCGAAATCGCTTTTTCTCGCCGAGATAAGCACGTTTTCTGAAATGCCGCTCTCCCGTCACTCTGGTTAAAGTGTTATGAAAAAAAAGGCTGTTGGGGGCTAGGGAGTATCGAGTTGATCATTATACATGAAGAAATAACCAATTTCATCGTTTGGTTTATGTTTTACACGCGTTTTAAATTTTATTGCCGAAATCGCTTTTTCTCGCCGAGATAAGCACGTTTTCTGAAATGCCGCTCTCCCGTCACTCTGGTTAAAGTGTTATGAAAAAAAAGGTGTTGGGGGCTAGGGAGTATCGAGTTGATCATTATACATGAAGAAATAACCAATTTCATCGTTTGGTTTATGTTTTACACGCGTTTTAAATTTTATTGCCGAAATCGCTTTTTCTCGCCGAGATAAGCACGTTTTCTGAAATGCCGCTCTCCCGTCACTCTGGTTAAAGTGTTATGAAAAAAAAGGCTGTTGGGGGCTAGGGAGTATCGAGTTGATCATTATACATGAAGAAATAACCAATTTCATCGTTTGGTTTATGTTTTACACGCGTTTTAAATTTTATTGCCGAAATCGCTTTTTCTCGCCGAGATAAGCACGTTTTCTGAAATGCCGCTCTCCCGTCACTCTGGTTAAAGTGTTATGAAAAAAAAGGCTGTTGGGGGCTAGGGAGTATCGAGTTGATCATTATACATGAAGAAATAACCAATTTCATCGTTTGGTTTATGTTTTACACGCGTTTTAAATTTTATTGCCGAAATCGCTTTTTCTCGCCGAGATAAGCACGTTTTCTGAAATGCCGCTCTCCCGTCACTCTGGTTAAAGTGTTATGAAAAAAAAGGCTGTTGGGGGCTAGGGAGTATCGAGTTGATCATTATACATGAAGAAATAACCAATTTCATCGTTTGGTTTATGTTTTACACGCGTTTTAAATTTTATTGCCGAAATCGCTTTTTCTCGCCGAGATAAGCACGTTTTCTGAAATGCCGCTCTCCCGTCACTCTGGTTAAAGTGTTATGAAAAAAAAGGCTGTTGGGGGCTAGGGAGTATCGAGTTGATCATTATACATGAAGAAATAACCAATTTCATCGTTTGGTTTATGTTTTACACGCGTTTTAAATTTTATTGCCGAAATCGCTTTTTCTCGCCGAGATAAGCACGTTTTCTGAAATGCCGCTCACCCGTCACTCTGGTTAAAGTGTTATGAAAAAAAAGGCTGTTGGGGGCTAGGGAGTATCGAGTTGATCATTATACATGAAGAAATAACCAATTTCATTGTTTGGTTTATGTTTTACACGCGTTTTAAATTTTATTGCCGAAATCGCTTTTTCTCGCCGAGATAAGCACGTTTTCTGAAATGCCGCTCTCCCGTCACTCTGGTTAAAGTGTTATGAAAAAAAAGGCTGTTGGGGGCTAGGGAGTATCGAGTTGATCATTATACATGAAGAAATAACCAATTTCATCGTTTGGTTTATGTTTTACACGCGTTTTAAATTTTATTGCCGAAATCGCTTTTTCTCGCCGAGATAAGCACGTTTTCTGAAATGCCGCTCTCCCGTCACTCTGGTTAAAGTGTTATGAAAAAAAAGGCTGTTGGGGGCTAGGGAGTATCGAGTTGATCATTATACATGAAGAAATAACCAATTTCATCGTTTGGTTTATGTTTTACACGCGTTTTAAATTTTATTGCCGAAATCGCTTTTTCTCGCCGAGATAAGCACGTTTTCTGAAATGCCGCTCTCCCGTCACTCTGGTTAAAGTGTTATGAAAAAAAAGGCTGTTGGGGGCTAGGGAGTATCGAGTTGATCATTATACATGAAGAAATAACCAATTTCATCGTTTGGTTTATGTTTTACACGCGTTTTAAATTTTATTGCCGAAATCGCTTTTTCTCGCCGAGATAAGCACGTTTTCTGAAATGCCGCTCTCCCGTCACTCTGGTTAAAGTGTTATGAAAAAAAAGGCTGTTGGGGGCTAGGGAGTATCGAGTTGATCATTATACATGAAGAAATAACCAATTTCATCGTTTGGTTTATGTTTTACACGCGTTTTAAATTTTATTGCCGAAATCGCTTTTTCTCGCCGAGATAAGCACGTTTTCTGAAATGCCGCTCTCCCGTCACTCTGGTTAAAGTGTTATGAAAAAAAAGGCTGTTGGGGGCTAGGGAGTATCGAGTTGATCATTATACATGAAGAAATAACCAATTTCATCGTTTGATTTATGTTTTACACGCGTTTTAAATTTTATTGCCGAAATCGCTTTTTCTCGCCGAGATAAGCACGTTTTCTGAAATGCCGCTCTCCCGTCACTCTGGTTAAAGTGTTATGAAAAAAAGGCTGTTGGGGGCTAGGGAGTATCGAGTTGATCATTATACATGAAGAAATAACCAATTTCATCGTTTGGTTTATGTTTTACACGCGTTTTAAATTTTATTGCCGAAATCGCTTTTTCTCGCCGAGATAAGCACGTTTTCTGAAATGCCGCTCTCCCGTCACTCTGGTTAAAGTGTTATGAAAAAAAAGGCTGTTGGGGGCTAGGGAGTATCGAGTTGATCATTATACATGAAGAAATAACCAATTTCATCGTTTGATTTATGTTTTACACGCGTTTTAAATTTTATTGCCGAAATCGCTTTTTCTCGCCGAGATAAGCACGTTTTCTGAAATGCCGCTCTCCCGTCACTCTGGTTAAAGTGTTATGAAAAAAAAGGCTGTTGGGGGCTAGGGAGTATCGAGTTGATCATTATACATGAAGAAATAACCAATTTCATCTTTTGGTTTATGTTTTACACGCGTTTTAAATTTTATTGCCGAAATCGCTTTTTCTCGCCGAGATAAGCACCTTTTCTGAAATGCCGCTCTCCCGTCACTCTGGTTAAAGTGTTATGAAAAAAAAGGCTGTTGGGGGCTAGGGAGTATCGAGTTGATCATTATACATGAAGAAATAACCAATTTCATCGTTTGGTTTATGTTTTACACGCCTTTTAAATTTTATTGCCGAAATCGCTTTTTCTCGCCGAGATAAGCACGTTTTCTGAAATGCCGCTCTCCCGTCACTCTGGTTAAAGTGTTATGAAAATATAGGCTGTTGGGGGCTAGGGAGTATCGAGTTGATCATTATACATGAAGAAATAACCAATTTCATCGTTTGGTTTATGTTTTACACGCGTTTTAAATTTTATTGCCGAAATCGCTTTTTCTCGCCGAGATAAGCACGTTTTCTGAAATGCCGCTCTCCCGTCACTCTGGTTAAAGTGTTATGAAAAAAAAGGCTGTTGGGGGCTAGGGAGTATCGAGTTGATCATTATACATGAAGAAATAACCAATTTCATTGTTTGGTTTATGTTTTACACGCGTTTTAAATTTTATTGCCGAAATCGCTTTTTCTCGCCGAGATAAGCACGTTTTCTGAAATGCCGCTCTCCCGTCACTCTGGTTAAAGTGTTATGAAAAAAAAGGCTGTTGGGGGCTAGGGAGTATCGAGTTGATCATTATACATGAAGAAATAACCAATTTCATCGTTTGGTTTATGTTTTACACGCGTTTTAAATTTTATTGCCGAAATCGCTTTTTCTCGCCGAGATAAGCACGTTTTCTGAAATGCCGCTCTCCCGTCACTCTGGTTAAAGTGTTATGAAAAAAAAGGCTGTTGGGGGCTAGGGAGTATCGAGTTGATCATTATACATGAAGAAATAACCAATTTCATCGTTTGGTTTATGTTTTACACGCGTTTTAAATTTTATTGCCGAAATCGCTTTTTCTCGCCGAGATAAGCACGTTTTCTGAAATGCCGCTCTCCCGTCACTCTGGTTAAAGTGTTATGAAAAAAAAGGCTGTTGGGGGCTAGGGAGTATCGAGTTGATCATTATACATGAAGAAATAACCAATTTCATCGTTTGGTTTATGTTTTACACGCGTTTTAAATTTTATTGCCGAAATCGCTTTTTCTCGCCGAGATAAGCACGTTTTCTGAAATGCCGCTCTCCCGTCACTCTGGTTAAAGTGTTATGAAAAAAAAGGCTGTTGGGGGCTAGGGAGTATCGAGTTGATCATTATACATGAAGAAATAACCAATTTCATCGTTTGGTTTATGTTTTACACGCGTTTTAAATTTTATTGCCGAAATCGCTTTTTCTCGCCGAGATAAGCACGTTTTCTGAAATGCCGCTCTCCCGTCACTCTGGTTAAAGTGTTATGAAAAAAAAGGCTGTTGGGGGCTAGGGAGTATCGAGTTGATCATTATACATGAAGAAATAACCAATTTCATCGTTTGATTTATGTTTTACACGCGTTTTAAATTTTATTGCCGAAATCGCTTTTTCTCGCCGAGATAAGCACGTTTTCTGAAATGCCGCTCTCCCGTCACTCTGGTTAAAGTGTTATGAAAAAAAGGCTGTTGGGGGCTAGGGAGTATCGAGTTGATCATTATACATGAAGAAATAACCAATTTCATCGTTTGGTTTATGTTTTACACGCGTTTTAAATTTTATTGCCGAAATCGCTTTTTCTCGCCGAGATAAGCACGTTTTCTGAAATGCCGCTCTCCCGTCACTCTGGTTAAAGTGTTATGAAAAAAAAGGCTGTTGGGGGCTAGGGAGTATCGAGTTGATCATTATACATGAAGAAATAACCAATTTCATCGTTTGATTTATGTTTTACACGCGTTTTAAATTTTATTGCCGAAATCGCTTTTTCTCGCCGAGATAAGCACGTTTTCTGAAATGCCGCTCTCCCGTCACTCTGGTTAAAGTGTTATGAAAAAAAAGGCTGTTGGGGGCTAGGGAGTATCGAGTTGATCATTATACATGAAGAAATAACCAATTTCATCTTTTGGTTTATGTTTTACACGCGTTTTAAATTTTATTGCCGAAATCGCTTTTTCTCGCCGAGATAAGCACCTTTTCTGAAATGCCGCTCTCCCGTCACTCTGGTTAAAGTGTTATGAAAAAAAAGGCTGTTGGGGGCTAGGGAGTATCGAGTTGATCATTATACATGAAGAAATAACCAATTTCATCGTTTGGTTTATGTTTTACACGCCTTTTAAATTTTATTGCCGAAATCGCTTTTTCTCGCCGAGATAAGCACGTTTTCTGAAATGCCGCTCTCCCGTCACTCTGGTTAAAGTGTTATGAAAATATAGGCTGTTGGGGGCTAGGGAGTATCGAGTTGATCATTATACATGAAGAAATAACCAATTTCATCGTTTGGTTTATGTTTTACACGCGTTTTAAATTTTATTGCCGAAATCGCTTTTTCTCGCCGAGATAAGCACGTTTTCTGAAATGCCGCTCTCCCGTCACTCTGGTTAAAGTGTTATGAAAAAAAAGGCTGTTGGGGGCTAGGGAGTATCGAGTTGATCCTTATACATGAAGAAATAACCAATTTCATCGTTTGGTTTATGTTTTACACGCGTTTTAAATTTTATTGCCGAAATCGCTTTTTCTCGCCGAGATAAGCACGTTTTCTGAAATGCCGCTCTCCCGTCACTCTGGTTAAAGTGTTATGAAAAAAAGGCTGTTGGGGGCTAGGGAGTATCGAGTTGATCATTATACATGAAGAAATAACCAATTTCATCGTTTGGTTTATGTTTTACACGCGTTTTAAATTTTATTGCCGAAATCGCTTTTTCTCGCCGAGATAAGCACGTTTTCTGAAATGCCGCTCTCCCGTCACTCTGGTTAAAGTGTTATGAAAAAAAAGGCTGTTGGGGGCTAGGGAGTATCGAGTTGATCATTATACATGAAGAAATAACCAATTTCATCGTTTGGTTTATGTTTTACACGCGTTTTAAATTTTATTGCCGAAATCGCTTTTTCTCGCCGAGATAAGCACGTTTTCTGAAATGCCGCTCTCCCGTCACTCTGGTTAAAGTGTTATGAAAAAAAAGGCTGTTGGGGGCTAGGGAGTTTCGAGTTGATCATTATACATGAAGAAATAACCAATTTCATCGTTTGGTTTATGTTTTACACGCGTTTTAAATTTTATTGCCGAAATCGCTTTTTCTCGCCGAGATAAGCACGTTTTCTGAAATGCCGCTCTCCCGTCACTCTGGTTAAAGTGTTATGAAAAAAAAGGCTGTTGGGGGCTAGGGAGTATCGAGTTGATCATTATACATGAAGAAATAACCAATTTCATCGTTTGGTTTATGTTTTACACGCGTTTTAAATTTTATTGCCGAAATCGCTTTTTCTCGCCGAGATAAGCACGTTTTCTGAAATGCCGCTCTCCCGTCACTCTGGTTAAAGTGTTATGAAAAAAAAGGCTGTTGGGGGCTAGGGAGTATCGAGTTGATCATTATACATGAAGAAATAACCAATTTCATCGTTTGGTTTATGTTTTACACGCGTTTTAAATTTTATTGCCGGAATCGCTTTTTCTCGCCGAGATAAGCACGTTTTCTGAAATGCCGCTCTCCCGTCACTCTGGTTAAAGTGTTATGAAAAAAAAGGCTGTTGGGGGCTAGGGAGTATCGAGTTGATCATTATACATGAAGAAATAACCAATTTCATCGTTTGGTTTATGTTTTACACGCGTTTTAAATTTTATTGCCGAAATCGCTTTTTCTCGCCGAGATAAGCACGTTTTCTGAAATGCCGCTCTCCCGTCACTCTGGTGAAAGTGTTATGAAAAAAAAGGCTGTTGGGGGCTAGGGAGTATCGAGTTGATCATTATACATGAAGAAATAACCAATTTCGTCGTTTGGTTTATGTTTTACACGCGTTTTAAATTTTATTGCCGAAATCGCTTTTTCTCGCCGAGATAAGCACGTTTTCTGAAATGCCGCTCTCCCGTCACTCTGGTTAAAGTGTTATGAAAAAAAAGGCTGTTGGGGGCTAGGGAGTATCGAGTTGATCATTATACATGAAGAAATAACCAATTTCATCGTTTGGTTTATGTTTTACACGATGCTGAGCTCCAGCTGGAAGTGTAAAAAGAACAGGGCTGGTTAAAAAAAGAACCGGGCGACCCGGTAAAATTGCTTAGCCGGGGCTCTGGAAGCCTAACACGGCGTGATCTTGTCCAAAAAGCCGCTGCTGAGCTCCAGCTGGAAGTGTAAAAAGAACCGGGCTGGTTAAAAAAAAGAACCGGGCGACCCGGTAAAATTGCTTAGCCGGGGCTCTGGAAGCCTAACACGGCGTGATCTTGTCCAAAAAGCCGCTGCTGAGCTCCAGCTGGAAGTGTAAAAAGAACCGGGCTGGTTAAAAAAAAGAACCGGGCGGCCCGGTAAAATTGCTTAGCCGGGGCTCTGGAAGCCTAACCCGGCGTGATACTGTGCAAAAAGCCGCTGCTGAGCTCCAGCTGGAAGTGTAAAAAAAACCGGGCTGGTTAAAAAAAAGAACCGGGCGACCCTGTAAAATTGCTTAGCCGGGGCTCTGGAAGCCTAACACGGCGTGATCTTGTCCAAAAACCCGCTGCTGAGCTCCAGCTGGAAGTGTAAAAAGAACCGGGCTGGTTAAAAAAAAGAACCGGGCGGGCCGGTAAAATTGCTTAGCCGGGGCTCTGGAAGCCTAACACGGCGTAATCTTGTCCAAAAAACCGCTCGTGAGCTCCAGCTGGAAGTGTAAAAAGAACCGGGCTGGTTCAAAAAAAGAACCGGGCGGCCCGGTAGAATTGCTTAGCCGAGGTCCTGGAAGCCTAACCCGGCGTGATCTTGCGCAAAAAGCCGCTGCTGAGCTCCAGCTGGAAGTGTAAAAAGAACTGGGCTGGTTCAAAAAAAGAACCGGGCGGCCCGGTAAAATTGCTTAGCCGGGGTCCTGGAAGCCTAACGCGGCGTGATCTTGCCCGAAAGTCGGCCTCTATACTTCCATATTAGGTACCAGGCGCTCAGAGCCAACTTGGCAAAAATTTTCTAAGTGCCCACGGCTCTGCGGGGATTGTGCGTCCGACCCGCGCCGGTTCTCCAGCCGGCCTAAAATAACGCAAAACCAGCCTCTCCCCCTGGAGCTCACAGCCAAAGGCGAAACTTTTCTAAGTGCCTACGGCTCTGCGGACTTTTGAGTCCGCCCCGCGCCGGTTCGTCGGTCGGCCTCAAAAAGCGAAAAATCAGCCTCTCTCCCTGGAGCTCGACTCGAGTTGATCATTATACATGAAGAAATAACCAATTTCATCGTTTGGTTTATGTTTTACACGCGTTTTAAATTTTATTGCCGAAATCGCTTTTTCTCGCCGAGATAAGCACGTTTTCTGAAATGCCGCTCTCCCGTCACTCTGGTTAAAGTGTTATGAAAAAAAAGGCTGTTGGGGGCTAGGGAGTATCGAGTTGATCATTATACATGAAGAAATAACCATTTTCATCGTTTGGTTTATGTTTTACACGCGTTTTAAATTTTATTGCCGAAATCGCTTTTTCTCGCCGAGATAAGCACGTTTTCTGAAATGCCGCTCTCCCGTCACTCTGGTTAAAGTGTTATGAAAAAAAAGGCTGTTGGGGGCTAGGGAGTATCGAGTTGATCATTATACATGAAGAAATAACCAATTTCATCGTTTGGTCTATGTTTTACACGCGTTTTAAATTTTATTGCCGAAATCGCTTTTTCTCGCCGAGATAAGCACGTTTTCTGAAATGCCGCTCTCCCGTCACTCTGGTTAAAGTGTTATGAAAAAAAAGGCTGTTGGGGGCTAGGGAGTATCGAGTTGATCATTATACATGAAGAAATAACCAATTTCATCGTTTGGTTTATGTTTTACACGCGTTTTAAATTTTATTGCCGAAATCGCTTTTTCTCGCCGAGATAAGCACGTTTTCTGAAATGCCGCTCTCCCGTCACTCTGGTTAAAGTGTTATGAAAAAAAAAGGTTGTTGGGGGCTAGGGAGTATCGAGTTGATCATTATACATGAAGAAATAACCAATTTCATCGTTTGGTTTATGTTTTACACGCGTTTTAAATTTTATTGCCGAAATCGCTTTTTCTCGCCGAGATAAGCACGTTTTCTGAAATGCCGCTCTCCCGTCACTCTGGTTAAAGTGTTATGAAAAAAAAGGCTGTTGGGGGCTAGGGAGTATCGAGTTGATCATTATACATGAAGAAATAACCAATTTCATCGTTTGGTTTATGTTTTACACGCGTTTTAAATTTTATTGCCGAAATCTCTTTTTCTCGCCGAGATAAGCACGTTTTCTGAAATGCCGCTCTCCCGTCACTCTGGTTAAAGTGTTATGAAAAAAAAGGCTGTTGGGGGCTAGGGAGTATCGAGTTGATCATTATACATGAAGAAATAACCAATTTCATCGTTTGATTTATGTTTTACACGCGTTTTAAATTTTATTGCCGAAATCGCTTTTTCTCGCCGAGATAAGCACGTTTTCTGAAATGCCGCTCTCCCGTCACTCTGGTTAAAGTGTTATGAAAAAAAAGGCTGTGGGGGGCTAGGGAGTATCGAGTTGATCATTATACATGAAGAAATAACCATTTTCATCGTTTGGTTTATGTTTTACACGCGTTTTAAATTTTATTGCCGAAATCGCTTTTTCTCGCCGAGATAAGCACGTTTTCTGAAATGCCGCTCTCCCGTCACTCTGGTTAAAGTGTTATGAAAAAAAAGGCTGTTGGGGGCTAGGGAGTATCGAGTTGATCATTATACATGAAGAAATAACCAATTTCATCGTTTGGTTCATGTTTTACACGCGTTTTAAATTTGATTGCCGAAATCGCTTTTTCTCGCCGAGATAAGCACGTTTTCTGAAATGCCGCTCTCCCGTCACTCTGGTTAAAGTGTTATGAAAAAAAAGGCTGTTGGGGGCTAGGGAGTATCGAGTTGATCATTATACATGAAGAAATAACCAATTTCATCGTTTGGTTTATGTTTTACACGCGTTTTAAATTTTATTGCCGAAATCGCTTTTTCTCGCCGAGATAAGCACGTTTTCTGAAATGCCGCTCTCCCGTCACTCTGGTTAAAGTGTTATGAAAAAAAAGGCTGTTGGGGGCTAGGGAGTATCGAGTTGATCATTATACATGAAGAAATAACCAATTTCATCGTTTGGTTTATGTTTTACACGCGTTTTAAATTTTATTGCCGAAATCTCTTTTTCTCGCCGAGATAAGCACGTTTTCTGAAATGCCGCTCTCCCGTCACTCTGGTTAAAGTGTTATGAAAAAAAAGGCTGTTGGGGGCTAGGGAGTATCGAGTTGATCATTATACATGAAGAAATAACCAATTTCATCGTTTGGTTTATGTTTTACACGCGTTTTAAATTTTATTGCCGAAATCGCTTTTTCTCGCCGAGATAAGCACGTTTTCTGAAATGCCGCTCTCCCGTCACTCTGGTTAAAGTGTTATGAAAAAAAAGGCTGTTGGGGGCTAGGGAGTATCGAGTTGATCATTATACATGAAGAAATAACCAATTTCATCGTTTGGTTTATGTTTTACACGCGTTTTAAATTTTATTGCCGAAATCGCTTTTTCTCGCCGAGATAAGCACGTTTTCTGAAATGCCGCTCTCCCGTCACTCTGGTTAAAGTGTTATGAAAAAAAAGGCTGTTGGGGGCTAGGGAGTATCGAGTTGATCATTATACATGAAGAAATAACCAATTTCATCGTTTGGTTTATGTTTTACACGCGTTTTAAATTTTATTGCCGAAATCGCTTTTTCTCGCCGAGATAAGCACGTTTTCTGAAATGCCGCTCTCCCGTCACTCTGGTTAAAGTGTTATGAAAAAAAAGGCTGTTGGGGGCTAGGGAGTATCGAGTTGATCATTATACATGAAGAAATAACCAATTTCATCGTTTGGTTTATGTTTTACACGCGTTTTAAATTTTATTGCCGAAATCGCTTTTTCTCGCCGAGATAAGCACGTTTTCTGAAATGCCGCTCTCCCGTCACTCTGGTTAAAGTGTTGTGAAAAAAAAGGCTGTTGGGGGCTCGGGAGTATCGAGTTGATCATTATACATGAAGAAATAACCAATTTCATCGTTTGGTTTATGTTTTACACGCGTTTTAAATTTTATTGCCGAAATCGCTTTTTCTCGCCGAGATAAGCACGTTTTCTGAAATGCCGCTCTCCCGTCACTCTGGTTAAAGTGTTATGAAAAAAAAGGCTGTTGGGGGCTAGGGAGTATCGAGTTGATCATTATACATTAAGAAATAACCAATTTCATCGTTTGGTTTATGTTTTACACGCGTTTTAAATTTTATTGCCGAAATCGCTTTTTCTCGCCGAGATAAGCACGTTTTCTGAAATGCCGCTCTCCCGTCACTCTGGTTAAAGTGTTATGAAAAAAAAGGCTGTTGGGGGCTAGGGAGTATCGAGTTGATCATTATACATGAAGAAATAACCAATTTCATCGTTTGGTTTATGTTTTACACGCGTTTTAAATTTTATTGCCGAAATCGCTTTTTCTCGCCGAGATAAGCACGTTTTCTGAAATGCCGCTCTCCCGTCACTCTGGTTAAAGTGTTATGAAAAAAAAGGCTGTTGGGGGCTAGGGAGTATCGAGTTGATCATTATACATGAAGAAATAACCAATTTCATCGTTTGGTTTATGTTTTACACGCGTTTTAAATTTTATTGCCGAAATCGCTTTTTCTCGCCGAGATAAGCACGTTTTCTGAAATGCCGCTCTCCCGTCACTCTGGTTAAAGTGTTATGAAAAAAAGGCTGTTGGGGGCTAGGGAGTATCGAGTTGATCATTATACATGAAGAAATAACCAATTTCATCGTTTGGTTTATGTTTTACACGCGTTTTAAATTTTATTGCCGAAATCGCTTTTTCTCGCCGAGATAAGCACGTTTTCTGAAATGCCGCTCTCCCGTCACTCTGGTTAAAGTGTTATGAAAAAAAAGGCTGTTGGGGGCTAGGGAGTATCGAGTTGATCATTATACATGAAGAAATAACCAATTTCATCGTTTGGTTTATGTTTTACACGATGCTGAGCTCCAGCTGGAAGTGTAAAAAGAACCGGGCTGGTTAAAAAAAGAACCGGGCGACCCGGTAAAATTGCTTAGCCGGGGCTCTGGAAGCCTAACACGGCGTGATCTTGTCCAAAAAGCCGCTGCTGAGCTCCAGCTGGAAGTGTAAAAAGAACCGGGCTGGTTAAAAAAAAGAACCGGGCGACCCGGTAAAATTGCTTAGCCGGGGCTCTGGAAGCCTAACACGGCGTGATCTTGTCCAAAAAGCCGCTGCTGAGCTCCAGCTGGAAGTGTAAAAAGAACCGGGCTGGTTAAAAAAAAAGAACCGGGCGGCCCGGTAAAATTGCTTAGCCGGGGCTCTGGAAGCCTAACCCGGCGTGATACTGTGCAAAAAGCCGCTGCTGAGCTCCAGCTGGAAGTGTAAAAAAAACCGGGCTGGTTAAAAAAAAGAACCGGGCGACCCTGTAAAATTGCTTAGCCGGGGCTCTGGAAGCCTAACACGGCGTGATCTTGTCCAAAAACCCGCTGCTGAGCTCCAGCTGGAAGTGTAAAAAGAACCGGGCTGGTTAAAAAAAAGAACCGGGCGGGCCGGTAAAATTGCTTAGCCGGGGCTCTGGAAGCCTAACACGGCGTGATCTTGTCCAAAAAGCCGCTCGTGAGCTCCAGCTGGAAGTGTAAAAAGAACCGGGCTGGTTCAAAAAAAGAACCGGGCGGCCCGGTAGAATTGCTTAGCCGAGGTCCTGGAAGCCTAACCCGGCGTGATCTTGCGCAAAAAGCCGCTGCTGAGCTCCAGCTGGAAGTGTAAAAAGAACCGGGCTGGTTCAAAAAAAGAACCGGGCGGCCCGGTAAAATTGCTTAGCCGGGGTCCTGGAAGCCTAACGCGGCGTGATCTTGCCCGAAAGTCGGCCTCTATACTTCCATATTAGGTACCAGGCGCTCAGAGCCAACTTGGCAAAAATTTTCTAAGTGCCCACGGCTCTGCGGGGATTGTGCGTCCGACCCGCGCCGGTTCTCCAGCCGGCCTAAAATAACGCAAAACCAGCCTCTCCCCCTGGAGCTCACAGCCAAAGGCGAAACTTTTCTAAGTGCCTACGGCTCTGCGGGCTTTTGAGTCCGCCCCGCGCCGGTTCGTCGGTCGGCCTCAAAAAGCGAAAAATCAGCCTCTCTCCCTGGAGCTCGACTCGAGTTGATCATTATACATGAAGAAATAACCAATTTCATCGTTTGGTTTATGTTTTACACGCGTTTTAAATTTTATTGCCGAAATCGCTTTTTCTCGCCGAGATAAGCACGTTTTCTGAAATGCCGCTCTCCCGTCACTCTGGTTAAAGTGTTATGAAAAAAAAGGCTGTTGGGGGCTAGGGAGTATCGAGTTGATCATTATACATGAAGAAATAACCAATTTCATCGTTTGGTTTATGTTTTACACGCGTTTTAAATTTTATTGCCGAAATCGCTTTTTCTCGCCGAGATAAGCACGTTTTCTGAAATGCCGCTCTCCCGTCACTCTGGTTAAAGTGTTATGAAAAAAAAGGCTGTTGGGGGCTAGGGAGTATCGAGTTGATCATTATACATGAAGAAATAACCAATTTCATCGTTTGGTTTATGTTTTACACGCGTTTTAAATTTTATTGCCGAAATCGCTTTTTCTCGCCGAGATAAGCACGTTTTCTGAAATGCCGCTCTCCCGTCACTCTGGTTAAAGTGTTATGAAAAAAAAAGGCTGTTGGGGGCTAGGGAGTATCGAGTTGATCATTATACATGAAGAAATAACCAATTTCATCGTTTGGTTTATGTTTTACACGCGTTTTAAATTTTATTGCCGAAATCGCTTTTTCTCGCCGAGATAAGCACGTTTTCTGAAATGCCGCTCTCCCGTCACTCTGGTTAAAGTGTTATGAAAAAAAAGGCTGTTGGGGGCTAGGGAGTATCGAGTTGATCATTATACATGAAGAAATAACCAATTTCATCGTTTGGTTTATGTTTTACACGCGTTTTAAATTTTATTAACGAAATCGCTTTTTCTCGCCGAGATAAGCACGTTTTCTGAAATGCCGCTCTCCCGTCACTCTGGTTAAAGTGTTATGAAAAAAAAGGCTGTTGGGGGCTAGGGAGTATCGAGTTGATCATTATACATGAAGAAATAACCAATTTCATCGTTTGGTTTATGTTTTACACGCGTTTTAAATTTTATTGCCGAAATCGCTTTTTCTCGCCGAGATAAGCACGTTTTCTGAAATGCCGCTCTCCCGTCACTCTGGTTAAAGTGTTATGAAAAAAAAGGCTGTTGGGGGCTAGGGAGTATCGAGTTGATCATTATACATGAAGAAATAACCAATTTCATCGTTTGGTTTATGTTTTACACGCGTTTTAAATTTTATTGCCGAAATCGCTTTTTCTCGCCGAGATAAGCACGTTTTCTGAAATGCCGCTCTCCCGTCACTCTGGTTAAAGTGTTGTGAAAAAAAAGGCTGTTGGGGGCTAGGGAGTATCGAGTTGATCATTATACATGAAGAAATAACCAATTTCATCGTTTGGTTTATGTTTTACACGCGTTTTAAATTTTATTGCCGAAATCGCTTTTTCTCGCCGAGATAAGCACGTTTTCTGAAATGCCGCTCTCCCGTCACTCTGGTTAAAGTGTTGTGAAAAAAAAGGCTGTTGGGGGCTAGGGAGTATCGAGTTGATCATTATACATGAAGAAATAACCAATTTCATCGTTTGGTTTATGTTTTACACGCGTTTTAAATTTTATTGCCGAAATCGCTTTTTCTCGCCGAGATAAGCACGTTTTCTGAAATGCCGCTCTCCCGTCACTCTGGTTAAAGTGTTATGAAAAAAAAGGCTGTTGGGGGCTAGGGAGTATCGAGTTGATCATTATACATGAAGAAATAACCAATTTCATCGTTTGGTTTATGTTTTACACGCGTTTTAAATTTTATTGCCGAAATCGCTTTTTCTCGCCGAGATAAGCACGTTTTCTGAAATGCCGCTCTCCCGTCACTCTGGTTAAAGTGTTGTGAAAAAAAAGGCTGTTGGGGGCTAGGGAGTATCGAGTTGATCATTATACATGAAGAAATAACCAATTTCATCGTTTGGTTCATGTTTTACACGCGTTTTAAATTTGATTGCCGAAATCGCTTTTTCTCGCCGAGATAAGCACGTTTTCTGAAATGCCGCTCTCCCGTCACTCTGGTTAAAGTGTTATGAAAAAAAAGGCTGTTGGGGGCTAGGGAGTATCGAGTTGATCATTATACATGAAGAAATAACCAATTTCATCGTTTGGTTTATGTTTTACACGCGTTTTAAATTTTATTGCCGAAATCGCTTTTTCTCGCCGAGATAAGCACGTTTTCTGAAATGCCGCTCTCCCGTCACTCTGGTTAAAGTGTTATGAAAAAAAAGGCTGTTGGGGGCTAGGGAGTATCGAGTTGATCATTATACATGAAGAAATAACCAATTTCATCGTTTGGTTTATGTTTTACACGCGTTTTAAATTTTATTGCCGAAATCTCTTTTTCTCGCCGAGATAAGCACGTTTTCTGAAATGCCGCTCTCCCGTCACTCTGGTTAAAGTGTTATGAAAAAAAAGGCTGTTGGGGGCTAGGGAGTATCGAGTTGATCATTATACATGAAGAAATAACCAATTTCATCGTTTGGTTTATGTTTTACACGCGTTTTAAATTTTATTGCCGAAATCGCTTTTTCTCGCCGAGATAAGCACGTTTTCTGAAATGCCGCTCTCCCGTCACTCTGGTTAAAGTGTTATGAAAAAAAAGGCTGTTGGGGGCTAGGGAGTATCGAGTTGATCATTATACATGAAGAAATAACCAATTTCATCGTTTGGTTTATGTTTTACACGCGTTTTAAATTTTATTGCCGAAATCGCTTTTTCTCGCCGAGATAAGCACGTTTTCTGAAATGCCGCTCTCCCGTCACTCTGGTTAAAGTGTTATGAAAAAAAAGGCTGTTGGGGGCTAGGGAGTATCGAGTTGATCATTATACATGAAGAAATAACCAATTTCATCGTTTGGTTTATGTTTTACACGCGTTTTAAATTTTATTGCCGAAATCGCTTTTTCTCGCCGAGATAAGCACGTTTTCTGAAATGCCGCTCTCCCGTCACTCTGGTTAAAGTGTTATGAAAAAAAAGGCTGTTGGGGGCTAGGGAGTATCGAGTTGATCATTATACATGAAGAAATAACCAATTTCATCGTTTGGTTTATGTTTTACACGCGTTTTAAATTTTATTGCCGAAATCGCTTTTTCTCGCCGAGATAAGCACGTTTTCTGAAATGCCGCTCTCCCGTCACTCTGGTTAAAGTGTTGTGAAAAAAAAGGCTGTTGGGGGCTCGGGAGTATCGAGTTGATCATTATACATGAAGAAATAACCAATTTCATCGTTTGGTTTATGTTTTACACGCGTTTTAAATTTTATTGCCGAAATCGCTTTTTCTCGCCGAGATAAGCACGTTTTCTGAAATGCCGCTCTCCCGTCACTCTGGTTAAAGTGTTATGAAAAAAAAGGCTGTTGGGGGCTAGGGAGTATCGAGTTGATCATTATACATTAAGAAATAACCAATTTCATCGTTTGGTTTATGTTTTACACGCGTTTTAAATTTTATTGCCGAAATCGCTTTTTCTCGCCGAGATAAGCACGTTTTCTGAAATGCCGCTCTCCCGTCACTCTGGTTAAAGTGTTATGAAAAAAAAGGCTGTTGGGGGCTAGGGAGTATCGAGTTGATCATTATACATGAAGAAATAACCAATTTCATCGTTTGGTTTATGTTTTACACGCGTTTTAAATTTTATTGCCGAAATCGCTTTTTCTCGCCGAGATAAGCACGTTTTCTGAAATGCCGCTCTCCCGTCACTCTGGTTAAAGTGTTATGAAAAAAAAGGCTGTTGGGGGCTAGGGAGTATCGAGTTGATCATTATACATGAAGAAATAACCAATTTCATCGTTTGGTTTATGTTTTACACGCGTTTTAAATTTTATTGCCGAAATCGCTTTTTCTCGCCGAGATAAGCACGTTTTCTGAAATGCCGCTCTCCCGTCACTCTGGTTAAAGTGTTATGAAAAAAAGGCTGTTGGGGGCTAGGGAGTATCGAGTTGATCATTATACATGAAGAAATAACCAATTTCATCGTTTGGTTTATGTTTTACACGCGTTTTAAATTTTATTGCCGAAATCGCTTTTTCTCGCCGAGATAAGCACGTTTTCTGAAATGCCGCTCTCCCGTCACTCTGGTTAAAGTGTTATGAAAAAAAAGGCTGTTGGGGGCTAGGGAGTATCGAGTTGATCATTATACATGAAGAAATAACCAATTTCATCGTTTGGTTTATGTTTTACACGATGCTGAGCTCCAGCTGGAAGTGTAAAAAGAACCGGGCTGGTTAAAAAAAGAACCGGGCGACCCGGTAAAATTGCTTAGCCGGGGCTCTGGAAGCCTAACACGGCGTGATCTTGTCCAAAAAGCCGCTGCTGAGCTCCAGCTGGAAGTGTAAAAAGAACCGGGCTGGTTAAAAAAAAGAACCGGGCGACCCGGTAAAATTGCTTAGCCGGGGCTCTGGAAGCCTAACACGGCGTGATCTTGTCCAAAAAGCCGCTGCTGAGCTCCAGCTGGAAGTGTAAAAAGAACCGGGCTGGTTAAAAAAAAAGAACCGGGCGGCCCGGTAAAATTGCTTAGCCGGGGCTCTGGAAGCCTAACCCGGCGTGATACTGTGCAAAAAGCCGCTGCTGAGCTCCAGCTGGAAGTGTAAAAAAAACCGGGCTGGTTAAAAAAAAGAACCGGGCGACCCTGTAAAATTGCTTAGCCGGGGCTCTGGAAGCCTAACACGGCGTGATCTTGTCCAAAAACCCGCTGCTGAGCTCCAGCTGGAAGTGTAAAAAGAACCGGGCTGGTTAAAAAAAAGAACCGGGCGGGCCGGTAAAATTGCTTAGCCGGGGCTCTGGAAGCCTAACACGGCGTGATCTTGTCCAAAAAGCCGCTCGTGAGCTCCAGCTGGAAGTGTAAAAAGAACCGGGCTGGTTCAAAAAAAGAACCGGGCGGCCCGGTAGAATTGCTTAGCCGAGGTCCTGGAAGCCTAACCCGGCGTGATCTTGCGCAAAAAGCCGCTGCTGAGCTCCAGCTGGAAGTGTAAAAAGAACCGGGCTGGTTCAAAAAAAGAACCGGGCGGCCCGGTAAAATTGCTTAGCCGGGGTCCTGGAAGCCTAACGCGGCGTGATCTTGCCCGAAAGTCGGCCTCTATACTTCCATATTAGGTACCAGGCGCTCAGAGCCAACTTGGCAAAAATTTTCTAAGTGCCCACGGCTCTGCGGGGATTGTGCGTCCGACCCGCGCCGGTTCTCCAGCCGGCCTAAAATAACGCAAAACCAGCCTCTCCCCCTGGAGCTCACAGCCAAAGGCGAAACTTTTCTAAGTGCCTACGGCTCTGCGGGCTTTTGAGTCCGCCCCGCGCCGGTTCGTCGGTCGGCCTCAAAAAGCGAAAAATCAGCCTCTCTCCCTGGAGCTCGACTCGAGTTGATCATTATACATGAAGAAATAACCAATTTCATCGTTTGGTTTATGTTTTACACGCGTTTTAAATTTTATTGCCGAAATCGCTTTTTCTCGCCGAGATAAGCACGTTTTCTGAAATGCCGCTCTCCCGTCACTCTGGTTAAAGTGTTATGAAAAAAAAGGCTGTTGGGGGCTAGGGAGTATCGAGTTGATCATTATACATGAAGAAATAACCAATTTCATCGTTTGGTTTATGTTTTACACGCGTTTTAAATTTTATTGCCGAAATCGCTTTTTCTCGCCGAGATAAGCACGTTTTCTGAAATGCCGCTCTCCCGTCACTCTGGTTAAAGTGTTATGAAAAAAAAGGCTGTTGGGGGCTAGGGAGTATCGAGTTGATCATTATACATGAAGAAATAACCAATTTCATCGTTTGGTTTATGTTTTACACGCGTTTTAAATTTTATTGCCGAAATCGCTTTTTCTCGCCGAGATAAGCACGTTTTCTGAAATGCCGCTCTCCCGTCACTCTGGTTAAAGTGTTATGAAAAAAAAAGGCTGTTGGGGGCTAGGGAGTATCGAGTTGATCATTATACATGAAGAAATAACCAATTTCATCGTTTGGTTTATGTTTTACACGCGTTTTAAATTTTATTGCCGAAATCGCTTTTTCTCGCCGAGATAAGCACGTTTTCTGAAATGCCGCTCTCCCGTCACTCTGGTTAAAGTGTTATGAAAAAAAAGGCTGTTGGGGGCTAGGGAGTATCGAGTTGATCATTATACATGAAGAAATAACCAATTTCATCGTTTGGTTTATGTTTTACACGCGTTTTAAATTTTATTAACGAAATCGCTTTTTCTCGCCGAGATAAGCACGTTTTCTGAAATGCCGCTCTCCCGTCACTCTGGTTAAAGTGTTATGAAAAAAAAGGCTGTTGGGGGCTAGGGAGTATCGAGTTGATCATTATACATGAAGAAATAACCAATTTCATCGTTTGGTTTATGTTTTACACGCGTTTTAAATTTTATTGCCGAAATCGCTTTTTCTCGCCGAGATAAGCACGTTTTCTGAAATGCCGCTCTCCCGTCACTCTGGTTAAAGTGTTATGAAAAAAAAGGCTGTTGGGGGCTAGGGAGTATCGAGTTGATCATTATACATGAAGAAATAACCAATTTCATCGTTTGGTTTATGTTTTACACGCGTTTTAAATTTTATTGCCGAAATCGCTTTTTCTCGCCGAGATAAGCACGTTTTCTGAAATGCCGCTCTCCCGTCACTCTGGTTAAAGTGTTGTGAAAAAAAAGGCTGTTGGGGGCTAGGGAGTATCGAGTTGATCATTATACATGAAGAAATAACCAATTTCATCGTTTGGTTTATGTTTTACACGCGTTTTAAATTTTATTGCCGAAATCGCTTTTTCTCGCCGAGATAAGCACGTTTTCTGAAATGCCGCTCTCCCGTCACTCTGGTTAAAGTGTTGTGAAAAAAAAGGCTGTTGGGGGCTAGGGAGTATCGAGTTGATCATTATACATGAAGAAATAACCAATTTCATCGTTTGGTTTATGTTTTACACGCGTTTTAAATTTTATTGCCGAAATCGCTTTTTCTCGCCGAGATAAGCACGTTTTCTGAAATGCCGCTCTCCCGTCACTCTGGTTAAAGTGTTATGAAAAAAAAGGCTGTTGGGGGCTAGGGAGTATCGAGTTGATCATTATACATGAAGAAATAACCAATTTCATCGTTTGGTTTATGTTTTACACGCGTTTTAAATTTTATTGCCGAAATCGCTTTTTCTCGCCGAGATAAGCACGTTTTCTGAAATGCCGCTCTCCCGTCACTCTGGTTAAAGTGTTGTGAAAAAAAAGGCTGTTGGGGGCTAGGGAGTATCGAGTTGATCATTATACATGAAGAAATAACCAATTTCATCGTTTGGTTTATGTTTTACACGCGTTTTAAATTTTATTGCCGAAATCGCTTTTTCTCGCCGAGATAAGCACGTTTTCTGAAATGCCGCTCTCCCGTCACTCTGGTTAAAGTGTTATGAAAAAAAAGGCTGTTGGGGGCTAGGGAGTATCGAGTTGATCATTATACATGAAGAAATAACCAATTTCATCGTTTGGTTTATGTTTTACACGCGTTTTAAATTTTATTGCCGAAATCGCTTTTTCTCGCCGAGATAAGCACGTTTTCTGAAATGCCGCTCTCCCGTCACTCTGGTTAAAGTGTTATGAAAAAAAAGGCTGTTGGGGGCTAGGGAGTATCGAGTTGATCATTATACATGAAGAAATAACCAATTTCATCGTTTGGTTTATGTTTTACACGCGTTTTAAATTTTATTGCCGAAATCGCTTTTTCTCGCCGAGATAAGCACGTTTTCTGAAGTGCCGCTCTCCCGTCACTCTGGTTAAAGTGTTATGAAAAAAAAGGCTGTTGGGGGCTAGGGAGTATCGAGTTGATCGTTATACATGAAGAAATAACCAATTTCATCGTTTGGTTTATGTTTTACACGCGTTTTAAATTTTATTGCCGAAATCGCTTTTTCTCGCCGAGATAAGCACGTTTTCTGAAATGCCGCTCTCCCGTCACTCTGGTTAAAGTGTTATGAAAAAAAAGGCTGTTGGGGGCTAGAGAGTATCGAGTTGATCATTATACATGAAGAAATAACCAATTTCATCGTTTGGTTTATGTTTTACACGCGTTTTAAATGTTATTGCCGAAATCGCTTTTTCTCGCCGAGATAAGCACGTTTTCTGAAATGCCGCTCTCCCGTCACTCTGGTTAAAGTGTTATGAAAAAAAAGGCTGTTGGGGGCTAGGGAGTATCGAGTTGATCATTATACATGAAGAAATAACCAATTTCATCGTTTGGTTTATGTTTTACACGCGTTTTAAATTTTATTGCCGAAATCGCTTTTTCTCGCCGAGATAAGCACGTTTTCTGAAATGCCGCTCTCCCGTCACTCTGGTTAAAGTGTTATGAAAAAAAAGGCTGTTGGGGGCTAGGGAGTATCGAGTTGATCATTATACATGAAGAAATAACCAATTTCATCGTTTGGTTTATGTTTTACACGCGTTTTAAATTTTATTGCCGAAATCGCTTTTTCTCGCCGAGATAAGCACGTTTTCTGAAATGCCGCTCTCCCGTCACTCTGGTTAAAGTGTTATGAAAAAAAAGGCTGTTGGGGGCTAGGGAGTATCGAGTTGATCATTATACATGAAGAAATAACCAATTTCATCGTTTGGTTTATGTTTTACACGCGTTTTAAATTTTATTGCCGAAATCGCTTTTTCTCGCCGAGATAAGCACGTTTTCTGAAATGCCGCTCTCCCGTCACTCTGGTTAAAGTGTTATGAAAAAAAAAGGCTGTTGGGGGCTAGGGAGTATCGAGTTGATCATTATACATGAAGAAATAACCAATTTCATCGTTTGGTTTATGTTTTACACGCGTTTTAAATTTTATTGCCGAAATCGCTTTTTCTCGCCGAGATAAGCACGTTTTCTGAAATGCCGCTCTCCCGTCACTCTGGTTAAAGTGTTATGAAAAAAAAGGCTGTTGGGGGCTAGGGAGTATCGAGTTGATCATTATACATGAAGAAATAACCAATTTCATCGTTTGGTTTATGTTTTACACGCGTTTTAAATTTTATTAACGAAATCGCTTTTTCTCGCCGAGATAAGCACGTTTTCTGAAATGCCGCTCTCCCGTCACTCTGGTTAAAGTGTTATGAAAAAAAAGGCTGTTGGGGGCTAGGGAGTATCGAGTTGATCATTATACATGAAGAAATAACCAATTTCATCGTTTGGTTTATGTTTTACACGCGTTTTAAATTTTATTGCCGAAATCGCTTTTTCTCGCCGAGATAAGCACGTTTTCTGAAATGCCGCTCTCCCGTCACTCTGGTTAAAGTGTTATGAAAAAAAAGGCTGTTGGGGGCTAGGGAGTATCGAGTTGATCATTATACATGAAGAAATAACCAATTTCATCGTTTGGTTTATGTTTTACACGCGTTTTAAATTTTATTGCCGAAATCGCTTTTTCTCGCCGAGATAAGCACGTTTTCTGAAATGCCGCTCTCCCGTCACTCTGGTTAAAGTGTTATGAAAAAAAAGGCTGTTGGGGGCTAGGGAGTATCGAGTTGATCATTATACATGAAGAAATAACCAATTTCATCGTTTGGTTTATGTTTTACACGCGTTTTAAATTTTATTGCCGAAATCGCTTTTTCTCGCCGAGATAAGCACGTTTTCTGAAATGCCGCTCTCCCGTCACTCTGGTTAAAGTGTTATGAAAAAAAAGGCTGTTGGGGGCTAGGGAGTATCGAGTTGATCATTATACATGAAGAAATAACCAATTTCATCGTTTGGTTTATGTTTTACACGCGTTTTAAATTTTATTGCCGAAATCGCTTTTTCTCGCCGAGATAAGCACGTTTTCTGAAATGCCGCTCTCCCGTCACTCTGGTTAAAGTGTTATGAAAAAAAAGGCTGTTGGGGGCTAGGGAGTATCGAGTTGATCATTATACATGAAGAAATAACCAATTTCATCGTTTGGTTTATGTTTTACACGCGTTTTAAATTTTATTGCCGAAATCGCTTTTTCTCGCCGAGATAAGCACGTTTTCTAAAATGCCGCTCTCCCGTCACTCTGGTCTAAGTGTTATGAAAAAAAAGGCTGTTGGGGGCTAGGGAGTATCGAGTTGATCATTATACATGAAGAAATAACCAATTTCATCGTTTGGTTTACGTTTTACACGCGTTTTAAATTTTATTGCCGAAATCGCTTTTTCTCGCCGAGATAAGCACGTTTTCTGAAATGCCGCTCTCCCGTCACTCTGGTTAAAGTGTTATGAAAAAAAAGGCTGTTGGGGGCTAGGGAGTATCGAGTTGATCATTATACATGAAGAAATAACCAATTTCATCGTTTGGTTTATGTTTTACACGCGTTTTAAATTTTATTGCCGAAATCGCTTTTTCTCGCCGAGATAAGCACGTTTTCTGAAATGCCGCTCTCCCGTCACTCTGGTTAAAGTGTTATGAAAAAAAAGGCTGTTGGGGGCTAGGGAGTATCGAGTTGATCATTATACATGAAGAAATAACCAATTTCATCGTTTGGTTTATGTTTTACACGCGTTTTAAATTTTATTGCCGAAATCGCTTTTTCTCGCCGAGATAAGCACGTTTTCTGAAGTGCCGCTCTCCCGTCACTCTGGTTAAAGTGTTATGAAAAAAAAGGCTGTTGGGGGCTAGGGAGTATCGAGTTGATCATTATACATGAAGAAATAACCAATTTCATCGTTTGGTTTATGTTTTACACGCGTTTTAAATTTTATTGCCGAAATCGCTTTTTCTCGCCGAGATAAGCACGTTTTCTGAAATGCCGCTCTCCCGTCACTCTGGTTAAAGTGTTATGAAAAAAAAGGCTGTTGGGGGCTAGGGAGTATCGAGTTGATCATTATACATGAAGAAATAACCAATTTCATCGTTTGGTTTATGTTTTACACGCGTTTTAAATTTTATTGCCGAAATCGCTTTTTCTCGCCGAGATAAGCACGTTTTCTGAAATGCCGCTCTCCCGTCACTCTGGTTAAAGTGTTGTGAAAAAAAAGGCTGTTGGGGGCTCGGGAGTATCGAGTTGATCATTATACATGAAGAAATAACCAATTTCATCGTTTGGTTTATGTTTTACACGCGTTTTAAATTTTATTGCCGAAATCGCTTTTTCTCGCCGAGATAAGCACGTTTTCTGAAATGCCGCTCTCCCGTCACTCTGGTTAAAGTGTTATGAAAAAAAAGGCTGTTGGGGGCTAGGGAGTATCGAGTTGATCATTATACATTAAGAAATAACCAATTTCATCGTTTGGTTTATGTTTTACACGCGTTTTAAATTTTATTGCCGAAATCGCTTTTTCTCGCCGAGATAAGCACGTTTTCTGAAATGCCGCTCTCCCGTCACTCTGGTTAAAGTGTTATGAAAAAAAAGGCTGTTGGGGGCTAGGGAGTATCGAGTTGATCATTATACATGAAGAAATAACCAATTTCATCGTTTGGTTTATGTTTTACACGCGTTTTAAATTTTATTGCCGAAATCGCTTTTTCTCGCCGAGATAAGCAGGTTTTCTGAAATGCCGCTCTCCCGTCACTCTGGTTAAAGTGTTATGAAAAAAAAGGCTGTTGGGGGCTAGGGAGTATCGAGTTGATCATTATACATGAAGAAATAACCAATTTCATCGTTTGGTTTATGTTTTACACGCGTTTTAAATTTTATTGCCGAAATCGCTTTTTCTCGCCGAGATAAGCACGTTTTCTGAAATGCCGCTCTCCCGTCACTCTGGTTAAAGTGTTATGAAAAAAAAGGCTGTTGGGGGCTAGGGAGTATCGAGTTGATCATTATACATGAAGAAATAACCAATTTCATCGTTTGGTTTATGTTTTACACGCGTTTTAAATTTTATTGCCGAAATCGCTTTTTCTCGCCGAGATAAGCACGTTTTCTGAAATGCCGCTCTCCCGTCACTCTGGTTAAAGTGTTATGAAAAAAAAGGCTGTTGGGGGCTAGGGAGTATCGAGTTGATCATTATACATGAAGAAATAACCAATTTCATCGTTTGGTTTATGTTTTACACGCGTTTTAAATTTTATTGCCGAAATCGCTTTTTCTCGCCGAGATAAGCACGTTTTCTGAAATGCCGCTCCCCCGTCACTCTGGTTAAAGTGTTATGAAAAAAAAGGCTGTTGGGGGCTAGGGAGTATCGAGTTGATCATTATACATGAAGAAATAACCAATTTCATCGTTTGGTTTATGTTTTACACGCGTTTTAAATTTTATTGCCGAAATCGCTTTTTCTCGCCGAGATAAGCACGTTTTCTGAAATGCCGCTCTCCCGTCACTCTGGTTAAAGTGTTATGAAAAAAAAGGCTGTTGGGGGCTAGGGAGTATCGAGTTGATCATTATACATGAAGAAATAACCAATTTCATCGTTTGGTTTATGTTTTACACGCGTTTTAAATTTTATTGCCGAAATCGCTTTTTCTCGCCGAGATAAGCACGTTTTCTGAAATGCCGCTCTCCCGTCACTCTGGTCTAAGTGTTATGAAAAAAAAGGCTGTTGGGGGCTAGGGAGTATCGAGTTGATCATTATACATGAAGAAATAACCAATTTCATCGTTTGGTTTACGTTTTACACGCGTTTTAAATTTTATTGCCGAAATCGCTTTTTCTCGCCGAGATAAGCACGTTTTCTGAAATGCCGCTCTCCCGTCACTCTGGTTAAAGTGTTATGAAAAAAAAGGCTGTTGGGGGCTAGGGAGTATCGAGTTGATCATTATACATGAAGAAATAACCAATTTCATCGTTTGGTTTATGTTTTACACGATGCTGAGCTCCAGCTGGAAGTGTAAAAAGAACCGGGCTGGTTAAAAAAAGAACCGGGCGACCCGGTAAAATTGCTTAGCCGGGGCTCTGGAAGCCTAACACGGCGTGATCTTGTCCAAAAAGCCGCTGCTGAGCTCCAGCTGGAAGTGTAAAAAGAACCGGGCTGGTTAAAAAAAAGAACCGGGCGACCCGGTAAAATTGCTTAGCCGGGGCTCTGGAAGCCTAACACGGCGTGATCTTGTCCAAAAAGCCGCTGCTGAGCTCCAGCTGGAAGTGTAAAAAGAACCGGGCTGGTTAAAAAAAAGAACCGGGCGGCCCGGTAAAATTGCTTAGCCGGGGCTCTGGAAGCCTAACCCGGCGTGATACTGTGCAAAAAGCCGCTGCTGAGCTCCAGCTGGAAGTGTAAAAAAAACCGGGCTGGTTAAAAAAAAGAACCGGGCGACCCTGTAAAATTGCTTAGCCAGGGCTCTGGAAGCCTAACACGGCGTGATCTTGTCCAAAAACCCGCTGCTGAGCTCCAGCTGGAAGTGTAAAAAGAACCGGGCTGGTTAAAAAAAAGAACCGGGCGGGCCGGTAAAATTGCTTAGCCGGGGCTCTGGAAGCCTAACACGGCGTGATCTTGTCCAAAAAGCCGCTCGTGAGCTCCAGCTGGAAGTGTAAAAAGAACCGGGCTGGTTCAAAAAAAGAACCGGGCGGCCCGGTAGAATTGCTTAGCCGAGGTCCTGGAAGCCTAACCCGGCGTGATCTTGCGCAAAAAGCCGCTGCTGAGCTCCAGCTGGAAGTGTAAAAAGAACCGGGCTGGTTCAAAAAAAGAACCGGGCGGCCCGGTAAAATTGCTTAGACGGGGTCCTGGAAGCCTAACGCGGCGTGATCTTGCCCGAAAGTCGGCCTCTATTCTTCCATATTAGGTACCAGGCGCTCAGAGCCAACTTGGCAAAAATTTTTTAAGTGCCCACGGCTCTGCGGGGATTGTGCGTCCGACCCGCGCCGGTTCTCCAGCCCACCTAAAATAACGCAAAACCAGCCTCTCCCCCTGGAGCTCACAGCCAAAGGCGAAACTTTTCTAAGTGCCTACGGCTCTGCGGGCTTTTGAGTCCGCCCCGCGCCGGTTCGTCGGTCGGCCTCAAAAAGCAAAAAATCAGCCTCTCTCCCTGGAGCTCGACTTGAGTTGATCATTATACATGAAGAAATAACCAATTTCATCGTTTGGTTTATGTTTTACACGCGTTTTAAATTTTATTGCCGAAATCGCTTTTTCTCGCCGAGATAAGCACGTTTTCTGAAATGCCGCTCTCCCGTCACTCTGGTTAAAGTGTTATGAAAAAAAAGGCTGTTGGGGGCTAGGGAGTATCGAGTTGATCATTATACATGAAGAAATAACCAATTTCATCGTTTGGTTTATGTTTTACACGCGTTTTAAATTTTATTGCCGAAATCGCTTTTTCTCGCCGAGATAAGCACGTTTTCTGAAATGCCGCTCTCCCGTCACTCTGGTTAAAGTGTTATGAAAAAAAAGGCTGTTGGGGGCTAGGGAGTATCGAGTTGATCATTATACATGAAGAAATAACCAATTTCATCGTTTGGTTTATGTTTTACACGCGTTTTAAATTTTATTGCCGAAATCGCTTTTTCTCGCCGAGATAAGCACGTTTTCTGAAATGCCGCTCTCCCGTCACTCTGGTTAAAGTGTTATGAAAAAAAAGGCTGTTGGGGGCTAGGGAGTATCGAGTTGATCATTATACATGAAGAAATAACCAATTTCATCGTTTGGTTTATGTTTTACACGCGTTTTAAATTTTATTGCCGAAATCGCTTTTTCTCGCCGAGATAAGCAGGTTTTCTGAAATGCCGCTCTCCCGTCACTCTGGTTAAAGTGTTATGAAAAAAAAGGCTGTTGGGGGCTAGGGAGTATCGAGTTGATCATTATACATGAAGAAATAACCAATTTCATCGTTTGGTTTATGTTTTACACGCGTTTTAAATTTTATTGCCGAAATCGCTTTTTCTCGCCGAGATAAGCACGTTTTCTGAAATGCCGCTCTCCCGTCACTCTGGTTAAAGTGTTATGAAAAAAAAGGCTGTTGGGGGCTAGGGAGTATCGAGTTGATCATTATACATGAAGAAATAACCAATTTCATCGTTTGGTTTATGTTTTACACGCGTTTTAAATTTTATTGCCGAAATCGCTTTTTCTCGCCGAGATAAGCACGTTTTCTGAAATGCCGCTCTCCCGTCACTCTGGTTAAAGTGTTATGAAAAAAAAGGCTGTTGGGGGCTAGGGAGTATCGAGTTGATCATTATACATGAAGAAATAACCAATTTCATCGTTTGGTTTATGTTTTACACGCGTTTTAAATTTTATTGCCGAAATCGCTTTTTCTCGCCGAGATAAGCACGTTTTCTGAAATGCCGCTCTCCCGTCACTCTGGTTAAAGTGTTATGAAAAAAAAGGCTGTTGGGGGCTAGGGAGTATCGAGTTGATCATTATACATGAAGAAATAACCAATTTCATCGTTTGGTTTATGTTTTACACGCGTTTTAAATTTTATTGCCGAAATCGCTTTTTCTCGCCGAGATAAGCACGTTTTCTGAAATGCCGCTCTCCCGTCACTCTGGTTAAAGTGTTATGAAAAAAAAGGCTGTTGGGGGCTAGGGAGTATCGAGTTGATCATTATACATGAAGAAATAACCAATTTCATCGTTTGGTTTATGTTTTACACGCGTTTTAAATTTTATTGCCGAAATCGCTTTTTCTCGCCGAGATAAGCACGTTTTCTGAAATGCCGCTCTCCCGTCACTCTGGTCTAAGTGTTATGAAAAAAAAGGCTGTTGGGGGCTAGGGAGTATCGAGTTGATCATTATACATGAAGAAATAACCAATTTCATCGTTTGGTTTACGTTTTACACGCGTTTTAAATTTTATTGCCGAAATCGCTTTTTCTCGCCGAGATAAGCACGTTTTCTGAAATGCCGCTCTCCCGTCACTCTGGTTAAAGTGTTATGAAAAAAAAGGCTGTTGGGGGCTAGGGAGTATCGAGTTGATCATTATACATGAAGAAATAACCAATTTCATCGTTTGGTTTATGTTTTACACGCGTTTTAAATTTTATTGCCGAAATCGCTTTTTCTCGCCGAGATAAGCACGTTTTCTGAAATGCCGCTCTCCCGTCACTCTGGTTAAAGTGTTATGAAAAAAAAGGCTGTTGGGGGCTAGGGAGTATCGAGTTGATCATTATACATGAAGAAATAACCAATTTCATCGTTTGGTTTATGTTTTACACGCGTTTTAAATTTTATTGCCGAAATCGCTTTTTCTCGCCGAGATAAGCACGTTTTCTGAAATGCCGCTCTCCCGTCACTCTGGTTAAAGTGTTATGAAAAAAAAGGCTGTTGGGGGCTAGGGAGTATCGAGTTGATCATTATACATGAAGAAATAACCAATTTCATCGTTTGGTTTATGTTTTACACGCGTTTTAAATTTTATTGCCGAAATCGCTTTTTCTCGCCGAGATAAGCACGTTTTCTGAAATGCCGCTCTCCCGTCACTCTGGTTAAAGTGTTATGAAAAAAAAGGCTGTTGGGGGCTAGGGAGTATCGAGTTGATCATTATACATGAAGAAATAACCAATTTCATCGTTTGGTTTATGTTTTACACGATGCTGAGCTCCAGCTGGAAGTGTAAAAAGAACCGGGCTGGTTAAAAAAAGAACCGGGCGACCCGGTAAAATTGCTTAGCCGGGGCTCTGGAAGCCTAACACGGCGTGATCTTGTCCAAAAAGCCGCTGCTGAGCTCCAGCTGGAAGTGTAAAAAGAACCGGGCTGGTTAAAAAAAAGAACCGGGCGACCCGGTAAAATTGCTTAGCCGGGGCTCTGGAAGCCTAACACGGCGTGATCTTGTCCAAAAGGCCGCTGCTGAGCTCCAGCTGGAAGTGTAAAAAGAACCGGGCTGGTTAAAAAAAAGAACCGGGCGGCCCGGTAAAATTGCTTAGCCGGGGCTCTGGAAGCCTAACCCGGCGTAATACTGTGCAAAAAGCCGCTGCTGAGCTCCAGCTGGAAGTGTAAAAAAAACCGGGCTGGTTAAAAAAAAGAACCGGGCGACCCTGTAAAATTGCTTAGCCGGGGCTCTGGAAGCCTAACACGGCGTGATCTTGTCCAAAAACCCGCTGCTGAGCTCCAGCTGGAAGTGTAAAAAGAACCGGGCTGGTTAAAAAAAAGAACCGGGCGGGCCGGTAAAATTGCTTAGCCGGGGCTCTGGAAGCCTGACACGGCGTGATCTTGTCCAAAAAGCCGCTCGTGAGCTCCAGCTGGAAGTGTAAAAAGAACCGGGCTGGTTCAAAAAAAGAACCGGGCGGCCCGGTAGAATTGCTTAGCCGAGGTCCTGGAAGCCTAACCCGGCGTGATCTTGCGCAAAAAGCCGCTGCTGAGCTCCAGCTGGAAGTGTAAAAAGAACCGGGCTGGTTCAAAAAAAGAACCGGGCGGCCCGGTAAAATTGCTTAGCCGGGGTCCTGGAAGCCTAACGCGGCGTGATCTTGCCCGAAAGTCGGCCTCTATTCTTCCATATTAGGTACCAGGCGCTCAGAGCCAACTTGGCAAAAATTTTCTAAGTGCCCACGGCTCTGCGGGGATTGTGCGTCTGACCCGCGCCGGTTCTCCAGCCCACCTAAAATAACGCAAAACCAGCCTCTCCCCCTGGAGCTCACAGCCAAAGGCGAAACTTTTCTAATGCCTACGGCTCTGCGGGCTTTTGAGTCCGCCCCGCGCCAGTTCGTCGGTCGGCCTCAAAAAGCAAAAAATCAGCCTCTCTCCCTGGAGCTCGACTCGAGTTGATCATTATACATGAAGAAATAACCAATTTCATCGTTTGGTTTATGTTTTACACGCGTTTTAAATTTTATTGCCGAAATCGCTTTTTCTCGCCGAGATAAGCACGTTTTCTGAAATGCCGCTCTCCCGTCACTCTGGTTAAAGTGTTATGAAAAAAAAGGCTGTTGGGGGCTAGGGAGTATCGAGTTGATCATTATACATGAAGAAATAACCAATTTCATCGTTTGGTTTATGTTTTACACGATGCTGAGCTCCAGCTGGAAGTGTAAAAAGAACCGGGCTGGTTAAAAAAAGAACCGGGCGACCCGGTAAAATTGCTTAGCCGGGGCTCTGGAAGCCTAACACGGCGTGATCTTGTCCAAAAAGCCGCTGCTGAGCTCCAGCTGGAAGTGTAAAAAGAACCGGGCTGGTTAAAAAAAAGAACCGGGCGACCCGGTAAAATTGCTTAGCCGGGGCTCTGGAAGCCTAACACGGCGTGATCTTGTCCAAAAAGCCGCTGCTGAGCTCCAGCTGGAAGTGTAAAAAGAACCGGGCTGGTTAAAAAAAAGAACCGGGCGGCCAGGTAAAATTGCTTAGCCGGGGCTCTGGAAGCCTAACCCGGCGTAATACTGTGCAAAAAGCCGCTGCTGAGCTCCAGCTGGAAGTGTAAAAAAAACCGGGCTGGTTAAAAAAAAGAACCGGGCGACCCTGTAAAATTGCTTAGCCGGGGCTCTGGAAGCCTAACACGGCGTGATCTTGTCCAAAAACCCGCTGCTGAGCTCCAGCTGGAAGTGTAAAAAGAACCGGGCTGGTTAAAAAAAAGAACCGGGCGGGCCGGTAAAATTGCTTAGCCGGGGCTCTGGAAGCCTAACACGGCGTGATCTTGTCCAAAAAGCCGCTCGTGAGCTCCAGCTGGAAGTGTAAAAAGAACCGGGCTGGTTCAAAAAAAGAACCGGGCGGCCCGGTAGAATTGCTTAGCCGAGGTCCTGGAAGCCTAACCCGGCGTGATCTTGCGCAAAAAGCCGCTGCTGAGCTCCAGCTGGAAGTGTAAAAAGAACCGGGCTGGTTCAAAAAAAGAACCGGGCGGCCCGGTAAAATTGCTTAGCCGGGGTCCTGGAAGCCTAACGCGGCGTGATCTTGCCCGAAAGTCGGCCTCTATTCTTCCATATTAGGTACCAGGCGCTCAGAGCCAACTTGGCAAAAATTTTCTAAGTGCCCACGGCTCTGCGGGGATTGTGCGTCCGACCCGCGCCGGTTCTCCAGCCCACCTAAAATAACGCAAAACCAGCCTCTCCCCCTGAAGCTCACAGCCAAAGGCGAAACTTTTCTAAGTGCCTACGGCTCTGCGGGCTTTTGAGTCTGCCCCGCGCCAGTTCGTCGGTCGGCCTCAAAAAGCAAAAAATCAGCCTCTCTCCCTGGAGCTCGACTTGAGTTGATCATTATACATGAAGAAATAACCAATTTCATCGTTTGGTTTATGTTTTACACGCGTTTTAAATTTTATTGCCGAAATCGCTTTTTCTCGCCGAGATAAGCACGTTTTCTGAAATGCCGCTCTCCCGTCACTCTGGTTAAAGTGTTATGAAAAAAAAGGCTGTTGGGGGCTAGGGAGTATCGAGTTGATCATTATACATGAAGAAATAACCAATTTCATCGTTTGGTTTATGTTTTACACGCGTTTTAAATTTTATTGCCGAAATCGCTTTTTCTCGCCGAGATAAGCACGTTTTCTGAAATGCCGCTCTCCCGTCACTCTGGTTAAAGTGTTATGAAAAAAAAGGCTGTTGGGGGCTAGGGAGTATCGAGTTGATCATTATACATGAAGAAATAACCAATTTCATCGTTTGGTTTATGTTTTACACGCGTTTTAAATTTTATTGCCGAAATCGCTTTTTCTCGCCGAGATAAGCACGTTTTCTGAAATGCCGCTCTCCCGTCACTCTGGTTAAAGTGTTATAAAAAAAAAGGCTGTTGGGGGCTAGGGAGTATCGAGTTGATCATTATACATGAAGAAATAACCAATTTCATCGTTTGGTTTATGTTTTACACGCGTTTTAAATTTTATTGCCGAAATCGCTTTTTCTCGCCGAGATAAGCACGTTTTCTGAAATGCCGCTCTCCCGTCACTCTGGTTAAAGTGTTATGAAAAAAAAGGCTGTTGGGGGCTAGGGAGTATCGAGTTGATCATTATACATGAAGAAATAACCAATTTCATCGTTTGGTTTATGTTTTACACGCGTTTTAAATTTTATTGCCGAAATCGCTTTTTCTCGCCGAGATAAGCACGTTTTCTGAAATGCCGCTCTCCCGTCACTCTGGTTAAAGTGTTATGAAAAAAAAGGCTGTTGGGGGCTAGGGAGTATCGAGTTGATCATTATACATGAAGAAATAACCAATTTCATCGTTTGGTTTATGTTTTACACGCGTTTTAAATTTTATTGCCGAAATCGCTTTTTCTCGCCGAGATAAGCACGTTTTCTGAAATGCCGCTCTCCCGTCACTCTGGTTAAAGTGTTATGAAAAAAAAGGCTGTTGGGGGCTAGGGAGTATCGAGTTGATCATTATACATGAAGAAATAACCAATTTCATCGTTTGGTTTATGTTTTACACGCGTTTTAAATTTTATTGCCGAAATCGCTTTTTCTCGCCGAGATAAGCACGTTTTCTGAAATGCCGCTCTCCCGTCACTCTGGTTAAAGTGTTATGAAAAAAAAAGGCTGTTGGGGGCTAGGGAGTATCGAGTTGATCATTATACATGAAGAAATAACCAATTTCATCGTTTGGTTTATGTTTTACACGCGTTTTAAATTTTATTGCCGAAATCGCTTTTTCTCGCCGAGATAAGCACGTTTTCTGAAATGCCGCTCTCCCGTCACTCTGGTTAAAGTGTTATGAAAAAAAAGGCTGTTGGGGGCTAGGGAGTATCGAGTTGATCATTATACATGAAGAAATAACCAATTTCATCGTTTGGTTTATGTTTTACACGCGTTTTAAATTTTATTGCCGAAATCGCTTTTTCTCGCCGAGATAAGCACGTTTTCTGAAATGCCGCTCTCCCGTCACTCTGGTTAAAGTGTTATGAAAAAAAAGGCTGTTGGGGGCTAGGGAGTATCGAGTTGATCATTATACATGAAGAAATAACCAATTTCATCGTTTGGTTTATGTTTTACACGCGTTTTAAATTTTATTGCCGAAATCGCTTTTTCTCGCCGAGATAAGCACGTTTTCTGAAATGCCGCTCTCCCGTCACTCTGGTCTAAGTGTTATGAAAAAAAAGGCTGTTGGGGGCTAGGGAGTATCGAGTTGATCATTATACATGAAGAAATAACCAATTTCATCGTTTGGTTTACGTTTTACACGCGTTTTAAATTTTATTGCTGAAATCGCTTTTTCTCGCCGAGATAAGCACGTTTTCTGAAATGCCGCTCTCCCGTCACTCTGGTTAAAGTGTTATGAAAAAAAAGGCTGTTGGGGGCTAGGGAGTATCGAGTTGATCATTATACATGAAGAAATAACCAATTTCATCGTTTGGTTTATGTTTTACACGCGTTTTAAATTTTATTGCCGAAATCGCTTTTTCTCGCCGAGATAAGCACGTTTTCTGAAATGCCGCTCTCCCGTCACTCTGGTTAAAGTGTTATGAAAAAAAAGGCTGTTGGGGGCTAGGGAGTATCGAGTTGATCATTATACATGAAGAAATAACCAATTTCATCGTTTGGTTTATGTTTTACACGCGTTTTAAATTTTATTGCCGAAATCGCTTTTTCTCGCCGAGATAAGCACGTTTTCTGAAATGCCGCTCTCCCGTCACTCTGGTTAAAGTGTTATGAAAAAAAAGGCTGTTGGGGGCTAGGGAGTATCGAGTTGATCATTATACATGAAGAAATAACCAATTTCATCGTTTGGTTTATGTTTTACACGCGTTTTAAATTTTATTGCCGAAATCGCTTTTTCTCGCCGAGATAAGCACGTTTTCTGAAATGCCGCTCTCCCGTCACTCTGGTTAAAGTGTTATGAAAAAAAAGGCTGTTGGGGGCTAGGGAGTATCGAGTTGATCATTATACATGAAGAAATAACCAATTTCATCGTTTGGTTTATGTTTTACACGCGTTTTAAATTTTATTGCCGAAATCGCTTTTTCTCGCCGAGATAAGCACGTTTTCTGAAATGCCGCTCTCCCGTCACTCTGGTTAAAGTGTTATGAAAAAAAAGGCTGTTGGGGGCTAGGGAGTATCGAGTTGATCATTATACATGAAGAAATAACCAATTTCATCGTTTGGTTTATGTTTTACACGCGTTTTAAATTTTATTGCCGAAATCGCTTTTTCTCGCCGAGATAAGCACGTTTTCTGAAATGCCGCTCTCCCGTCACTCTGGTTAAAGTGTTATGAAAAAAAAGGCTGTTGGGGGCTAGGGAGTATCGAGTTGATCATTATACATGAAGAAATAACCAATTTCATCGTTTGGTTTATGTTTTACACGCGTTTTAAATTTTATTGCCGAAATCGCTTTTTCTCGCCGAGATAAGCACGTTTTCTGAAATGCCGCTCTCCCGTCACTCTGGTTAAAGTGTTATGAAAAAAAAGGCTGTTGGGGGCTAGGGAGTATCGAGTTGATCACTATACATGAAGAAATAACCAATTTCATCGTTTGGTTTATGTTTTACACGCGTTTTAAATTTTATTGCCGAAATCGCTTTTTCTCGCCGAGATAAGCACGTTTTCTGAAATGCCGCTCTCCCGTCACTCTGGTTAAAGTGTTATGAAAAAAAAGGCTGTTGGGGGCTAGGGAGTATCGAGTTGATCATTATACATGAAGAAATAACCAATTTCATCGTTTGGTTTATGTTTTACACGCGTTTTAAATTTTATTGCCGAAATCGCTTTTTCTCGCCGAGATAAGCACGTTTTCTGAAATGCCGCTCTCCCGTCACTCTGGTTAAAGTGTTATGAAAAAAAAGGCTGTTGGGGGCTAGGGAGTATCGAGTTGATCATTATACATGAAGAAATAACCAATTTCATCGTTTGGTTTATGTTTTACACGCGTTTTAAATTTTATTGCCGAAATCGCTTTTTCTCGCCGAGATAAGCACGTTTTCTGAAATGCCGCTCTCCCGTCACTCTGGTTAAAGTGTTATGAAAAAAAAGGCTGTTGGGGGCTAGGGAGTATCGAGTTGATCATTATACATGAAGAAATAACCAATTTCATCGTTTGGTTTATGTTTTACACGCGTTTTAAATTTTATTGCCGAAATCGCTTTTTCTCGCCGAGATAAGCACGTTTTCTGAAATGCCGCTCTCCCGTCACTCTGGTTAAAGTGTTATGAAAAAAAAGGCTGTTGGGGGCTAGGGAGTATCGAGTTGATCATTATACATGAAGAAATAACCAATTTCATCGTTTGGTTTATGTTTTACACGCGTTTTAAATTTTATTGCCGAAATCGCTTTTTCTCGCCGAGATAAGCACGTTTTCTGAAATGCCGCTCTCCCGTCACTCTGGTTAAAGTGTTATGAAAAAAAAGGCTGTTGGGGGCTAGGGAGTATCGAGTTGATCATTATACATGAAGAAATAACCAATTTCATCGTTTGGTTTATGTTTTACACGCGTTTTAAATTTTATTGCCGAAATCGCTTTTTCTCGCCGAGATAAGCACGTTTTCTGAAATGCCGCTCTCCCGTCACTCTGGTCTAAGTGTTATGAAAAAAAAGGCTGTTGGGGGCTAGGGAGTATCGAGTTGATCATTATACATGAAGAAATAACCAATTTCATCGTTTGGTTTACGTTTTACACGCGTTTTAAATTTTATTGCTGAAATCGCTTTTTCTCGCCGAGATAAGCACGTTTTCTGAAATGCCGCTCTCCCGTCACTCTGGTTAAAGTGTTATGAAAAAAAAGGCTGTTGGGGGCTAGGGAGTATCGAGTTGATCATTATACATGAAGAAATAACCAATTTCATCGTTTGGTTTATGTTTTACACGCGTTTTAAATTTTATTGCCGAAATCGCTTTTTCTCGCCGAGATAAGCACGTTTTCTGAAATGCCGCTCTCCCGTCACTCTGGTTAAAGTGTTATGAAAAAAAAGGCTGTTGGGGGCTAGGGAGTATCGAGTTGATCATTATACATGAAGAAATAACCAATTTCATCGTTTGGTTTATGTTTTACACGCGTTTTAAATTTTATTGCCGAAATCGCTTTTTCTCGCCGAGATAAGCACGTTTTCTGAAATGCCGCTCTCCCGTCACTCTGGTTAAAGTGTTATGAAAAAAAAGGCTGTTGGGGGCTAGGGAGTATCGAGTTGATCATTATACATGAAGAAATAACCAATTTCATCGTTTGGTTTATGTTTTACACGCGTTTTAAATTTTATTGCCGAAATCGCTTTTTCTCGCCGAGATAAGCACGTTTTCTGAAATGCCGCTCTCCCGTCACTCTGGTTAAAGTGTTATGAAAAAAAAGGCTGTTGGGGGCTAGGGAGTATCGAGTTGATCATTATACATGAAGAAATAACCAATTTCATCGTTTGGTTTATGTTTTACACGCGTTTTAAATTTTATTGCCGAAATCGCTTTTTCTCGCCGAGATAAGCACGTTTTCTGAAATGCCGCTCTCCCGTCACTCTGGTTAAAGTGTTATGAAAAAAAAGGCTGTTGGGGGCTAGGGAGTATCGAGTTGATCATTATACATGAAGAAATAACCAATTTCATCGTTTGGTTTATGTTTTACACGCGTTTTAAATTTTATTGCCGAAATCGCTTTTTCTCGCCGAGATAAGCACGTTTTCTGAAATGCCGCTCTCCCGTCACTCTGGTTAAAGTGTTATGAAAAAAAAGGCTGTTGGGGGCTAGGGAGTATCGAGTTGATCATTATACATGAAGAAATAACCAATTTCATCGTTTGGTTTATGTTTTACACGCGTTTTAAATTTTATTGCCGAAATCGCTTTTTCTCGCCGAGATAAGCACGTTTTCTGAAATGCCGCTCTCCCGTCACTCTGGTTAAAGTGTTATGAAAAAAAAGGCTGTTGGGGGCTAGGGAGTATCGAGTTGATCATTATACATGAAGAAATAACCAATTTCATCGTTTGGTTTATGTTTTACACGCGTTTTAAATTTTATTGCCGAAATCGCTTTTTCTCGCCGAGATAAGCACGTTTTCTGAAATGCCGCTCTCCCGTCACTCTGGTTAAAGTGTTATGAAAAAAAAGGCTGTTGGGGGCTAGGGAGTATCGAGTTGATCATTATACATGAAGAAATAACCAATTTCATCGTTTGGTTTATGTTTTACACGCGTTTTAAATTTTATTGCCGAAATCGCTTTTTCTCGCCGAGATAAGCACGTTTTCTGAAATGCCGCTCTCCCGTCACTCTGGTTAAAGTGTTATGAAAAAAAAGGCTGTTGGGGGCTAGGGAGTATCGAGTTGATCATTATACATGAAGAAATAACCAATTTCATCGTTTGGTTTATGTTTTACACGCGTTTTAAATTTTATTGCCGAAATCGCTTTTTCTCGCCGAGATAAGCACGTTTTCTGAAATGCCGCTCTCCCGTCACTCTGGTTAAAGTGTTATGAAAAAAAAGGCTGTTGGGGGCTAGGGAGTATCGAGTTGATCATTATACATGAAGAAATAACCAATTTCATCGTTTGGTTTATGTTTTACACGCGTTTTAAATTTTATTGCCGAAATCGCTTTTTCTCGCCGAGATAAGCACGTTTTCTGAAATGCCGCTCTCCCGTCACTCTGGTTAAAGTGTTATGAAAAAAAAGGCTGTTGGGGGCTAGGGAGTATCGAGTTGATCATTATACATGAAGAAATAACCAATTTCATCGTTTGGTTTATGTTTTACACGCGTTTTAAATTTTATTGCCGAAATCGCTTTTTCTCGCCGAGATAAGCACGTTTTCTGAAATGCCGCTCTCCCGTCACTCTGGTTAAAGTGTTATGAAAAAAAAGGCTGTTGGGGGCTAGGGAGTATCGAGTTGATCATTATACATGAAGAAATAACCAATTTCATCGTTTGGTTTATGTTTTACACGCGTTTTAAATTTTATTGCCGAAATCGCTTTTTCTCGCCGAGATAAGCACGTTTTCTGAAATGCCGCTCTCCCGTCACTCTGGTCTAAAGTGTTATGAAAAAAAAGGCTGTTGGGGGCTAGGGAGTATCGAGTTGATCATTATACATGAAGAAATAACCAATTTCATCGTTTGGTTTATGTTTTACACGCGTTTTAAATTTTATTGCCGAAATCGCTTTTTCTCGCCGAGATAAGCACGTTTTCTGAAATGCCGCTCTCCCGTCACTCTGGTTAAAGTGTTATGAAAAAAAAGGCTGTTGGGGGCTAGGGAGTATCGAGTTGATCATTATACATGAAGAAATAACCAATTTCATCGTTTGGTTTATGTTTTACACGCGTTTTAAATTTTATTGCCGAAATCGCTTTTTCTCGCCGAGATAAGCACGTTTTTGAAATGCCGCTCTCCCGTCACTCTGGTTAAAGTGTTATGAAAAAAAAGGCTGTTGGGGGCTAGGGAGTATCGAGTTGATCATTATACATGAAGAAATAACCAATTTCATCGTTTGGTTTATGTTTTACACGCGTTTTAAATTTTATTGCCGAAATCGCTTTTTCTCGCCGAGATAAGCACGTTTTCTGAAATGCCGCTCTCCCGTCACTCTGGTTAAAGTGTTATGAAAAAAAAGGCTGTTGGGGGCTAGGGAGTATCGAGTTGATCATTATACATGAAGAAATAACCAATTTCATCGTTTGGTTTATGTTTTACACGCGTTTTAAATTTTATTGCCGAAATCGCTTTTTCTCGCCGAGATAAGCACGTTTTCTGAAATGCCGCTCTCCCGTCACTCTGGTTAAAGTGTTATGAAAAAAAAGGCTGTTGGGGGCTAGGGAGTATCGAGTTGATCATTATACATGAAGAAATAACCAATTTCATCGTTTGGTTTATGTTTTACACGCGTTTTAAATTTTATTGCCGAAATCGCTTTTTCTCGCCGAGATAAGCACGTTTTCTGAAATGCCGCTCTCCCGTCACTCTGGTCTAAGTGTTATGAAAAAAAAGGCTGTTGGGGGCTAGGGAGTGTATCGAGTTGATCATTATACATGAAGAAATAACCAATTTCATCGTTTGGTTTACGTTTTACACGCGTTTTAAATTTTATTGCTGAAATCGCTTTTTCTCGCCGAGATAAGCACGTTTTCTGAAATGCCGCTCTCCCGTCACTCTGGTTAAAGTGTTATGAAAAAAAAGGCTGTTGGGGGCTAGGGAGTATCGAGTTGATCATTATACATGAAGAAATAACCAATTTCATCGTTTGGTTTATGTTTTACACGCGTTTTAAATTTTATTGCCGAAATCGCTTTTTCTCGCCGAGATAAGCACGTTTTCTGAAATGCCGCTCTCCCGTCACTCTGGTTAAAGTGTTATGAAAAAAAAGGCTGTTGGGGGCTAGGGAGTATCGAGTTGATCATTATACATGAAGAAATAACCAATTTCATCGTTTGGTTTATGTTTTACACGCGTTTTAAATTTTATTGCCGAAATCGCTTTTTCTCGCCGAGATAAGCACGTTTTCTGAAATGCCGCTCTCCCGTCACTCTGGTTAAAGTGTTATGAAAAAAAAGGCTGTTGGGGGCTAGGGAGTATCGAGTTGATCATTATACATGAAGAAATAACCAATTTCATCGTTTGGTTTATGTTTTACACGCGTTTTAAATTTTATTGCCGAAATCGCTTTTTCTCGCCGAGATAAGCACGTTTTCTGAAATGCCGCTCTCCCGTCACTCTGGTTAAAGTGTTATGAAAAAAAAGGCTGTTGGGGGCTAGGGAGTATCGAGTTGATCATTATACATGAAGAAATAACCAATTTCATCGTTTGGTTTATGTTTTACACGCGTTTTAAATTTTATTGCCGAAATCGCTTTTTCTCGCCGAGATAAGCACGTTTTCTGAAATGCCGCTCTCCCGTCACTCTGGTTAAAGTGTTATGAAAAAAAAGGCTGTTGGGGGCTAGGGAGTATCGAGTTGATCATTATACATGAAGAAATAACCAATTTCATCGTTTGGTTTATGTTTTACACGCGTTTTAAATTTTATTGCCGAAATCGCTTTTTCTCGCCGAGATAAGCACGTTTTCTGAAATGCCGCTCTCCCGTCACTCTGGTTAAAGTGTTATGAAAAAAAAGGCTGTTGGGGGCTAGGGAGTATCGAGTTGATCACTATACATGAAGAAATAACCAATTTCATCGTTTGGTTTATGTTTTACACGCGTTTTAAATTTTATTGCCGAAATCGCTTTTTCTCGCCGAGATAAGCACGTTTTCTGAAATGCGCTCTCCCGTCACTCTGGTTAAAGTGTTATGAAAAAAAAGGCTGTTGGGGGCTAGGGAGTATCGAGTTGATCATTATACATGAAGAAATAACCAATTTCATCGTTTGGTTTATGTTTTACACGCGTTTTAAATTTTATTGCCGAAATCGCTTTTTCTCGCCGAGATAAGCACGTTTTCTGAAATGCCGCTCTCCCGTCACTCTGGTTAAAGTGTTATGAAAAAAAAGGCTGTTGGGGGCTAGGGAGTATCGAGTTGATCATTATACATGAAGAAATAACCAATTTCATCGTTTGGTTTATGTTTTACACGCGTTTTAAATTTTATTGCCGAAATCGCTTTTTCTCGCCGAGATAAGCACGTTTTCTGAAATGCCGCTCTCCCGTCACTCTGGTTAAAGTGTTATGAAAAAAAAGGCTGTTGGGGGCTAGGGAGTATCGAGTTGATCATTATACATGAAGAAATAACCAATTTCATCGTTTGGTTTATGTTTTACACGCGTTTTAAATTTTATTGCCGAAATCGCTTTTTCTCGCCGAGATAAGCACGTTTTCTGAAATGCCGCTCTCCCGTCACTCTGGTTAAAGTGTTATGAAAAAAAAGGCTGTTGGGGGCTAGGGAGTATCGAGTTGATCATTATACATGAAGAAATAACCAATTTCATCGTTTGGTTTATGTTTTACACGCGTTTTAAATTTTATTGCCGAAATCGCTTTTTCTCGCCGAGATAAGCACGTTTTCTGAAATGCCGCTCTCCCGTCACTCTGGTTAAAGTGTTATGAAAAAAAAGGCTGTTGGGGGCTAGGGAGTATCGAGTTGATCATTATACATGAAGAAATAACCAATTTCATCGTTTGGTTTATGTTTTACACGCGTTTTAAATTTTATTGCCGAAATCGCTTTTTCTCGCCGAGATAAGCACGTTTTCTGAAATGCCGCTCTCCCGTCACTCTGGTTAAAGTGTTATGAAAAAAAAGGCTGTTGGGGGCTAGGGAGTATCGAGTTGATCATTATACATGAAGAAATAACCAATTTCATCGTTTGGTTTATGTTTTACACGCGTTTTAAATTTTATTGCCGAAATCGCTTTTTCTCGCCGAGATAAGCACGTTTTCTGAAATGCCGCTCTCCCGTCACTCTGGTTAAAGTGTTATGAAAAAAAAGGCTGTTGGGGGCTAGGGAGTATCGAGTTGATCATTATACATGAAGAAATAACCAATTTCATCGTTTGGTTTATGTTTTACACGCGTTTTAAATTTTATTGCCGAAATCGCTTTTTCTCGCCGAGATAAGCACGTTTTCTGAAATGCCGCTCTCCCGTCACTCTGGTTAAAGTGTTATGAAAAAAAAGGCTGTTGGGGGCTAGGGAGTATCGAGTTGATCATTATACATGAAGAAATAACCAATTTCATCGTTTGGTTTATGTTTTACACGCGTTTTAAATTTTATTGCCGAAATCGCTTTTTCTCGCCGAGATAAGCACGTTTTCTGAAATGCCGCTCTCCCGTCACTCTGGTTAAAGTGTTATGAAAAAAAAGGCTGTTGGGGGCTAGGGAGTATCGAGTTGATCATTATACATGAAGAAATAACCAATTTCATCGTTTGGTTTATGTTTTACACGCGTTTTAAATTTTATTGCCGAAATCGCTTTTTCTCGCCGAGATAAGCACGTTTTCTGAAATGCCGCTCTCCCGTCACTCTGGTTAAAGTGTTATGAAAAAAAAGGCTGTTGGGGGCTAGGGAGTATCGAGTTGATCATTATACATGAAGAAATAACCAATTTCATCGTTTGGTTTATGTTTTACACGCGTTTTAAATTTTATTGCCGAAATCGCTTTTTCTCGCCGAGATAAGCACGTTTTCTGAAATGCCGCTCTCCCGTCACTCTGGTTAAAGTGTTATGAAAAAAAAGGCTGTTGGGGGCTAGGGAGTATCGAGTTGATCATTATACATGAAGAAATAACCAATTTCATCGTTTGGTTTATGTTTTACACGCGTTTTAAATTTTATTGCCGAAATCGCTTTTTCTCGCCGAGATAAGCACGTTTTCTGAAATGCCGCTCTCCCGTCACTCTGGTTAAAGTGTTATGAAAAAAAAGGCTGTTGGGGGCTAGGGAGTATCGAGTTGATCATTATACATGAAGAAATAACCAATTTCATCGTTTGGTTTATGTTTTACACGCGTTTTAAATTTTATTGCCGAAATCGCTTTTTCTCGCCGAGATAAGCACGTTTTCTGAAATGCCGCTCTCCCGTCACTCTGGTTAAAGTGTTATGAAAAAAAAGGCTGTTGGGGGCTAGGGAGTATCGAGTTGATCATTATACATGAAGAAATAACCAATTTCATCGTTTGGTTTATGTTTTACACGCGTTTTAAATTTTATTGCCGAAATCGCTTTTTCTCGCCGAGATAAGCACGTTTTCTGAAATGCCGCTCTCCCGTCACTCTGGTTAAAGTGTTATGAAAAAAAAGGCTGTTGGGGGCTAGGGAGTATCGAGTTGATCATTATACATGAAGAAATAACCAATTTCATCGTTTGGTTTATGTTTTACACGCGTTTTAAATTTTATTGCCGAAATCGCTTTTTCTCGCCGAGATAAGCACGTTTTCTGAAATGCCGCTCTCCCGTCACTCTGGTTAAAGTGTTATGAAAAAAAAGGCTGTTGGGGGCTAGGGAGTATCGAGTTGATCATTATACATGAAGAAATAACCAATTTCATCGTTTGGTTTATGTTTTACACGCGTTTTAAATTTTATTGCCGAAATCGCTTTTTCTCGCCGAGATAAGCACGTTTTCTGAAATGCCGCTCTCCCGTCACTCTGGTTAAAGTGTTATGAAAAAAAAGGCTGTTGGGGGCTAGGGAGTATCGAGTTGATCATTATACATGAAGAAATAACCAATTTCATCGTTTGGTTTATGTTTTACACGCGTTTTAAATTTTATTGCCGAAATCGCTTTTTCTCGCCGAGATAAGCACGTTTTCTGAAATGCCGCTCTCCCGTCACTCTGGTTAAAGTGTTATGAAAAAAAAGGCTGTTGGGGGCTAGGGAGTATCGAGTTGATCATTATACATGAAGAAATAACCAATTTCATCGTTTGGTTTATGTTTTACACGCGTTTTAAATTTTATTGCCGAAATCGCTTTTTCTCGCCGAGATAAGCACGTTTTCTGAAATGCCGCTCTCCCGTCACTCTGGTTAAAGTGTTATGAAAAAAAAGGCTGTTGGGGGCTAGGGAGTATCGAGTTGATCATTATACATGAAGAAATAACCAATTTCATCGTTTGGTTTATGTTTTACACGCGTTTTAAATTTTATTGCCGAAATCGCTTTTTCTCGCCGAGATAAGCACGTTTTCTGAAATGCCGCTCTCCCGTCACTCTGGTTAAAGTGTTATGAAAAAAAAGGCTGTTGGGGGCTAGGGAGTATCGAGTTGATCATTATACATGAAGAAATAACCAATTTCATCGTTTGGTTTATGTTTTACACGCGTTTTAAATTTTATTGCCGAAATCGCTTTTTCTCGCCGAGATAAGCACGTTTTCTGAAATGCCGCTCTCCCGTCACTCTGGTTAAAGTGTTATGAAAAAAAAGGCTGTTGGGGGCTAGGGAGTATCGAGTTGATCATTATACATGAAGAAATAACCAATTTCATCGTTTGGTTTATGTTTTACACGCGTTTTAAATTTTATTGCCGAAATCGCTTTTTCTCGCCGAGATAAGCACGTTTTCTGAAATGCCGCTCTCCCGTCACTCTGGTTAAAGTGTTATGAAAAAAAAGGCTGTTGGGGGCTAGGGAGTATCGAGTTGATCATTATACATGAAGAAATAACCAATTTCATCGTTTGGTTTATGTTTTACACGCGTTTTAAATTTTATTGCCGAAATCGCTTTTTCTCGCCGAGATAAGCACGTTTTCTGAAATGCCGCTCTCCCGTCACTCTGGTTAAAGTGTTATGAAAAAAAAGGCTGTTGGGGGCTAGGGAGTATCGAGTTGATCATTATACATGAAGAAATAACCAATTTCATCGTTTGGTTTATGTTTTACACGCGTTTTAAATTTTATTGCCGAAATCGCTTTTTCTCGCCGAGATAAGCACGTTTTCTGAAATGCCGCTCTCCCGTCACTCTGGTTAAAGTGTTATGAAAAAAAAGGCTGTTGGGGGCTAGGGAGTATCGAGTTGATCATTATACATGAAGAAATAAGCAATTTCATCGTTTGGTTTATGTTTTACACGCGTTTTAAATTTTATTGCCGAAATCGCTTTTTCTCGCCGAGATAAGCACGTTTTCTGAAATGCCGCTCTCCCGTCACTCTGGTTAAAGTGTTATGAAAAAAAAGGCTGTTGGGGCTAGGGAGTATCGAGTTGATCATTATACATGAAGAAATAACCAATTTCATCGTTTGGTTTATGTTTTACACGCGTTTTAAATTTTATTGCCGAAATCGCTTTTTCTCGCCGAGATAAGCACGTTTTCTGAATTGCCGCTCTCCCGTCACTCTGGTTAAAGTGTTATGAAAAAAAAGGCTGTTGGGGCTGTGGGGCTAGGGAGTATCGAGTTGATCATTATACATGAAGAAATAAGCCAATTTCATCGTTTGGTTTATGTTTTACACGCGTTTTAAATTTTATTGCCGAAATCGCTTTTTCTCGCCGAGATAAGCACGTTTTCTGAAATGCCGCTCTCCCGTCACTCTGGTTAAAGTGTTATGAAAAAAAAGGCTGTTGGGGGCTAGGGAGTATCGAGTTGATCATTATACATGAAGAAATAACCAATTTCATCGTTTGGTTTATGTTTTACACGCGTTTTAAATTTTATTGCCGAAATCGCTTTTTCTCGCCGAGATAAGCACGTTTTCTGAAATGCCGCTCTCCCGTCACTCTGGTTAAAGTGTTATGAAAAAAAAGGCTGTTGGGGGCTAGGGAGTATCGAGTTGATCATTATACATGAAGAAATAACCAATTTCATCGTTTGGTTTATGTTTTACACGCGTTTTAAATTTTATTGCCGAAATCGCTTTTTCTCGCCGAGATAAGCACGTTTTCTGAAATGCCGCTCTCCCGTCACTCTGGTTAAAGTGTTATGAAAAAAAAGGCTGTTGGGGGCTAGGGAGTATCGAGTTGATCATTATACATGAAGAAATAACCAATTTCATCGTTTGGTTTATGTTTTACACGCGTTTTAAATTTTATTGCCGAAATCGCTTTTTCTCGCCGAGATAAGCACGTTTTCTGAAATGCCGCTCTCCCGTCACTCTGGTTAAAGTGTTATGAAAAAAAAGGCTGTTGGGGGCTAGGGAGTATCGAGTTGATCATTATACATGAAGAAATAACCAATTTCATCGTTTGGTTTATGTTTTACACGCGTTTTAAATTTTATTGCCGAAATCGCTTTTTCTCGCCGAGATAAGCACGTTTTCTGAAATGCCGCTCTCCCGTCACTCTGGTTAAAGTGTTATGAAAAAAAAGGCTGTTGGGGGCTAGGGAGTATCGAGTTGATCATTATACATGAAGAAATAACCAATTTCATCGTTTGGTTTATGTTTTACACGCGTTTTAAATTTTATTGCCGAAATCGCTTTTTCTCGCCGAGATAAGCACGTTTTCTGAAATGCCGCTCTCCCGTCACTCTGGTTAAAGTGTTATGAAAAAAAAGGCTGTTGGGGGCTAGGGAGTATCGAGTTGATCATTATACATGAAGAAATAACCAATTTCATCGTTTGGTTTATGTTTTACACGCGTTTTAAATTTTATTGCCGAAATCGCTTTTTCTCGCCGAGATAAGCACGTTTTCTGAAATGCCGCTCTCCCGTCACTCTGGTTAAAGTGTTATGAAAAAAAAGGCTGTTGGGGGCTAGGGAGTATCGAGTTGATCATTATACATGAAGAAATAACCAATTTCATCGTTTGGTTTATGTTTTACACGCGTTTTAAATTTTATTGCCGAAATCGCTTTTTCTCGCCGAGATAAGCACGTTTTCTGAAATGCCGCTCTCCCGTCACTCTGGTTAAAGTGTTATGAAAAAAAAGGCTGTTGGGGGCTAGGGAGTATCGAGTTGATCATTATACATGAAGAAATAACCAATTTCATCGTTTGGTTTATGTTTTACACGCGTTTTAAATTTTATTGCCGAAATCGCTTTTTCTCGCCGAGATAAGCACGTTTTCTGAAATGCCGCTCTCCCGTCACTCTGGTTAAAGTGTTATGAAAAAAAAGGCTGTTGGGGGCTAGGGAGTATCGAGTTGATCATTATACATGAAGAAATAACCAATTTCATCGTTTGGTTTATGTTTTACACGCGTTTTAAATTTTATTGCCGAAATCGCTTTTTCTCGCCGAGATAAGCACGTTTTCTGAAATGCCGCTCTCCCGTCACTCTGGTTAAAGTGTTATGAAAAAAAAGGCTGTTGGGGGCTAGGGAGTATCGAGTTGATCATTATACATGAAGAAATAACCAATTTCATCGTTTGGTTTATGTTTTACACGCGTTTTAAATTTTATTGCCGAAATCGCTTTTTCTCGCCGAGATAAGCACGTTTTCTGAAATGCCGCTCTCCCGTCACTCTGGTTAAAGTGTTATGAAAAAAAAGGCTGTTGGGGGCTAGGGAGTATCGAGTTGATCATTATACATGAAGAAATAACCAATTTCATCGTTTGGTTTATGTTTTACACGCGTTTTAAATTTTATTGCCGAAATCGCTTTTTCTCGCCGAGATAAGCACGTTTTCTGAAATGCCGCTCTCCCGTCACTCTGGTTAAAGTGTTATGAAAAAAAAGGCTGTTGGGGCTAGGGAGTATCGAGTTGATCATTATACATGAAGAAATAACCAATTTCATCGTTTGGTTTATGTTTTACACGCGTTTTAAATTTTATTGCCGAAATCGCTTTTTCTCGCCGAGATAAGCACGTTTTCTGAAATGCCGCTCTCCCGTCACTCTGGTTAAAGTGTTATGAAAAAAAAGGCTGTTGGGGCTAGGGAGTATCGAGTTGATCATTATACATGAAGAAATAACCAATTTCATCGTTTGGTTTATGTTTTACACGCGTTTTAAATTTTATTGCCGAAATCGCTTTTTCTCGCCGAGATAAGCACGTTTTCTGAAATGCCGCTCTCCCGTCACTCTGGTTAAAGTGTTATGAAAAAAAAGGCTGTTGGGGCTAGGGAGTATCGAGTTGATCATTATACATGAAGAAATAACCAATTTCATCGTTTGGTTTATGTTTTACACGCGTTTTAAATTTTATTGCCGAAATCGCTTTTTCTCGCCGAGATAAGCACGTTTTCTGAAATGCCGCTCTCCCGTCACTCTGGTTAAAGTGTTATGAAAAAAAAGGCTGTTGGGGGCTAGGGAGTATCGAGTTGATCATTATACATGAAGAAATAACCAATTTCATCGTTTGGTTTATGTTTTACACGCGTTTTAAATTTTATTGCCGAAATCGCTTTTTCTCGCCGAGATAAGCACGTTTTCTGAAATGCCGCTCTCCCGTCACTCTGGTTAAAGTGTTATGAAAAAAAAGGCTGTGGCTAGGGAGTATCGAGTTGATCATTATACATGAAGAAATAACCAATTTCATCGTTTGGTTTATGTTTTACACGCGTTTTAAATTTTATTGCCGAAATCGCTTTTTCTCGCCGAGATAAGCACGTTTTCTGAAATGCCGCTCTCCCGTCACTCTGGTTAAAGTGTTATGAAAAAAAAGGCTGTTGGGGGCTAGGGAGTATCGAGTTGATCATTATACATGAAGAAATAACCAATTTCATCGTTTGGTTTATGTTTTACACGCGTTTTAAATTTTATTGCCGAAATCGCTTTTTCTCGCCGAGATAAGCACGTTTTCTGAAATGCCGCTCTCCCGTCACTCTGGTTAAAGTGTTATGAAAAAAAAGGCTGTTGGGGGCTAGGGAGTATCGAGTTGATCATTATACATGAAGAAATAACCAATTTCATCGTTTGGTTTATGTTTTACACGCGTTTTAAATTTTATTGCCGAAATCGCTTTTTCTCGCCGAGATAAGCACGTTTTCTGAAATGCCGCTCTCCCGTCACTCTGGTTAAAGTGTTATGAAAAAAAAGGCTGTTGGGGGCTAGGGAGTATCGAGTTGATCATTATACATGAAGAAATAACCAATTTCATCGTTTGGTTTATGTTTTACACGCGTTTTAAATTTTATTGCCGAAATCGCTTTTTCTCGCCGAGATAAGCACGTTTTCTGAAATGCCGCTCTCCCGTCACTCTGGTTAAAGTGTTATGAAAAAAAAGGCTGTTGGGGGCTAGGGAGTATCGAGTTGATCATTATACATGAAGAAATAACCAATTTCATCGTTTGGTTTATGTTTTACACGCGTTTTAAATTTTATTGCCGAAATCGCTTTTTCTCGCCGAGATAAGCACGTTTTCTGAAATGCCGCTCTCCCGTCACTCTGGTTAAAGTGTTATGAAAAAAAAGGCTGTTGGGGGCTAGGGAGTATCGAGTTGATCATTATACATGAAGAAATAACCAATTTCATCGTTTGGTTTATGTTTTACACGCGTTTTAAATTTTATTGCCGAAATCGCTTTTTCTCGCCGAGATAAGCACGTTTTCTGAAATGCCGCTCTCCCGTCACTCTGGTTAAAGTGTTATGAAAAAAAAGGCTGTTGGGGGCTAGGGAGTATCGAGTTGATCATTATACATGAAGAAATAACCAATTTCATCGTTTGGTTTATGTTTTACACGCGTTTTAAATTTTATTGCCGAAATCGCTTTTTCTCGCCGAGATAAGCACGTTTTCTGAAATGCCGCTCTCCCGTGACTCTGGTTAAAGTGTTATGAAAAAAAAGGCTATTGGGGGCTAGGGAGTATCGAGTTGATCATTATACTTGAGAAATAACCAATTTCATCGTTTGGTTTATGTTTTACACGCGTTTTAAATTTTATTGCCGAAATCGCTTTTTCTCGCCGAGATAAGCACGTTTTCTGAAATGCCGCTCTCCCGTCACTCTGGTTAAAGTGTTATGAAAAAAAAGGCTGTTGGGGGCTAGGGAGTATCGAGTTGATCATTATACATGAAGAAATAACCAATTTCATCGTTTGGTTTATGTTTTACACGCGTTTTAAATTTTATTGCCGAAATCGCTTTTTCTCGCCGAGATAAGCACGTTTTCTGAAATGCCGCTCTCCCGTCACTCTGGTTAAAGTGTTATGAAAAAAAAGGCTGTTGGGGGCTAGGGAGTATCGAGTTGATCATTATACATGAAGAAATAACCAATTTCATCGTTTGGTTTATGTTTTACACGCGTTTTAAATTTTATTGCCGAAATCGCTTTTTCTCGCCGAGATAAGCACGTTTTCTGAAATGCCGCTCTCCCGTCACTCTGGTTAAAGTGTTATGAAAAAAAAGGCTGTTGGGGGCTAGGGAGTATCGAGTTGATCATTATACATGAAGAAATAACCAATTTCATCGTTTGGTTTATGTTTTACACGCGTTTTAAATGTTATTGCCGAAATCGCTTTTTCTCGCCGAGATAAGCACGTTTTCTGAAATGCCGCTCTCCCGTGACTCTGGTTAAAGTGTTATGAAAAAAAAGGCTATTGGGGGCTAGGGAGTATCGAGTTGATCATTATACATGAAGAAATAACCAATTTCATCGTTTGGTTTATGTTTTACACGCGTTTTAAATTTTATTGCCGAAATCGCTTTTTCTCGCCGAGATAAGCACGTTTTCTGAAATGCCGCTCTCCCGTCACTCTGGTTAAAGTGTTATGAAAAAAAAGGCTGTTGGGGGCTAGGGAGTATCGAGTTGATCATTATACATGAAGAAATAACCAATTTCATCGTTTGGTTTATGTTTTACACGCGTTTTAAATTTTATTGCCGAAATCGCTTTTTCTCGCCGAGATAAGCACGTTTTCTGAAATGCCGCTCTCCCGTCACTCTGGTTAAAGTGTTATGAAAAAAAAGGCTGTTGGGGGCTAGGGAGTATCGAGTTGATCATTATACATGAAGAAATAACCAATTTCATCGTTTGGTTTATGTTTTACACGCGTTTTAAATTTTATTGCCGAAATCGCTTTTTCTCGCCGAGATAAGCACGTTTTCTGAAATGCCGCTCTCCCGTCACTCTGGTTAAAGTGTTATGAAAAAAAAGGCTGTTGGGGGCTAGGGAGTATCGAGTTGATCATTATACATGAAGAAATAACCAATTTCATCGTTTGGTTTATGTTTTACACGCGTTTTAAATTTTATTGCCGAAATCGCTTTTTCTCGCCGAGATAAGCACGTTTTCTGAAATGCCGCTCTCCCGTCACTCTGGTTAAAGTGTTATGAAAAAAAAGGCTGTTGGGGGCTAGGGAGTATCGAGTTGATCATTATACATGAAGAAATAACCAATTTCATCGTTTGGTTTATGTTTTACACGCGTTTTAAATTTTATTGCCGAAATCGCTTTTTCTCGCCGAGATAAGCACGTTTTCTGAAATGCCGCTCTCCCGTCACTCTGGTTAAAGTGTTATGAAAAAAAAGGCTGTTGGGGGCTAGGGAGTATCGAGTTGATCATTATACATGAAGAAATAACCAATTTCATCGTTTGGTTTATGTTTTACACGCGTTTTAAATTTTATTGCCGAAATCGCTTTTTCTCGCCGAGATAAGCACGTTTTCTGAAATGCCGCTCTCCCGTCACTCTGGTTAAAGTGTTATGAAAAAAAAGGCTGTTGGGGGCTAGGGAGTATCGAGTTGATCATTATACATGAAGAAATAACCAATTTCATCGTTTGGTTTATGTTTTACACGCGTTTTAAATTTTATTGCCGAAATCGCTTTTTCTCGCCGAGATAAGCACGTTTTCTGAAATGCCGCTCTCCCGTCACTCTGGTTAAAGTGTTATGAAAAAAAAGGCTGTTGGGGGCTAGGGAGTATCGAGTTGATCATTATACATGAAGAAATAACCAATTTCATCGTTTGGTTTATGTTTTACACGCGTTTTAAATTTTATTGCCGAAATCGCTTTTTCTCGCCGAGATAAGCACGTTTTCTGAAATGCCGCTCTCCCGTCACTCTGGTTAAAGTGTTATGAAAAAAAAGGCTGTTGGGGGCTAGGGAGTATCGAGTTGATCATTATACATGAAGAAATAACCAATTTCATCGTTTGGTTTATGTTTTACACGCGTTTTAAATTTTATTGCCGAAATCGCTTTTTCTCGCCGAGATAAGCACGTTTTCTGAAATGCCGCTCTCCCGTCACTCTGGTTAAAGTGTTATGAAAAAAAAGGCTGTTGGGGGCTAGGGAGTATCGAGTTGATCATTATACATGAAGAAATAACCAATTTCATCGTTTGGTTTATGTTTTACACGCGTTTTAAATTTTATTGCCGAAATCGCTTTTTCTCGCCGAGATAAGCACGTTTTCTGAAATGCCGCTCTCCCGTCACTCTGGTTAAAGTGTTATGAAAAAAAAGGCTGTTGGGGGCTAGGGAGTATCGAGTTGATCATTATACATGAAGAAATAACCAATTTCATCGTTTGGTTTATGTTTTACACGCGTTTTAAATTTTATTGCCGAAATCGCTTTTTCTCGCCGAGATAAGCACGTTTTCTGAAATGCCGCTCTCCCGTCACTCTGGTTAAAGTGTTATGAAAAAAAAGGCTGTTGGGGGCTAGGGAGTATCGAGTTGATCATTATACATGAAGAAATAACCAATTTCATCGTTTGGTTTATGTTTTACACGCGTTTTAAATTTTATTGCCGAAATCGCTTTTTCTCGCCGAGATAAGCACGTTTTCTGAAATGCCGCTCTCCCGTCACTCTGGTTAAAGTGATTATGAAAAAAAAGGCTGTTGGGGGCTAGGGAGTATCGAGTTGATCATTATACATGAAGAAATAACCAATTTCATCGTTTGGTTTATGTTTTACACGCGTTTTAAATTTTATTGCCGAAATCGCTTTTTCTCGCCGAGATAAGCACGTTTTCTGAAATGCCGCTCTCCCGTCACTCTGGTTAAAGTGTTATGAAAAAAAAGGCTGTTGGGGGCTAGGGAGTATCGAGTTGATCATTATACATGAAGAAATAACCAATTTCATCGTTTGGTTTATGTTTTACACGCGTTTTAAATTTTATTGCCGAAATCGCTTTTTCTCGCCGAGATAAGCACGTTTTCTGAAATGCCGCTCTCCCGTCACTCTGGTTAAAGTGTTATGAAAAAAAAGGCTGTTGGGGGCTAGGGAGTATCGAGTTGATCATTATACATGAAGAAATAACCAATTTCATCGTTTGGTTTATGTTTTACACGCGTTTTAAATTTTATTGCCGAAATCGCTTTTTCTCGCCGAGATAAGCACGTTTTCTGAAATGCCGCTCTCCCGTCACTCTGGTTAAAGTGTTATGAAAAAAAAGGCTGTTGGGGGCTAGGGAGTATCGAGTTGATCATTATACATGAAGAAATAACCAATTTCATCGTTTGGTTTATGTTTTACACGCGTTTTAAATTTTATTGCCGAAATCGCTTTTTCTCGCCGAGATAAGCACGTTTTCTGAAATGCCGCTCTCCCGTCACTCTGGTTAAAGTGTTATGAAAAAAAAGGCTGTTGGGGGCTAGGGAGTATCGAGTTGATCATTATACATGAAGAAATAACCAATTTCATCGTTTGGTTTATGTTTTACACGCGTTTTAAATTTTATTGCCGAAATCGCTTTTTCTCGCCGAGATAAGCACGTTTTCTGAAATGCCGCTCTCCCGTCACTCTGGTTAAAGTGTTATGAAAAAAAAGGCTGTTGGGGGCTAGGGAGTATCGAGTTGATCATTATACATGAAGAAATAACCAATTTCATCGTTTGGTTTATGTTTTACACGCGTTTTAAATTTTATTGCCGAAATCGCTTTTTCTCGCCGAGATAAGCACGTTTTCTGAAATGCCGCTCTCCCGTCACTCTGGTTAAAGTGTTATGAAAAAAAAGGCTGTTGGGGGCTAGGGAGTATCGAGTTGATCATTATACATGAAGAAATAACCAATTTCATCGTTTGGTTTATGTTTTACACGCGTTTTAAATTTTATTGCCGAAATCGCTTTTTCTCGCCGAGATAAGCACGTTTTCTGAAATGCCGCTCTCCCGTCACTCTGGTTAAAGTGTTATGAAAAAAAAGGCTGTTGGGGGCTAGGGAGTATCGAGTTGATCATTATACATGAAGAAATAACCAATTTCATCGTTTGGTTTATGTTTTACACGCGTTTTAAATTTTATTGCCGAAATCGCTTTTTCTCGCCGAGATAAGCACGTTTTCTGAAATGCCGCTCTCCCGTCACTCTGGTTAAAGTGTTATGAAAAAAAAGGCTGTTGGGGGCTAGGGAGTATCGAGTTGATCATTATACATGAAGAAATAACCAATTTCATCGTTTGGTTTATGTTTTACACGCGTTTTAAATTTTATTGCCGAAATCGCTTTTTCTCGCCGAGATAAGCACGTTTTCTGAAATGCCGCTCTCCCGTCACTCTGGTTAAAGTGTTATGAAAAAAAAGGCTGTTGGGGGCTAGGGAGTATCGAGTTGATCATTATACATGAAGAAATAACCAATTTCATCGTTTGGTTTATGTTTTACACGCGTTTTAAATTTTATTGCCGAAATCGCTTTTTCTCGCCGAGATAAGCACGTTTTCTGAAATGCCGCTCTCCCGTCACTCTGGTTAAAGTGTTATGAAAAAAAAGGCTGTTGGGGGCTAGGGAGTATCGAGTTGATCATTATACATGAAGAAATAACCAATTTCATCGTTTGGTTTATGTTTTACACGCGTTTTAAATTTTATTGCCGAAATCGCTTTTTCTCGCCGAGATAAGCACGTTTTCTGAAATGCCGCTCTCCCGTCACTCTGGTTAAAGTGTTATGAAAAAAAAGGCTGTTGGGGGCTAGGGAGTATCGAGTTGATCATTATACATGAAGAAATAACCAATTTCATCGTTTGGTTTATGTTTTACACGCGTTTTAAATTTTATTGCCGAAATCGCTTTTTCTCGCCGAGATAAGCACGTTTTCTGAAATGCCGCTCTCCCGTCACTCTGGTTAAAGTGTTATGAAAAAAAAGGCTGTTGGGGGCTAGGGAGTATCGAGTTGATCATTATACATGAAGAAATAACCAATTTCATCGTTTGGTTTATGTTTTACACGCGTTTTAAATTTTATTGCCGAAATCGCTTTTTCTCGCCGAGATAAGCACGTTTTCTGAAATGCCGCTCTCCCGTCACTCTGGTTAAAGTGTTATGAAAAAAAAGGCTGTTGGGGGCTAGGGAGTATCGAGTTGATCATTATACATGAAGAAATAACCAATTTCATCGTTTGGTTTATGTTTTACACGCGTTTTAAATTTTATTGCCGAAATCGCTTTTTCTCGCCGAGATAAGCACGTTTTCTGAAATGCCGCTCTCCCGTCACTCTGGTTAAAGTGTTATGAAAAAAAAGGCTGTTGGGGGCTAGGGAGTATCGAGTTGATCATTATACATGAAGAAATAACCAATTTCATCGTTTGGTTTATGTTTTACACGCGTTTTAAATTTTATTGCCGAAATCGCTTTTTCTCGCCGAGATAAGCACGTTTTCTGAAATGCCGCTCTCCCGTCACTCTGGTTAAAGTGTTATGAAAAAAAAGGCTGTTGGGGGGCTAGGGAGTATCGAGTTGATCATTATACATGAAGAAATAACCAATTTCATCGTTTGGTTTATGTTTTACACGCGTTTTAAATTTTATTGCCGAAATCGCTTTTTCTCGCCGAGATAAGCACGTTTTCTGAAATGCCGCTCTCCCGTCACTCTGGTTAAAGTGTTATGAAAAAAAAAGGCTGTTGGGGGCTAGGGAGTATCGAGTTGATCATTATACATGAAGAAATAACCAATTTCATCGTTTGGTTTATGTTTTACACGCGTTTTAAATTTTATTGCCGAAATCGCTTTTTCTCGCCGAGATAAGCACGTTTTCTGAAATGCCGCTCTCCCGTCACTCTGGTTAAAGTGTTATGAAAAAAAAGGCTGTTGGGGGCTAGGGAGTATCGAGTTGATCATTATACATGAAGAAATAACCAATTTCATCGTTTGGTTTATGTTTTACACGCGTTTTAAATTTTATTGCCGAAATCGCTTTTTCTCGCCGAGATAAGCACGTTTTCTGAAATGCCGCTCTCCCGTCACTCTGGTTAAAGTGTTATGAAAAAAAGGCTGTTGGGGGCTAGGGAGTATCGAGTTGATCATTATACATGAAGAAATAAGCAATTTCATCGTTTGGTTTATGTTTTACACGCGTTTTAAATTTTATTGCCGAAATCGCTTTTTCTCGCCGAGATAAGCACGTTTTCTGAAATGCCGCTCTCCCGTCACTCTGGTTAAAGTGTTATGAAAAAAAAGGCTGTTGGGGGCTAGGGAGTATCGAGTTGATCATTATACATGAAGAAATAACCAATTTCATCGTTTGGTTTATGTTTTACACGCGTTTTAAATTTTATTGCCGAAATCGCTTTTTCTCGCCGAGATAAGCACGTTTTCTGAAATGCCGCTCTCCCGTCACTCTGGTTAAAGTGTTATGAAAAAAAAGGCTGTTGGGGGCTAGGGAGTATCGAGTGATCATTATACATGAAGAAATAACCAATTTCAATCGTTTGGTTTATGTTTTACACGCGTTTTAAATTTTATTGCCGAAATCGCTTTTTCTCGCCGAGATAAGCACGTTTTCTGAAATGCCGCTCTCCCGTCACTCTGGTTAAAGTGTTATGAAAAAAAAGGCTGTTGGGGGCTAGGGAGTATCGAGTTGATCATTATACATGAAGAAATAACCAATTTCATCGTTTGGTTTATGTTTTACACGCGTTTTAAATTTTATTGCCGAAATCGCTTTTTCTCGCCGAGATAAGCACGTTTTCTGAAATGCCGCTCTCCCGTCACTCTGGTTAAAGTGTTATGAAAAAAAAGGCTGTTGGGGGCTAGGGAGTATCGAGTTGATCATTATACATGAAGAAATAACCAATTTCATCGTTTGGTTTATGTTTTACACGCGTTTTAAATTTTATTGCCGAAATCGCTTTTTCTCGCCGAGATAAGCACGTTTTCTGAAATGCCGCTCTCCCGTCACTCTGGTTAAAGTGTTATGAAAAAAAAGGCTGTTGGGGGCTAGGGAGTATCGAGTTGATCATTATACATGAAGAAATAACCAATTTCATCGTTTGGTTTATGTTTTACACGCGTTTTAAATTTTATTGCCGAAATCGCTTTTTCTCGCCGAGATAAGCACGTTTTCTGAAATGCCGCTCTCCCGTCACTCTGGTTAAAGTGTTATGAAAAAAAAGGCTGTTGGGGGCTAGGGAGTATCGAGTTGATCATTATACATGAAGAAATAACCAATTTCATCGTTTGGTTTATGTTTTACACGCGTTTTAAATTTTATTGCCGAAATCGCTTTTTCTCGCCGAGATAAGCACGTTTTCTGAAATGCCGCTTCCCGTCACTCTGGTTAAAGTGTTATGAAAAAAAAGGCTGTTGGGGGCTAGGGAGTATCGAGTTGATCATTATACATGAAGAAATAACCAATTTCATCGTTTGGTTTATGTTTTACACGCGTTTTTAAATTTTATTGCCGAAATCGCTTTTTCTCGCCGAGATAAGCACGTTTTCTGAAATGCCGCTCTCCCGTCACTCTGGTTAAAGTGTTATGAAAAAAAAGGCTGTTGGGGGCTAGGGAGTATCGAGTTGATCATTATACATGAAGAAATAACCAATTTCATCGTTTGGTTTATGTTTTACACGCGTTTTAAATTTTATTGCCGAAATCGCTTTTTCTCGCCGAGATAAGCACGTTTTCTGAAATGCCGCTCTCCCGTCACTCTGGTTAAAGTGTTATGAAAAAAAAGGCTGTTGGGGGGCTAGGGAGTATCGAGTTGATCATTATACATGAAGAAATAACCAATTTCATCGTTTGGTTTATGTTTTACACGCGTTTTAAATTTTATTGCCGAAATCGCTTTTTCTCGCCGAGATAAGCACGTTTTCTGAAATGCCGCTCTCCCGTCACTCTGGTTAAAGTGTTATGAAAAAAAAAGGCTGTTGGGGGCTAGGGAGTATCGAGTTGATCATTATACATGAAGAAATAACCAATTTCATCGTTTGGTTTATGTTTTACACGCGTTTTTAAATTTTATTGCCGAAATCGCTTTTTCTCGCCGAGATAAGCACGTTTTCTGAAATGCCGCTCTCCCGTCACTCTGGTTAAAGTGTTATGAAAAAAAAGGCTGTTGGGGGCTAGGGAGTATCGAGTTGATCATTATACATGAAGAAATAACCAATTTCATCGTTTGGTTTATGTTTTACACGCGTTTTAAATTTTTATTGCCGAAATCGCTTTTTCTCGCCGAGATAAGCACGTTTTCTGAAATGCCGCTCTCCCGTCACTCTGGTTAAAGTGTTATGAAAAAAAAGGCTGTTGGGGGCTAGGGAGTATCGAGTTGATCATTATACATGAAGAAATAACCAATTTCATCGTTTGGTTTATGTTTTACACGCGTTTTAAATTTTATTGCCTTAATCGCTTTTTCTCGGCCGAGATAAGCACGTTTTCTGAAATGCCGCATCTCCCGTCACTCTGGTTAAAATGTTATGAAAAAAAAGGCTGTTTGGGGGCTAGGGAGTATCGAGTTGATATGAAGAAATAACCAATTTCATCGTTTGGTTTATGTTTTACACGCGTTTTAAATTTTATTGCCGAAATCGCTTTTTCTCGCCGAGATAAGCACGTTTTCTGAAATGCCGCTCTCCCGTCACTCTGGTTAAAGTGTTATGAAAAAAAAGGCTGTTGGGGGCTAGGGAGTATCGAGTTGATCATTATACATGAAGAAATAACCAATTTCATCGTTTGGTTTATGTTTTACACGCGTTTTAAATTTTATTGCCGAAATCGCTTTTTCTCGCCGAGATAAGCACGTTTTCTGAAATGCCGCTCTCCCGTCACTCTGGTTAAAGTGTTATGAAAAAAAAGGCTGTTGGGGGCTAGGGAGTATCGAGTTGATCATTATACATGAAGAAATAACCAATTTCATCGTTTGGTTTATGTTTTACACGCGTTTTAAATTTTATTGCCGAAATCGCTTTTTCTCGCCGAGATAAGCACGTTTTCTGAAATGCCGCTCTCCCGTCACTCTGGTTAAAGTGTTATGAAAAAAAAGGCTGTTGGGGGCTAGGGAGTATCGAGTTGATCATTATACATGAAGAAATAACCAATTTCATCGTTTGGTTTATGTTTTACACGCGTTTTAAATTTTATTGCCGAAATCGCTTTTTCTCGCCGAGATAAGCACGTTTTCTGAAATGCCGCTCTCCCGTCACTCTGGTTAAAGTGTTATGAAAAAAAAGGCTGTTGGGGGCTAGGGAGTATCGAGTTGATCATTATACATGAAGAAATAACCAATTTCATCGTTTGGTTTATGTTTTACACGCGTTTTAAATTTTATTGCCGAAATCGCTTTTTCTCGCCGAGATAAGCACGTTTTCTGAAATGCCGCTCTCCCGTCACTCTGGTTAAAGTGTTATGAAAAAAAAGGCTGTTGGGGGCTAGGGAGTATCGAGTTGATCATTATACATGAAGAAATAACCAATTTCATCGTTTGGTTTATGTTTTACACGCGTTTTAAATTTTATTGCCGAAATCGCTTTTTCTCGCCGAGATAAGCACGTTTTCTGAAATGCCGCTCTCCCGTCACTCTGGTTAAAGTGTTATGAAAAAAAAGGCTGTTGGGGGCTAGGGAGTATCGAGTTGATCATTATACATGAAGAAATAACCAATTTCATCGTTTGGTTTATGTTTTACACGCGTTTTAAATTTTATTGCCGAAATCGCTTTTTCTCGCCGAGATAAGCACGTTTTCTGAAATGCCGCTCTCCCGTCACTCTGGTTAAAGTGTTATGAAAAAAAAGGCTGTTGGGGGCTAGGGAGTATCGAGTTGATCATTATACATGAAGAAATAACCAATTTCATCGTTTGGTTTATGTTTTACACGCGTTTTAAATTTTATTGCCGAAATCGCTTTTTCTCGCCGAGATAAGCACGTTTTCTGAAATGCCGCTCTCCCGTCACTCTGGTTAAAGTGTTATGAAAAAAAAGGCTGTTGGGGGCTAGGGAGTATCGAGTTGATCATTATACATGAAGAAATAACCAATTTCATCGTTTGGTTTATGTTTTACACGCGTTTTAAATTTTATTGCCGAAATCGCTTTTTCTCGCCGAGATAAGCACGTTTTCTGAAATGCCGCTCTCCCGTCACTCTGGTTAAAGTGTTATGAAAAAAAAGGCTGTTGGGGGCTAGGGAGTATCGAGTTGATCATTATACATGAAGAAATAACCAATTTCATCGTTTGGTTTATGTTTTACACGCGTTTTAAATTTTATTGCCGAAATCGCTTTTTCTCGCCGAGATAAGCACGTTTTCTGAAATGCCGCTCTCCCGTCACTCTGGTTAAAGTGTTATGAAAAAAAAGGCTGTTGGGGGCTAGGGAGTATCGAGTTGATCATTATACATGAAGAAATAACCAATTTCATCGTTTGGTTTATGTTTTACACGCGTTTTAAATTTTATTGCCGAAATCGCTTTTTCTCGCCGAGATAAGCACGTTTTCTGAAATGCCGCTCTCCCGTCACTCTGGTTAAAGTGTTATGAAAAAAAAGGCTGTTGGGGGCTAGGGAGTATCGAGTTGATCATTATACATGAAGAAATAACCAATTTCATCGTTTGGTTTATGTTTTACACGCGTTTTAAATTTTATTGCCGAAATCGCTTTTTCTCGCCGAGATAAGCACGTTTTCTGAAATGCCGCTCTCCCGTCACTCTGGTTAAAGTGTTATGAAAAAAAAGGCTGTTGGGGGCTAGGGAGTATCGAGTTGATCATTATACATGAAGAAATAACCAATTTCATCGTTTGGTTTATGTTTTACACGCGTTTTAAATTTTATTGCCGAAATCGCTTTTTCTCGCCGAGATAAGCACGTTTTCTGAAATGCCGCTCTCCCGTCACTCTGGTTAAAGTGTTATGAAAAAAAAGGCTGTTGGGGGCTAGGGAGTATCGAGTTGATCATTATACATGAAGAAATAACCAATTTCATCGTTTGGTTTATGTTTTACACGCGTTTTAAATTTTATTGCCGAAATCGCTTTTTCTCGCCGAGATAAGCACGTTTTCTGAAATGCCGCTCTCCCGTCACTCTGGTTAAAGTGTTATGAAAAAAAAGGCTGTTGGGGGCTAGGGAGTATCGAGTTGATCATTATACATGAAGAAATAACCAATTTCATCGTTTGGTTTATGTTTTACACGCGTTTTAAATTTTATTGCCGAAATCGCTTTTTCTCGCCGAGATAAGCACGTTTTCTGAAATGCCGCTCTCCCGTCACTCTGGTTAAAGTGTTATGAAAAAAAAGGCTGTTGGGGGCTAGGGAGTATCGAGTTGATCATTATACATGAAGAAATAACCAATTTCATCGTTTGGTTTATGTTTTACACGCGTTTTAAATTTTATTGCCGAAATCGCTTTTTCTCGCCGAGATAAGCACGTTTTCTGAAATGCCGCTCTCCCGTCACTCTGGTTAAAGTGTTATGAAAAAAAAGGCTGTTGGGGGCTAGGGAGTATCGAGTTGATCATTATACATGAAGAAATAACCAATTTCATCGTTTGGTTTATGTTTTACACGCGTTTTAAATTTTATTGCCGAAATCGCTTTTTCTCGCCGAGATAAGCACGTTTTCTGAAATGCCGCTCTCCCGTCACTCTGGTTAAAGTGTTATGAAAAAAAAGGCTGTTGGGGGCTAGGGAGTATCGAGTTGATCATTATACATGAAGAAATAACCAATTTCATCGTTTGGTTTATGTTTTACACGCGTTTTAAATTTTATTGCCGAAATCGCTTTTTCTCGCCGAGATAAGCACGTTTTCTGAAATGCCGCTCTCCCGTCACTCTGGTTAAAGTGTTATGAAAAAAAAGGCTGTTGGGGGCTAGGGAGTATCGAGTTGATCATTATACATGAAGAAATAACCAATTTCATCGTTTGGTTTATGTTTTACACGCGTTTTAAATTTTATTGCCGAAATCGCTTTTTCTCGCCGAGATAAGCACGTTTTCTGAAATGCCGCTCTCCCGTCACTCTGGTTAAAGTGTTATGAAAAAAAAGGCTGTTGGGGGCTAGGGAGTATCGAGTTGATCATTATACATGAAGAAATAACCAATTTCATCGTTTGGTTTATGTTTTACACGCGTTTTAAATTTTATTGCCGAAATCGCTTTTTCTCGCCGAGATAAGCACGTTTTCTGAAATGCCGCTCTCCCGTCACTCTGGTTAAAGTGTTATGAAAAAAAAGGCTGTTGGGGGCTAGGGAGTATCGAGTTGATCATTATACATGAAGAAATAACCAATTTCATCGTTTGGTTTATGTTTTACACGCGTTTTAAATTTTATTGCCGAAATCGCTTTTTCTCGCCGAGATAAGCACGTTTTCTGAAATGCCGCTCTCCCGTCACTCTGGTTAAAGTGTTATGAAAAAAAAGGCTGTTGGGGGCTAGGGAGTATCGAGTTGATCATTATACATGAAGAAATAACCAATTTCATCGTTTGGTTTATGTTTTACACGCGTTTTAAATTTTATTGCCGAAATCGCTTTTTCTCGCCGAGATAAGCACGTTTTCTGAAATGCCGCTCTCCCGTCACTCTGGTTAAAGTGTTATGAAAAAAAAGGCTGTTGGGGGCTAGGGAGTATCGAGTTGATCATTATACATGAAGAAATAACCAATTTCATCGTTTGGTTTATGTTTTACACGCGTTTTAAATTTTATTGCCGAAATCGCTTTTTCTCGCCGAGATAAGCACGTTTTCTGAAATGCCGCTCTCCCGTCACTCTGGTTAAAGTGTTATGAAAAAAAAGGCTGTTGGGGGCTAGGGAGTATCGAGTTGATCATTATACATGAAGAAATAACCAATTTCATCGTTTGGTTTATGTTTTACACGCGTTTTAAATTTTATTGCCGAAATCGCTTTTTCTCGCCGAGATAAGCACGTTTTCTGAAATGCCGCTCTCCCGTCACTCTGGTTAAAGTGTTATGAAAAAAAAGGCTGTTGGGGGCTAGGGAGTATCGAGTTGATCATTATACATGAAGAAATAACCAATTTCATCGTTTGGTTTATGTTTTACACGCGTTTTAAATTTTATTGCCGAAATCGCTTTTTCTCGCCGAGATAAGCACGTTTTCTGAAATGCCGCTCTCCCGTCACTCTGGTTAAAGTGTTATGAAAAAAAAGGCTGTTGGGGGCTAGGGAGTATCGAGTTGATCATTATACATGAAGAAATAACCAATTTCATCGTTTGGTTTATGTTTTACACGCGTTTTAAATTTTATTGCCGAAATCGCTTTTTCTCGCCGAGATAAGCACGTTTTCTGAAATGCCGCTCTCCCGTCACTGCTGGTTAAAGTGTTATGAAAAAAAAGGCTGTTGGGGGCTAGGGAGTATCGAGTTGATCATTATACATGAAGAAATAACCAATTTCATCGTTTGGTTTATGTTTTACACGCGTTTTAAATTTTATTGCCGAAATCGCTTTTTCTCGCCGAGATAAGCACGTTTTCTGAAATGCCGCTCTCCCGTCACTCTGGTTAAAGTGTTATGAAAAAAAAGGCTGTTGGGGGCTAGGGAGTATCGAGTTGATCATTATACATGAAGAAATAACCAATTTCATCGTTTGGTTTATGTTTTACACGCGTTTTAAATTTTATTGCCGAAATCGCTTTTTCTCGCCGAGATAAGCACGTTTTCTGAAATGCCGCTCTCCCGTCACTCTGGTTAAAGTGTTATGAAAAAAAAGGCTGTTGGGGGCTAGGGAGTATCGAGTTGATCATTATACATGAAGAAATAACCAATTTCATCGTTTGGTTTATGTTTTACACGCGTTTTAAATTTTATTGCCGAAATCGCTTTTTCTCGCCGAGATAAGCACGTTTTCTGAAATGCCGCTCTCCCGTCACTCTGGTTAAAGTGTTATGAAAAAAAAGGCTGTTGGGGGCTAGGGAGTATCGAGTTGATCATTATACATGAAGAAATAACCAATTTCATCGTTTGGTTTATGTTTTACACGCGTTTTAAATTTTATTGCCGAAATCGCTTTTTCTCGCCGAGATAAGCACGTTTTCTGAAATGCCGCTCTCCCGTCACTCTGGTTAAAGTGTTATGAAAAAAAAGGCTGTTGGGGGCTAGGGAGTATCGAGTTGATCATTATACATGAAGAAATAACCAATTTCATCGTTTGGTTTATGTTTTACACGCGTTTTAAATTTTATTGCCGAAATCGCTTTTTCTCGCCGAGATAAGCACGTTTTCTGAAATGCCGCTCTCCCGTCACTCTGGTTAAAGTGTTATGAAAAAAAAGGCTGTTGGGGGCTAGGGAGTATCGAGTTGATCATTATACATGAAGAAATAACCAATTTCATCGTTTGGTTTATGTTTTACACGCGTTTTAAATTTTATTGCCGAAATCGCTTTTTCTCGCCGAGATAAGCACGTTTTCTGAAATGCCGCTCTCCCGTCACTCTGGTTAAAGTGTTATGAAAAAAAAGGCTGTTGGGGGCTAGGGAGTATCGAGTTGATCATTATACATGAAGAAATAACCAATTTCATCGTTTGGTTTATGTTTTACACGCGTTTTAAATTTTATTGCCGAAATCGCTTTTTCTCGCCGAGATAAGCACGTTTTCTGAAATGCCGCTCTCCCGTCACTCTGGTTAAAGTGTTATGAAAAAAAAGGCTGTTGGGGGCTAGGGAGTATCGAGTTGATCATTATACATGAAGAAATAACCAATTTCATCGTTTGGTTTATGTTTTACACGCGTTTTAAATTTTATTGCCGAAATCGCTTTTTCTCGCCGAGATAAGCACGTTTTCTGAAATGCCGCTCTCCCGTCACTCTGGTTAAAGTGTTATGAAAAAAAAGGCTGTTGGGGGCTAGGGAGTATCGAGTTGATCATTATACATGAAGAAATAACCAATTTCATCGTTTGGTTTATGTTTTACACGCGTTTTAAATTTTATTGCCGAAATCGCTTTTTCTCGCCGAGATAAGCACGTTTTCTGAAATGCCGCTCTCCCGTCACTCTGGTTAAAGTGTTATGAAAAAAAAGGCTGTTGGGGGCTAGGGAGTATCGAGTTGATCATTATACATGAAGAAATAACCAATTTCATCGTTTGGTTTATGTTTTACACGCGTTTTAAATTTTATTGCCGAAATCGCTTTTTCTCTTCGAGATAAGCACGTTTTCTGAAATGCCGCTCTCCCGTCACTCTGGTTAAAGTGTTGTGAAAAAAAAGGCTGTTGGGGGCTAGGGAGTATCGAGTTGATCATTATACATGAAGAAATAACCAATTTCATCGTTTGGTTTATGTTTTACACGCGTTTTAAATTTTATTGCCGAAATCGCTTTTTCTCGCCGAGATAAGCACGTTTTCTGAAATGCCGCTCTCCCGTCACTCTGGTTAAAGTGTTATGAAAAAAAAGGCTGTTGGGGGCTAGGGAGTATCGAGTTGATCATTATACATGAAGAAATAACCAATTTCATCGTTTGGTTTATGTTTTACACGCGTTTTAAATTTTATTGCCGAAATCGCTTTTTCTCGCCGAGATAAGCACGTTTTCTGAAATGCCACTCTCCCGTCACTCTGGTTAAAGTGTTATGAAAAAAAAGGCAGTTGGGGGCTAGGGAGTATCGAGTTGATCATTATACATGAAGAAATAACCAATTTCATCGTTTGGTTTATGTTTTACACGCGTTTTAAATTTTATTGCCGAAATCGCTTTTTCTCGCCGAGATAAGCACGTTTTCTGAAATGCCGCTCTCCCGTCACTCTGGTTAAAGTGTTATGAAAAAAAAGGCTGTTGGGGGCTAGGGAGTATCGAGTTGATCATTATACATGAAGAAATAACCAATTTCATCGTTTGGTTTATGTTTTACACGCGTTTTAAATTTTATTGCCGAAATCGCTTTTTCTCGCCGAGATAAGCACGTTTTCTGAAATGCCGCTCTCCCGTCACTCTGGTTAAAGTGTTATGAAAAAAAAGGCTGTTGGGGGCTAGGGAGTATCGAGTTGATCATTATACATGAAGAAATAACCAATTTCATCGTTTGGTTTATGTTTTACACGCGTTTTAAATTTTATTGCCGAAATCGCTTTTTCTCGCCGAGATAAGGCACTGTTTCTGAAATGCCGCTCTCCCGTCACTCTGGTTAAAGTGTTATGAAAAAAAACGCTGTTGGGGGCTAGGGAGTATCGAGTTGATCATTATACATGAAGAAATAACCAATTTCATCGTTTGGTTTATGTTTTACACGCGTTTTAAATTTTATTGCCGAAATCGCTTCTTCTCGCCGAGATAAGCACGTTTTCTGAAATGCCGCTCTCCCGTCACTCTGGTTAAAGTGTTATGAAAAAAAAGGCTGTTGGGGGCTAGGGAGTATCGAGTTGATCATTATACATGAAGAAATAACCAATTTCATCGTTTGGTTTATGTTTTACACGCGTTTTAAATTTTATTGCCGAAATCGCTTTTTCTCGCCGAGATAAGCACGTTTTCTGAAATGCCGCTCTCCCGTCACTCTGGTTAAAGTGTTATGAAAAAAAAGGCTGTTGGGGGCTAGGGAGTATCGAGTTGATCATTATACATGAAGAAATAACCAATTTCATCGTTTGGTTTATGTTTTACACGCGTTTTAAATTTTATTGCCGAAATCGCTTTTTCTCGCCGAGATAAGCACGTTTTCTGAAATGCCGCTCTCCCGTCACTCTGGTTAAAGTGTTATGAAAAAAAAGGCTGTTGGGGGCTAGGGAGTATCGAGTTGATCATTATACATGAAGAAATAACCAATTTCATCGTTTGGTTTATGTTTTACACGCGTTTTAAATTTTATTGCCGAAATCGCTTGTTCTCGCCGAGATAAGCACGTTTTCTGAAATGCCGCTCTCCCGTCACTCTGGTTAAAGTGTTATGAAAAAAAAGGCTGTTGGGGGCTAGGGAGTATCGAGTTGATCATTATACATGAAGAAATAACCAATTTCATCGTTTGGTTTATGTTTTACACGCGTTTTAAATTTTATTGCCGAAATCGCTTTTTCTCGCCGAGATAAGCACGTTTTCTGAAATGCCGCTCTCCCGTCACTCTGGTTAAAGTGTTATGAAAAAAAAGGCTGTTGGGGGCTAGGGAGTATCGAGTTGATCATTATACATGAAGAAATAACCAATTTCATCGTTTGGTTTATGTTTTACACGCGTTTTAAATTTTATTGCCGAAATCGCTTTTTCTCGCCGAGATAAGCACGTTTTCTGAAATGCCGCTCTCCCGTCACTCTGGTTAAAGTGTTATGAAAAAAAAAGGCTGTTGGGGGCTAGGGAGTATCGAGTTGATCATTATACATGAAGAAATAACCAATTTCATCGTTTGGTTTATGTTTTACACGCGTTTTAAATTTTATTGCCGAAATCGCTTGTTCTCGCCGAGATAAGCACGTTTTCTGAAATGCCGCTCTCCCGTCACTCTGGTTAAAGTGTTATGAAAAAAAAGGCTGTTGGGGGCTAGGGAGTATCGAGTTGATCATTATACATGAAGAAATAACCAATTTCATCGTTTGGTTTATGTTTTACACGCGTTTTAAATTTTATTGCCGAAATCGCTTTTTCTCGCCGAGATAAGCACGTTTTCTGAAATGCCGCTCTCCCGTCACTCTGGTTAAAGTGTTATGAAAAAAAAGGCTGTTGGGGGCTAGGGAGTATCGAGTTGATCATTATACATGAAGAAATAACCAATTTCATCGTTTGGTTTATGTTTTACACGCGTTTTAAATTTTATTGCCGAAATCGCTTTTCTCGCCGAGATAAGCACGTTTTCTGAAATGCCGCTCTCCCGTCACTCTGGTTAAAGTGTTATGAAAAAAAAGGCTGTTGGGGGCTAGGGAGTATCGAGTTGATCATTATACATGAAGAAATAACCAATTTCATCGTTTGGTTTATGTTTTACACGCGTTTTAAATTTTATTGCCGAAATCGCTTTTTCTCGCCGAGATAAGCACGTTTTCTGAAATGCCGCTCTCCCGTCACTCTGGTTAAAGTGTTATGAAAAAAAAGGCTGTTGGGGGCTAGGGAGTATCGAGTTGATCATTATACATGAAGAAATAACCAATTTCATCGTTTGGTTTATGTTTTACACGCGTTTTAAATTTTATTGCCGAAATCGCTTTTTCTCGCCGAGATAAGCACGTTTTCTGAAATGCCGCTCTCCCGTCACTCTGGTTAAAGTGTTATGAAAAAAAAGGCTGTTGGGGGCTAGGGAGTATCGAGTTGATCATTATACATGAAGAAATAACCAATTTCATCGTTTGGTTTATGTTTTACACGCGTTTTAAATTTTATTGCCGAAATCGCTTTTTCTCGCCGAGATAAGCACGTTTTCTGAAATGCCGCTCTCCCGTCACTCTGGTTAAAGTGTTATGAAAAAAAAGGCTGTTGGGGGCTAGGGAGTATCGAGTTGATCATTATACATGAAGAAATAACCAATTTCATCGTTTGGTTTATGTTTTACACGCGTTTTAAATTTTATTGCCGAAATCGCTTTTTCTCGCCGAGATAAGCACGTTTTCTGAAATGCCGCTCTCCCGTCACTCTGGTTAAAGTGTTATGAAAAAAAAGGCTGTTGGGGGCTAGGGAGTATCGAGTTGATCATTATACATGAAGAAATAACCAATTTCATCGTTTGGTTTATGTTTTACACGCGTTTTAAATTTTATTGCCGAAATCGCTTTTTCTCGCCGAGATAAGCACGTTTTCTGAAATGCCGCTCTCCCGTCACTCTGGTTAAAGTGTTATGAAAAAAAAGGCTGTTGGGGGCTAGGGAGTATCGAGTTGATCATTATACATGAAGAAATAACCAATTTCATCGTTTGGTTTATGTTTTACACGCGTTTTAAATTTTATTGCCGAAATCGCTTTTTCTCGCCGAGATAAGCACGTTTTCTGAAATGCCGCTCTCCCGTCACTCTGGTTAAAGTGTTATGAAAAAAAAGGCTGTTGGGGGCTAGGGAGTATCGAGTTGATCATTATACATGAAGAAATAACCAATTTCATCGTTTGGTTTATGTTTTACACGCGTTTTAAATTTTATTGCCGAAATCGCTTTTTCTCGCCGAGATAAGCACGTTTTCTGAAATGCCGCTCTCCCGTCACTCTGGTTAAAGTGTTATGAAAAAAAAGGCTGTTGGGGGCTAGGGAGTATCGAGTTGATCATTATACATGAAGAAATAACCAATTTCATCGTTTGGTTTATGTTTTACACGCGTTTTAAATTTTATTGCCGAAATCGCTTTTTCTCGCCGAGATAAGCACGTTTTCTGAAATGCCGCTCTCCCGTCACTCTGGTTAAAGTGTTATGAAAAAAAAGGCTGTTGGGGGCTAGGGAGTATCGAGTTGATCATTATACATGAAGAAATAACCAATTTCATCGTTTGGTTTATGTTTTACACGCGTTTTAAATTTTATTGCCGAAATCGCTTTTTCTCGCCGAGATAAGCACGTTTTCTGAAATGCCGCTCTCCCGTCACTCTGGTTAAAGTGTTATGAAAAAAAAGGCTGTTGGGGGCTAGGGAGTATCGAGTTGATCATTATACATGAAGAAATAACCAATTTCATCGTTTGGTTTATGTTTTACACGCGTTTTAAATTTTATTGCCGAAATCGCTTTTTCTCGCCGAGATAAGCACGTTTTCTGAAATGCCGCTCTCCCGTCACTCTGGTTAAAGTGTTATGAAAAAAAAGGCTGTTGGGGGCTAGGGAGTATCGAGTTGATCATTATACATGAAGAAATAACCAATTTCATCGTTTGGTTTATGTTTTACACGCGTTTTAAATTTTATTGCCGAAATCGCTTTTTCTCGCCGAGATAAGCACGTTTTCTGAAATGCCGCTCTCCCGTCACTGTGGTTAAAGTGTTATGAAAAAAAAGGCTGTTGGGGGCTAGGGAGTATCAAGTTGATCATTATACATGAAGAAATAACCAATTTCATCGTTTGGTTTATGTTTTACACGCGTTTTAAATTTTATTGCCGAAATCGCTTTTTCTCGCCGAGATAAGCACGTTTTCTGAAATGCCGCTCTCCCGTCACTCTGGTTAAAGTGTTATGAAAAAAAAGGCTGTTGGGGGCTAGGGAGTATCGAGTTGATCATTATACATGAAGAAAAAACCAATTTCATCGTTTGGTTTATGTTTTACACGCGTTTTAAATTTTATTGCCGAAATCGCTTTTTCTCGCCGAGATAAGCACGTTTTCTGAAATGCCGCTCTCCCGTCACTCTGGTTAAAGTGTTATGAAAAAAAAGGCTGTTGGGGGCTAGGGAGTATCGAGTTGATCATTATACATGAAGAAATAACCAATTTCATCGTTTGGTTTATGTTTTACACGCGTTTTAAATTTTATTGCCGAAATCGCTTTTTCTCGCCGAGATAAGCACGTTTTCTGAAATGCCGCTCTCCCGTCACTGTGGTTAAAGTGTTATGAAAAAAAAGGCTGTTGGGGGCTAGGGAGTATCGAGTTGATCATTATACATGAAGAAATAACCAATTTCATCGTTTGGTTTATGTTTTACACGCGTTTTAAATTTTATTGCCGAAATCGCTTTTTCTCGCCGAGATAAGCATGTTTTCTGAAATGCCGCTCTCCCGTCACTCTGGTTAAAGTGTTATGAAAAAAAACGCTGTTGGGGGCTAGGGAGTATCGAGTTGATCATTATACATGAAGAAATAACCAATTTCATCGTTTGGTTTATGTTTTACACGCGTTTTAAATTTTATTGCCGAAATCGCTTTTTCTCGCCGAGATAAGCACGTTTTCTGAAATGCCGCTCTCCCGTCACTCTGGTTAAAGTGTTATGAAAAAAAAGGCTGTTGGGGGCTAGGGAGTATCGAGTTGATCATTATACATGAAGAAATAACCAATTTCATCGTTTGGTTTATGTTTTACACCTGTTTTAAATTTTATTGCCGAAATCGCTTTTTCTCGCCGAGATAAGCACGTTTTCTGAAATGCCGCTCTCCCGTCACTCTGGTTAAAGTGTTATGAAAAAAAAGGCTGTTGGGGGCTAGGGAGTATCGAGTTGATCATTATACATGAAGAAATAACCAATTTCATCGTTTGGTTTATGTTTTACACGCGTTTTAAATTTTATTGCCGAAATCGCTTTTTCTCGCCGAGATAAGCATGTTTTCTGAAATGCCGCTCTCCCGTCACTCTGGTTAAAGTGTTATGAAAAAAAACGCTGTTGGGGGCTAGGGAGTATCGAGTTGATCATTATACATGAAGAAATAACCAATTTCATCGTTTGGTTTATGTTTTACACGCGTTTTAAATTTTATTGCCGAAATCGCTTTTTCTCGCCGAGATAAGCACGTTTTCTGAAATGCCGCTCTCCCGTCACTCTGGTTAAAGTGTTATGAAAAAAAAGGCTGTTGGGGGCTAGGGAGTATCGAGTTGATCATTATACATGAAGAAATAACCAATTTCATCGTTTGGTTTATGTTTTACACCTGTTTTAAATTTTATTGCCGAAATCGCTTTTTCTCGCCGAGATAAGCACGTTTTCTGAAATGCCGCTCTCCCGTCACTCTGGTTAAAGTGTTATGAAAAAAAAGGCTGTTGGGGGCTAGGGAGTATCGAGTTGATCATTATACATGAAGAAATAACCAATTTCATCGTTTGGTTTATGTTTTACACGCGTTTTAAATTTTATTGCCGAAATCGCTTTTTCTCGCCGAGATAAGCACGTTTTCTGAAATGCCGCTCTCCCGTCACTCTGGTTAAAGTGTTATGAAAAAAAAGGCTGTTGGGGGCTAGGGAGTATCGAGTTGATCATTATACATGAAGAAATAACCAATTTCATCGTTTGGTTTATGTTTTACACGCGTTTTAAATTTTATTGCCGAAATCGCTTTTTCTCGCCGAGATAAGCACGTTTTCTGAAATGCCGCTCTCCCGTCACTCTGGTTAAAGTGTTATGAAAAAAAAGGCTGTTGGGGGCTAGGGAGTATCGAGTTGATCATTATACATGAAGAAATAACCAATTTCATCGTTTGGTTTATGTTTTACACGCGTTTTAAATTTTATTGCCGAAATCGCTTTTTCTCGCCGAGATAAGCACGTTTTCTGAAATGCCGCTCTCCCGTCACTGTGGTTAAAGTGTTATGAAAAAAAAGGCTGTTGGGGGCTAGGGAGTATCGAGTTGATCATTATACATGAAGAAATAACCAATTTCATCGTTTGGTTTATGTTTTACACGCGTTTTAAATTTTATTGCCGAAATCGCTTTTTCTCGCCGAGATAAGCACGTTTTCTGAAATGCCGCTCTCCCGTCACTCTGGTTAAAGTGTTATGAAAAAAAAGGCTGTTGGGGGCTAGGGAGTATCGAGTTGATCATTATACATGAAGAAATAACCAATTTCATCGTTTGGTTTATGTTTTACACCTGTTTTAAATTTTATTGCCGAAATCGCTTTTTCTCGCCGAGATAAGCACGTTTTCTGAAATGCCGCTCTCCCGTCACTCTGGTTAAAGTGTTATGAAAAAAAAGGCTGTTGGGGGCTAGGGAGTATCGAGTTGATCATTATACATGAAGAAATAACCAATTTCATCGTTTGGTTTATGTTTTACACGCGTTTTAAATTTTATTGCCGAAATCGCTTTTTCTCGCCGAGATAAGCATGTTTTCTGAAATGCCGCTCTCCCGTCACTCTGGTTAAAGTGTTATGAAAAAAAACGCTGTTGGGGGCTAGGGAGTATCGAGTTGATCATTATACATGAAGAAATAACCAATTTCATCGTTTGGTTTATGTTTTACACGCGTTTTAAATTTTATTGCCGAAATCGCTTTTTCTCGCCGAGATAAGCACGTTTTCTGAAATGCCGCTCTCCCGTCACTCTGGTTAAAGTGTTATGAAAAAAAAGGCTGTTGGGGGCTAGGGAGTATCGAGTTGATCATTATACATGAAGAAATAACCAATTTCATCGTTTGGTTTATGTTTTACACCTGTTTTAAATTTTATTGCCGAAATCGCTTTTTCTCGCCGAGATAAGCACGTTTTCTGAAATGCCGCTCTCCCGTCACTCTGGTTAAAGTGTTATGAAAAAAAAGGCTGTTGGGGGCTAGGGAGTATCGAGTTGATCATTATACATGAAGAAATAACCAATTTCATCGTTTGGTTTATGTTTTACACGCGTTTTAAATTTTATTGCCGAAATCGCTTTTTCTCGCCGAGATAAGCACGTTTTCTGAAATGCCGCTCTCCCGTCACTCTGGTTAAAGTGTTATGAAAAAAAAGGCTGTTGGGGGCTAGGGAGTATCGAGTTGATCATTATACATGAAGAAATAACCAATTTCATCGTTTGGTTTATGTTTTACACGCGTTTTAAATTTTATTGCCGAAATCGCTTTTTCTCGCCGAGATAAGCACGTTTTCTGAAATGCCGCTCTCCCGTCACTCTGGTTAAAGTGTTATGAAAAAAAAGGCTGTTGGGGGCTAGGGAGTATCGAGTTGATCATTATACATGAAGAAATAACCAATTTCATCGTTTGGTTTATGTTTTACACGCGTTTTAAATTTTATTGCCGAAATCGCTTTTTCTCGCCGAGATAAGCACGTTTTCTGAAATGCCGCTCTCCCGTCACTGTGGTTAAAGTGTTATGAAAAAAAAGGCTGTTGGGGGCTAGGGAGTATCGAGTTGATCATTATACATGAAGAAATAACCAATTTCATCGTTTGGTTTATGTTTTACACGCGTTTTAAATTTTATTGCCGAAATCGCTTTTTCTCGCCGAGATAAGCATGTTTTCTGAAATGCCGCTCTCCCGTCACTCTGGTTAAAGTGTTATGAAAAAAAACGCTGTTGGGGGCTAGGGAGTATCGAGTTGATCATTATACATGAAGAAATAACCAATTTCATCGTTTGGTTTATGTTTTACACGCGTTTTAAATTTTATTGCCGAAATCGCTTTTTCTCGCCGAGATAAGCACGTTTTCTGAAATGCCGCTCTCCCGTCACTCTGGTTAAAGTGTTATGAAAAAAAAGGCTGTTGGGGGCTAGGGAGTATCGAGTTGATCATTATACATGAAGAAATAACCAATTTCATCGTTTGGTTTATGTTTTACACCTGTTTTAAATTTTATTGCCGAAATCGCTTTTTCTCGCCGAGATAAGCACGTTTTCTGAAATGCCGCTCTCCCGTCACTCTGGTTAAAGTGTTATGAAAAAAAAGGCTGTTGGGGGCTAGGGAGTATCGAGTTGATCATTATACATGAAGAAATAACCAATTTCATCGTTTGGTTTATGTTTTACACGCGTTTTAAATTTTATTGCCGAAATCGCTTTTTCTCGCCGAGATAAGCATGTTTTCTGAAATGCCGCTCTCCCGTCACTCTGGTTAAAGTGTTATGAAAAAAAAGGCTGTTGGGGGCTAGGGAGTATCGAGTTGATCATTATACATGAAGAAATAACCAATTTCATCGTTTGGTTTATGTTTTACACGCGTTTTAAATTTTATTGCCGAAATCGCTTTTTCTCGCCGAGATAAGCACGTTTTCTGAAATGCCGCTCTCCCGTCACTGTGGTTAAAGTGTTATGAAAAAAAAGGCTGTTGGGGGCTAGGGAGTATCGAGTTGATCATTATACATGAAGAAATAACCAATTTCATCGTTTGGTTTATGTTTTACACGCGTTTTAAATTTTATTGCCGAAATCGCTTTTTCTCGCCGAGATAAGCATGTTTTCTGAAATGCCGCTCTCCCGTCACTCTGGTTAAAGTGTTATGAAAAAAAACGCTGTTGGGGGCTAGGGAGTATCGAGTTGATCATTATACATGAAGAAATAACCAATTTCATCGTTTGGTTTATGTTTTACACGCGTTTTAAATTTTATTGCCGAAATCGCTTTTTCTCGCCGAGATAAGCACGTTTTCTGAAATGCCGCTCTCCCGTCACTCTGGTTAAAGTGTTATGAAAAAAAGGCTGTTGGGGGCTAGGGAGTATCGAGTTGATCATTATACATGAAGAAATAACCAATTTCATCGTTTGGTTTATGTTTTACACCTGTTTTAAATTTTATTGCCGAAATCGCTTTTTCTCGCCGAGATAAGCACGTTTTCTGAAATGCCGCTCTCCCGTCACTCTGGTTAAAGTGTTATGAAAAAAAAGGCTGTTGGGGGCTAGGGAGTATCGAGTTGATCATTATACATGAAGAAATAACCAATTTCATCGTTTGGTTTATGTTTTACACGCGTTTTAAATTTTATTGCCGAAATCGCTTTTTCTCGCCGAGATAAGCATGTTTTCTGAAATGCCGCTCTCCCGTCACTCTGGTTAAAGTGTTATGAAAAAAAACGCTGTTGGGGGCTAGGGAGTATCGAGTTGATCATTATACATGAAGAAATAACCAATTTCATCGTTTGGTTTATGTTTTACACGCGTTTTAAATTTTATTGCCGAAATCGCTTTTTCTCGCCGAGATAAGCACGTTTTCTGAAATGCCGCTCTCCCGTCACTCTGGTTAAAGTGTTATGAAAAAAAAGGCTGTTGGGGGCTAGGGAGTATCGAGTTGATCATTATACATGAAGAAATAACCAATTTCATCGTTTGGTTTATGTTTTACACCTGTTTTAAATTTTATTGCCGAAATCGCTTTTTCTCGCCGAGATAAGCACGTTTTCTGAAATGCCGCTCTCCCGTCACTCTGGTTAAAGTGTTATGAAAAAAAAGGCTGTTGGGGGCTAGGGAGTATCGAGTTGATCATTATACATGAAGAAATAACCAATTTCATCGTTTGGTTTATGTTTTACACGCGTTTTAAATTTTATTGCCGAAATCGCTTTTTCTCGCCGAGATAAGCACGTTTTCTGAAATGCCGCTCTCCCGTCACTCTGGTTAAAGTGTTATGAAAAAAAAGGCTGTTGGGGGCTAGGGAGTATCGAGTTGATCATTATACATGAAGAAATAACCAATTTCATCGTTTGGTTTATGTTTTACACGCGTTTTAAATTTTATTGCCGAAATCGCTTTTTCTCGCCGAGATAAGCACGTTTTCTGAAATGCCGCTCTCCCGTCACTCTGGTTAAAGTGTTATGAAAAAAAAGGCTGTTGGGGGCTAGGGAGTATCGAGTTGATCATTATACATGAAGAAATAACCAATTTCATCGTTTGGTTTATGTTTTACACGCGTTTTAAATTTTATTGCCGAAATCGCTTTTTCTCGCCGAGATAAGCACGTTTTCTGAAATGCCGCTCTCCCGTCACTGTGGTTAAAGTGTTATGAAAAAAAAGGCTGTTGGGGGCTAGGGAGTATCGAGTTGATCATTATACATGAAGAAATAACCAATTTCATCGTTTGGTTTATGTTTTACACGCGTTTTAAATTTTATTGCCGAAATCGCTTTTTCTCGCCGAGATAAGCATGTTTTCTGAAATGCCGCTCTCCCGTCACTCTGGTTAAAGTGTTATGAAAAAAAACGCTGTTGGGGGCTAGGGAGTATCGAGTTGATCATTATACATGAAGAAATAACCAATTTCATCGTTTGGTTTATGTTTTACACGCGTTTTAAATTTTATTGCCGAAATCGCTTTTTCTCGCCGAGATAAGCACGTTTTCTGAAATGCCGCTCTCCCGTCACTCTGGTTAAAGTGTTATGAAAAAAAAGGCTGTTGGGGGCTAGGGAGTATCGAGTTGATCATTATACATGAAGAAATAACCAATTTCATCGTTTGGTTTATGTTTTACACCTGTTTTAAATTTTATTGCCGAAATCGCTTTTTCTCGCCGAGATAAGCACGTTTTCTGAAATGCCGCTCTCCCGTCACTCTGGTTAAAGTGTTATGAAAAAAAAGGCTGTTGGGGGCTAGGGAGTATCGAGTTGATCATTATACATGAAGAAATAACCAATTTCATCGTTTGGTTTATGTTTTACACGCGTTTTAAATTTTATTGCCGAAATCGCTTTTTCTCGCCGAGATAAGCATGTTTTCTGAAATGCCGCTCTCCCGTCACTCTGGTTAAAGTGTTATGAAAAAAAACGCTGTTGGGGGCTAGGGAGTATCGAGTTGATCATTATACATGAAGAAATAACCAATTTCATCGTTTGGTTTATGTTTTACACGCGTTTTAAATTTTATTGCCGAAATCGCTTTTTCTCGCCGAGATAAGCACGTTTTCTGAAATGCCGCTCTCCCGTCACTCTGGTTAAAGTGTTATGAAAAAAAAAGGCTGTTGGGGGCTAGGGAGTATCGAGTTGATCATTATACATGAAGAAATAACCAATTTCATCGTTTGGTTTATGTTTTACACCTGTTTTAAATTTTATTGCCGAAATCGCTTTTTCTCGCCGAGATAAGCACGTTTTCTGAAATGCCGCTCTCCCGTCACTCTGGTTAAAGTGTTATGAAAAAAAAGGCTGTTGGGGGCTAGGGAGTATCGAGTTGATCATTATACATGAAGAAATAACCAATTTCATCGTTTGGTTTATGTTTTACACGCGTTTTAAATTTTATTGCCGAAATCGCTTTTTCTCGCCGAGATAAGCACGTTTTCTGAAATGCCGCTCTCCCGTCACTCTGGTTAAAGTGTTATGAAAAAAAAGGCTGTTGGGGGCTAGGGAGTATCGAGTTGATCATTATACATGAAGAAATAACCAATTTCATCGTTTGGTTTATGTTTTGCACGCGTTTTAAATTTTATTGCCGAAATCGCTTTTTCTCGCCGAGATAAGCACGTTTTCTGAAATGCCGCTCTCCCGTCACTCTGGTTAAAGTGTTATGAAAAAAAAGGCTGTTGGGGGCTAGGGAGTATCGAGTTGATCATTATACATGAAGAAATAACCAATTTCATCGTTTGGTTTATGTTTTACACGCGTTTTAAATTTTATTGCCGAAATCGCTTTTTCTCGCCGAGATAAGCACGTTTTCTGAAATGCCGCTCTCCCGTCACTCTGGTTAAAGTGTTATGAAAAAAAAGGCTGTTGGGGGCTAGGGAGTATCGAGTTGATCATTATACATGAAGAAATAACCCATTTCATCGTTTGGTTTATGTTTTACACGCGTTTTAAATTTTATTGCCGAAATCGCTTTTTCTCGCCGAGATAAGCACGTTTTCTGAAATGCCGCTCTCCCGTCACTCTGGTTAAAGTGTTATGAAAAAAAAGGCTGTTGGGGGCTAGGGAGTATCGAGTTGATCATTATACATGAAGAAATAACCAATTTCATCGTTTGGTTTATGTTTTACACGCGTTTTAAATTTTATTGCCGAAATCGCTTTTTCTCGCCGAGATAAGCACGTTTTCTGAAATGCCGCTCTCCCGTCACTCTGGTTAAAGTGTTATGAAAAAAAAGGCTGTTGGGGGCTAGGGAGTATCGAGTTGATCATTATACATGAAGAAATAACCAATTTCATCGTTTGGTTTATGTTTTACACGCGTTTTAAATTTTATTGCCGAAATCTTTTTCTCGCCGAGATAAGCACGTTTTCTGAAATGCCGCTCTCCCGTCACTCTGGTTAAAGTGTTATGAAAAAAAAGGCTGTTGGGGGCTAGGGAGTATCGAGTTGATCATTATACATGAAGAAATAACCAATTTCATCGTTTGGTTTATGTTTTACACGCGTTTTAAATTTTATTGCCGAAATCGCTTTTTCTCGCCGAGATAAGCACGTTTTCTGAAATGCCGCTCTCCCGTCACTCTGGTTAAAGTGTTATGAAAAAAAAGGCTGTTGGGGGCTAGGGAGTATCGAGTTGATCATTATACATGAAGAAATAACCAATTTCATCGTTTGGTTTATGTTTTACACGCGTTTTAAATTTTATTGCCGAAATCGCTTTTTCTCGCCGAGATAAGCACGTTTTCTGAAATGCCGCTCTCCCGTCACTCTGGTTAAAGTGTTATGAAAAAAAAAGGCTGTTGGGGGCTAGGGAGTATCGAGTTGATCATTATACATGAAGAAATAACCAATTTCATCGTTTGGTTTATGTTTTACACGCGTTTTAAATTTTATTGCCGAAATCGCTTTTTCTCGCCGAGATAAGCACGTTTTCTGAAATGCCGCTCTCCCGTCACTCTGGTTAAAGTGTTATGAAAAAAAAGGCTGTTGGGGGCTAGGGAGTATCGAGTTGATCATTATACATGAAGAAATAACCAATTTCATCGTTTGGTTTATGTTTTACACGCGTTTTAAATTTTATTGCCGAAATCGCTTTTTCTCGCCGAGATAAGCACGTTTTCTGAAATGCCGCTCTCCCGTCACTCTGGTTAAAGTGTTATGAAAAAAAAGGCTGTTGGGGGCTAGGGAGTATCGAGTTGATCATTATACATGAAGAAATAACCCATTTCATCGTTTGGTTTATGTTTTACACGCGTTTTAAATTTTATTGCCGAAATCGCTTTTTCTCGCCGAGATAAGCACGTTTTCTGAAATGCCGCTCTCCCGTCACTCTGGTTAAAGTGTTATGAAAAAAAAGGCTGTTGGGGGCTAGGGAGTATCGAGTTGATCATTATACATGAAGAAATAACCAATTTCATCGTTTGGTTTATGTTTTACACGCGTTTTAAATTTTATTGCCGAAATCGCTTTTTCTCGCCGAGATAAGCACGTTTTCTGAAATGCCGCTCTCCCGTCACTCTGGTTAAAGTGTTGTGAAAATAAAGGCTGTTGGGGGCTAGGGAGTATCGAGTTGATCATTATACATGAAGAAATAACCAATTTCATCGTTTGGTTTATGTTTTACACGCGTTTTAAATTTTATTGCCGAAATCGCTTTTTCTCGCCGAGATAAGCACGTTTTCTGAAATGCCGCTCTCCCGTCACTCTGGTTAAAGTGTTATGAAAAAAAAGACTGTTGGGGGCTAGGGAGTATTGAGTTGATCATTATACATGAAGAAATAACCAATTTCATCGTTTGGTTTATGTTTTACACGCGTTTTAAATTTTATTGCCGAAATCGCTTTTTCTCGCCGAGATAAGCACGTTTTCTGAAATGCCACTCTCCCGTCACTCTGGTTAAAGTGTTATGAAAAAAAAAGGCTGTTGGGGGCTAGGGAGTATCGAGTTGATCATTATACATGAAGAAATAACCAATTTCATCGTTTGGTTTATGTTTTACACGCGTTTTAAATTTTATTGCCGAAATCGCTTTTTCTCGCCGAGATAAGCACGTTTTCTGAAATGCCGCTCTCCCGTCACTCTGGTTAAAGTGTTATGAAAAAAAAGGCTGTTGGGGGCTAGGGAGTATCGAGTTGATCATTATACATGAAGAAATAACCAATTTCATCGTTTGGTTTATGTTTTACACGCGTTTTAAATTTTATTGCCGAAATCGCTTTTTCTCGCCGAGATAAGCACGTTTTCTGAAATGCCGCTCTCCCGTCACTCTGGTTAAAGTGTTATGAAAAAAAAGGCTGTTGGGGGCTAGGGAGTATCGAGTTGATCATTATACATGAAGAAATAACCAATTTCATCGTTTGGTTTATGTTTTACACGCGTTTTAAATTTTATTGCCGAAATCGCTTTTTCTCGCCGAGATAAGCATGTTTTCTGAAATGCCGCTCTCCCGTCACTCTGGTTAAAGTGTTATGAAAAAAAACGCTGTTGGGGGCTAGGGAGTATCGAGTTGATCATTATACATGAAGAAATAACCAATTTCATCGTTTGGTTTATGTTTTACACGCGTTTTAAATTTTATTGCCGAAATCGCTTTTTCTCGCCGAGATAAGCACGTTTTCTGAAATGCCGCTCTCCCGTCACTCTGGTTAAAGTGTTATGAAAAAAAAGGCTGTTGGGGGCTAGGGAGTATCGAGTTGATCATTATACATGAAGAAATAACCAATTTCATCGTTTGGTTTATGTTTTACACGCGTTTTAAATTTTATTGCCGAAATCGCTTTTTCTCGCCGAGATAAGCACGTTTTCTGAAATGCCGCTCTCCCGTCACTCTGGTTAAAGTGTTATGAAAAAAAAGGCTGTTGGGGGCTAGGGAGTATCGAGTTGATCATTATACATGAAGAAATAACCAATTTCATCGTTTGGTTTATGTTTTACACGCGTTTTAAATTTTATTGCCGAAATCGCTTTTTCTCGCCGAGATAAGCACGTTTTCTGAAATGCCGCTCTCCCGTCACTCTGGTTAAAGTGTTATGAAAAAAAAGGCTGTTGGGGGCTAGGGAGTATCGAGTTGATCATTATACATGAAGAAATAACCAATTTCATCGTTTGGTTTATGTTTTACACGCGTTTTAAATTTTATTGCCGAAATCGCTTTTTCTCGCCGAGATAAGCACGTTTTCTGAAATGCCGCTCTCCCGTCACTCTGGTTAAAGTGTTATGAAAAAAAAGGCTGTTGGGGGCTAGGGAGTATCGAGTTGATCATTATACAATAAGAAATAACCAATGTCATCGTTTGGTTTATGTTTTACACGCGTTTTAAATTTTATTGCCGAAATCGCTTTTTCTCGCCGAAATAAGCACGTTTTCTGAAATGCCGCTCTCCCGTCACTCTGGTTAAAGTGTTATGGAAAAAAAGGCTGTTGGGGGCTAGGGAGTATCGAGTTGATTATTATACATGAAGAAATAACCAATTTCATTGTTTGGTTTATGTTTTACACGCATTTTAAATTTTATTGCCGAAATCGCTTTTTCTCGCCGAGATAAGCACGTTTTCTGAAATGCCGTTCTCCCGTCACTCTGGTTAAAGTGTTATGAAAAAAAAGGCTGTTGGGGGCTAGGGAGTATCGAGTTGATCATTATACATGAAGAAATAACCAATTTCATCGTTTGGTTTATGTTTTACACGCGTTTTAAATTTTATTGCCGAAATCGCTTTTTCTCGCCGAGATAAGCACGTTTTCTGAAATGCCGCTCTCCTGTCACTCTGGTTAAAGTGTTATAAAAAAAAAAAAAGGCTGTTGGGGGCTAGGGAGTATCGAGTTGATCATTATACATGAAGAAATAACCAATTTCATCGTTTGGTTTATGTTTTACACGCGTTTTAAATTTTATTGCCGAAATCGCTTTTTCTCGCCGAGATAAGCACGTTTTCTGAAATGCCGCTCTCCCGTCACTCTGGTTAAAGTGTTATGAAAAAAAAGGCTGTTGGGGGCTAGGGAGTATCGAGTTGATCATTATACATGAAGAAATAACCAATTTCATCGTTTGGTTTATGTTTTACACGCGTTTTAAATTTTATTGCCGAAATCGCTTTTTCTCGCCGAGATAAGCACGTTTTCTGAAATGCCGCTCTCCCGTCACTCTGGTTAAAGTGTTATGAAAAAAAAGGCTGTTGGGGGCTAGGGAGTATCGAGTTGATCATTATACATGAAGAAATAACCAATTTCATCGTTTGGTTTATGTTTTACACGCGTTTTAAATTTTATTGCTGAAATCGCTTTTTCTCGCCGAGATAAGCACGTTTTCTGAAATGCCGCTCTCCCGTCACTCTGGCTAAAGTGTTATGAAAAAAAAGGCTGTTGGGGGCTAGGGAGTATCGAGTTGATCATTATACATGAAGAAATAACCAATTTTTATCGTTTGGTTTATGTTTTACACGCGTTTTAAATTTTATTGCCGAAATCGCTTTTTCTCGCCGAGATAAGCACGTTTTCTGAAATGCCGGTCTCCCGTCACTCTGGTTAAAGTATTATGAAAAAAAAGGCTGTTGGGGGCTAGGGAGTATCGAGTTGATCATTATACATGAAGAAATAACCAATTTCATCGTTTGGTTTATGTTTTACACGCGTTTTAAATTTTATTGCCGAAATCGCTTTTTCTCGCCGAGATAAGCACGTTTTCTGAAATGCCGCTCTCCCGTCACTCTGGTTAAAGTGTTATGAAAAAAAAGGCTGTTGGGGGCTAGGGAGTATCGAGTTGATCATTATACATGAAGAAATAACCAATTTCATCGTTTGGTTTATGTTTTACACGCGTTTTAAATTTTATTGCCGAAATCGCTTTTTCTCGCCGAGATAAGCACGTTTTCTGAAATGCCGCTTTCCCGTCACTCTGGTTAAAGTGTTATGAAAAAAAAGGCTGTTGGGGGCTAGGGAGTATCGAGTTGATCATTATACATGAAGAAATAACCAATTTCATCGTTTGGTTTAAGTTTTACACGCGTTTTAAATTTTATTGCCGAAATCGCTTTTTCTCGCCGAGATAAGCACGTTTTCTGAAATGCCGCTCTCCCGTCACTCTGGTTAAAGTGTTATGAAAAAAAAGGCTGTTGGGGGCTAGGGAGTATCGAGTTGATCATTATACATGAAGAAATAACCAATTTCATCGTTTGGTTTATGTTTTACACGCGTTTTAAATTTTATTGCCGAAATCGCTTTTTCTCGCCGAGATAAGCACGTTTTCTGAAATGCCGCTTTCCCGTCACTCTGGTTAAAGTGTTATGAAAAAAAAGGCTGTTGGGGGCTAGGGAGTATCGAGTTGATCATTATACATGAAGAAATAACCAATTTCATCGTTTGGTTTATGTTTTACACGCGTTTTAAATTTTATTGCCGAAATCGCTTTTTCTCGCCGAGATAAGCACGTTTTCTGAAATGCCGCTCTCCCGTCACTCTGGTTAAAGTGTTGTGAAAAAAAAGGCTGTTGGGGGCTAGGGAGTATCGAGTTGATCATTATACATGAAGAAATAACCAATTTCATCGTTTGGTTTATGTTTTACACGCGTTTTAAATTTTATTGCCGAAATCGCTTTTTCTCGCCGAGATAAGCACGTTTTCTGAAATGCCGCTCTCCCGTCACTCTGGTTAAAGTGTTATGAAAAAAAAGGCTGTTGGGGGCTAGGGAGTATCGAGTTGATCATTATACATGAAGAAATAACCAATTTCATCGTTTGGTTTATGTTTTACACGCGTTTTAAATTTTATTGCCGAAATCGCTTTTTCTCGCCGAGATAAGCACGTTTTCTGAAATGCCGCTCTCCCGTCACTCTGGTTAAAGTGTTATGAAAAAAAAGGCTGTTGGGGGCTAGGGAGTATCGAGTTGATCATTATACATGAAGAAATAACCAATTTCATCGTTTGGTTTATGTTTTACACGCGTTTTAAATTTTATTGCCGAAATCGCTTTTTCTCGCCGAGATAAGCACGTTTTCTGAAATGCCGCTCTCCCGTCACTCTGGTTAAAGTGTTATGAAAAAAAAGGCTGTTGGGGGCTAGGGAGTATCGAGTTGATCATTATACATGAAGAAATAACCAATTTCATCGTTTGGTTTATGTTTTACACGCGTTTTAAATTTTATTGCTGAAATCGCTTTTTCTCGCCGAGATAAGCACGTTTTCTGAAATGCCGCTCTCCCGTCACTCTGGCTAAAGTGTTATGAAAAAAAAGGCTGTTGGGGGCTAGGGAGTATCGAGTTGATCATTATACATGAAGAAATAACCAATTTTTATCGTTTGGTTTATGTTTTACACGCGTTTTAAATTTTATTGCCGAAATCGCTTTTTCTCGCCGAGATAAGCACGTTTTCTGAAATGCCGGTCTCCCGTCACTCTGGTTAAAGTATTATGAAAAAAAAGGCTGTTGGGGGCTAGGGAGTATCGAGTTGATCATTATACATGAAGAAATAACCAATTTCATCGTTTGGTTTATGTTTTACACGCGTTTTAAATTTTATTGCCGAAATCGCTTTTTCTCGCCGAGATAAGCACGTTTTCTGAAATGCCGCTCTCCCGTCACTCTGGTTAAAGTGTTATGAAAAAAAAGGCTGTTGGGGGCTAGGGAGTATCGAGTTGATCATTATACATGAAGAAAAAACCAATTTCATCGTTTGGTTTATGTTTTACACGCGTTTTAAATTTTATTGCCGAAATCGCTTTTTCTCGCCGAGATAAGCACGTTTTCTGAAATGCCGCTTTCCCGTCACTCTGGTTAAAGTGTTATGAAAAAAAAGGCTGTTGGGGGCTAGGGAGTATCGAGTTGATCATTATACATGAAGAAATAACCAATTTCATCGTTTGGTTTATGTTTTACACGCGTTTTAAATTTTATTGCCAAAATCACTTTTTCTCGCCGAGATAAGCACGTTTTCTGAAATGCCGCTCTCCCGTCACTCTGGTTAAAGTGTTGTGAAAAAAAAGGCTGTTGGGGGCTAGGGAGTATCGAGTTGATCATTATACATGAAGAAATAACCAATTTCATCGTTTGGTTTATGTTTTACACGCGTTTTAAATTTTATTGCCGAAATCGCTTTTTCTCGCCGAGATAAGCACGTTTTCTGAAATGCCGCTCTCCCGTCACTCTGGTTAAAGTGTTATGGAAAAAAAGGCTGTTGGGGGCTAGGGAGTATCGAGTTGATCATTATACATGAAGAAATAACCAATTTCATCGTTTGGTTTATGTTTTACACGCGTTTTAAATTTTATTGCCGAAATCGCTTTTTCTCGCCGAGATAAGCACGTTTTCTGAAATGCCGCTCTCCCGTCACTCTGGTTAAAGTGTTATGAAAAAAAAGGCTGTTGGGGGCTAGGGAGTATCGAGTTGATCATTATACATGAAGAAATAACCAATTTCATCGTTTGGTTTATGTTTTACACGCGTTTTAAATTTTATTGCCGAAATCGCTTTTTCTCGCCGAGATAAGCACGTTTTCTGAAATGCCGCTCTCCCGTCACTCTGGTTAAAGTGTTATGAAAAAAAAGGCTGTTGGGGGCTAGGGAGTATCGAGTTGATCATTATACATGAAGAAATAACCAATTTCATCGTTTGGTTTATGTTTTACACGCGTTTTAAATTTTATTGCCGAAATCGCTTTTTCTCGCCGAGATAAGCACGTTTTCTGAAATGCCGCTCTCCCGTCACTCTGGTTAAAGTGTTATGAAAAAAAAGGCTGTTGGGGGCTAGGGAGTATCGAGTTGATCATTATACATGAAGAAAAAACCAATTTCATCGTTTGGTTTATGTTTTACACGCGTTTTAAATTCTATTGCCGAAATCGCTTTTTCTCGCCGAGATAAGCAAGTTTTCTGAAATGCCGCTCTCCCGTCACTCTGGTTAAAGTGTTATGAAAAAAAAGGCTGTTGGGGGCTAGGGAGTATCGAGTTGATCATTATACATGAAGAAATAACCAATTTCATCGTTTGGTTTATGTTTTACACGCTGCTGAGCTCCAGCTGGATGTGTAAAAAGAACCGGGCTGGTTAAAAAAAGAACCGGGCGACCCGGTAAAATTGCTTAGCCGGGGCTCTGGAAGCCTAACACGGCGTGATCTTGTCCAAAAAGCCGCTGCTGAGCTCCAGCTGGAAGTGTAAAAAGAACCGGGCTGGTTAAAAAAAAGAACCGGGCGACCCGGTAAAATTGCTTAGCCGGGGCTCTGGAAGCCTAACACGGCGTGATCTTGTCCAAAAAGCCGCTGCTGAGCTCCAGCTGGAAGTGTAAAAAGAACCGGGCTGGTTAAAAAAAAGAACCGGGCGGCCCGGTAAAATTGCCTAGCCGGGGTCCTGGAAGCCTAACCCGGCGTGATACTGTGCAAAAAGCCGCTGCTGAGCTCCAGCTGGAAGTGTAAAAAGAACCGGGCTGGTTAAAAAAAGAACCGGGCGACCCGGTAAAATTGCTTAGCCGGGGCTCTGGAAGCCTAACACGGCGTGATCTTGTCCAAAAAGCCGCTGCTGAGCTCCAGCTGGAAGTGTAAAAAGAACCGGACTGGTTCAAAAAAAGAACCGGGCGGGCCGGTAAAATTGCTTAGCCGGGGTCCTGGAAGCCTAACGCGGCGTGATCTTGCCCGAAAGTCGGCCTCTATACTTCCATATTAGGTACCAGGCGCTCAGAGCCAACTTGGCGAAAATTTTCTAAGTGCCCACGGCTCTGCGGGGATTGTGCTTCCGACCCGCGCCGGTTCTCCAGCCGGCCTGAAATAACGCAAAACCAGCCTCTCCCCCTGGAGCTCACAGCCAAAGGCGAAACTTTTCTAAGTGCCTACGGCTCTGCGGGCTTTTGAGTCCGCCCCGCGCCGGTTCGTCGGTCGGCCTCAAAAAGCAAAAAATCAGCCTCTCTCCCTGGAGCTCGACTCGAGTTGATCATTATACATGAAGAAATAACCAATTTCATCGTTTGGTTTATGTTTTACACGCGTTTTAAATTTTATTGCCGAAATCGCTTTTTCTCGCCGAGATAAGCACGTTTTCTGAAATGCCGCTCTCCCGTCACTGTGGTTAAAGTGTTATGAAAAAAAAGGCTGTTGGGGGCTAGGGAGTATCGAGTTGATCATTATACATGAAGAAATAACCAATTTCATCGTTTGGTTTATGTTTTACACGCGTTTTAAATTTTATTGCCGAAATCGCTTTTTCTCGCCGAGATAAGCACGTTTTCTGAAATGCCGCTCTCCCGTCACTCTGGTTAAAGTGTTATGAAAAAAAAGGCTGTTGGGGGCTAGGGAGTATCGAGTTGATCATTATACATGAAGAAAAAACCAATTTCATCGTTTGGTTTATGTTTTACACGCGTTTTAAATTCTATTGCCGAAATCGCTTTTTCTCGCCGAGATAAGCAAGTTTTCTGAAATGCCGCTCTCCCGTCACTCTGGTTAAAGTGTTATGAAAAAAAAGGCTGTTGGGGGCTAGGGAGTATCGAGTTGATCATTATACATGAAGAAATAACCAATTTCATCGTTTGGTTTATGTTTTACACGCGTTTTAAATTTTATTGCCGAAATCGCTTTTTCTCGCCGAGATAAGCACGTTTTCTGAAATGCCGCTCTCCCGTCACTCTGGTTAAAGTGTTATGAAAAAAAAGGCTGTTGGGGGCTAGGGAGTATCGAGTTGATCATTATACATGAAGAAATAACCAATTTCATCGTTTGGTTTATGTTTTACACGCGTTTTAAATTTTATTGCCGAAATCGCTTTTTCTCGCCGAGATAAGCACGTTTTCTGAAATGCCGCTCTCCCGTCACTCTGGTTAAAGTGTTATGAAAAAAAAGGCTGTTGTGGGCTAGGGAGTATCGAGTTGATCATTATACATGAAGAAATAACCAATTTCATCGTTTGGTTTATGTTTTACACGCGTTTTAAATTTTATTGCCGAAATCGCTTTTTCTCGCCGAGATAAGCACGTTTTCTGAAATGCCGCTCTCCCGTCACTCTGGTTAAAGTGTTATGAAAAAAAAGGCTGTTGGGGGCTAGGGAGTATCGAGTTGATCATTATACATGAAGAAATAACCAATTTCATCGTTTGGTTTATGTTTTACACGCGTTTTAAATTTTATTGCCGAAATCGCTTTTTCTCGCCGAGATAAGCACGTTTTCTGAAATGCCGCTCTCCCGTCACTCTGGTTAAAGTGTTATGAAAAAAAAAGGCTGTTGGGGGCTAGGGAGTATCGAGTTGATCATTATACATGAAGAAATAACCAATTTCATCGTTTGGTTTATGTTTTACACGCGTTTTAAATTTTATTGCCGAAATCGCTTTTTCTCGCCGAGATAAGCACGTTTTCTGAAATGCCGCTCTCCCGTCACTCTGGTTAAAGTGTTATGAAAAAAAAGGCTGTTGGGGGCTAGGGAGTATCGAGTTGATCATTATACATGAAGAAATAACCAATTTCATCGTTTGGTTTATGTTTTACACGCGTTTTAAATTTTATTGCCGAAATCGCTTTTTCTCGCCGAGATAAGCACGTTTTCTGAAATGCCGCTCTCCCGTCACTCTGGTTAAAGTGTTATGAAAAAAAAGGCTGTTGGGGGCTAGGGAGTATCGAGTTGATCATTATACATGAAGAAATAACCAATTTCATCGTTTGGTTTATGTTTTACACGCGTTTTAAATTTTATTGCCGAAATCGCTTTTTCTCGCCGAGATAAGCACGTTTTCTGAAATGCCGCTCTCCCGTCACTCTGGTTAAAGTGTTATGAAAAAAAAGGCTGTTGGGGGCTAGGGAGTATCGAGTTGATCATTATACATGAAGAAATAACCAATTTCATCGTTTGGTTTATGTTTTACACGCGTTTTAAATTTTATTGCCGAAATCGCTTTTTCTCGCCGAGATAAGCACGTTTTCTGAAATGCCGCTCTCCCGTCACTCTGGTTAAAGTGTTATGAAAAAAAAGGCTGTTGGGGGCTAGGGAGTATCGAGTTGATCATTATACATGAAGAAATAACCAATTTCATCGTTTGGTTTATGTTTTACACGCGTTTTAAATTTTATTGCCGAAATCGCTTTTTCTCGCCGAGATAAGCACGTTTTCTGAAATGCCGCTCTCCCGTCACTCTGGTTAAAGTGTTATGGAAAAAAAGGCTGTTGGGGGCTAGGGAGTATCGAGTTGATCATTATACATGAAGAAATAACCAATTTCATCGTTTGGTTTATGTTTTACACGCGTTTTAAATTTTATTGCCGAAATCGCTTTTTCTCGCCGAGATAAGCACGTTTTCTGAAATGCCGCTCTCCCGTCACTCTGGTTAAAGTGTTATGAAAAAAAAGGCTGTTGGGGGCTAGGGAGTATCGAGTTGATCATTATACATGAAGAAATAACCAATTTCATCGTTTGGTTTATGTTTTACACGCGTTTTAAATTTTATTGCCGAAATCGCTTTTTCTCGCCGAGATAAGCACGTTTTCTGAAATGCCGCTCTCCCGTCACTCTGGGTAAAGTGTTATGAAAAAAAAGGCTGTTGGGGGCTAGGGAGTATCGAGTTGATCATTATACATGAAGAAATAACCAATTTCATCGTTTGGTTTATGTTTTACACGCGTTTTAAATTTTATTGCCGAAATCGCTTTTTCTCGCCGAGATAAGCACGTTTTCTGAAATGCCGCTCTCCCGTCACTCTGGTTAAAGTGTTATGAAAAAAAAGGCTGTTGGGGGCTAGGGAGTATCGAGTTGATCATTATACATGAAGAAATAACCAATTTCATCGTTTGGTTTATGTTTTACACGCGTTTTAAATTTTATTGCCGAAATCGCTTTTTCTCGCCGAGATAAGCACGTTTTCTGAAATGCCGCTCTCCCGTCACTCTGGTTAAAGTGTTATGAAAAAAAAGGCTGTTGGGGGCTAGGGAGTATCGAGTTGATCATTATACATGAAGAAATAACCAATTTCATCGTTTGGTTTATGTTTTACACGCGTTTTAAATTTTATTGCTGAAATCGCTTTTTCTCGCCGAGATAAGCACGTTTTCTGAAATGCCGCTCTCCCGTCACTCTGGCTAAAGTGTTATGAAAAAAAAGGCTGTTGGGGGCTAGGGAGTATCGAGTTGATCATTATACATGAAGAAATAACCAATTTTTATCGTTTGGTTTATGTTTTACACGCGTTTTAAATTTTATTGCCGAAATCGCTTTTTCTCGCCGAGATAAGCACGTTTTCTGAAATGCCGGTCTCCCGTCACTCTGGTTAAAGTATTATGAAAAAAAAGGCTGTTGGGGGCTAGGGAGTATCGAGTTGATCATTATACATGAAGAAATAACCAATTTCATCGTTTGGTTTATGTTTTACACGCGTTTTAAATTTTATTGCCGAAATCGCTTTTTCTCGCCGAGATAAGCACGTTTTCTGAAATGCCGCTCTCCCGTCACTCTGGTTAAAGTGTTATGAAAAAAAAGGCTGTTGGGGGCTAGGGAGTATCGAGTTGATCATTATACATGAAGAAATAACCAATTTCATCGTTTGGTTTATGTTTTACACGCTGCTGAGCTCCAGCTGGATGTGTAAAAAGAACCGGGCTGGTTAAAAAAAGAACCGGGCGACCCGGTAAAATTGCTTAGCCGGGGCTCTGGAAGCCTAACACGGCGTGATCTTGTCCAAAAAGCCGCTGCTGAGCTCCAGCTGGAAGTGTAAAAAGAACCGGGCTGGTTAAAAAAAAGAACCGGGCCACCCGGTAAAATTGCTTAGCCGGGGCTCTGGAAGCCTAACACGGCGTGATCTTGTCCAAAAAGCCGCTGCTGAGCTCCAGCTGGAAGTGTAAAAAGAACCGGGCTGGTTAAAAAAAAGAACCGGGCGGCCCGGTAAAATTGCCTAGCCGGGGTCCTGGAAGCCTAACCCGGCGTGATACTGTGCAAAAAGCCGCTGCTGAGCTCCAGCTGGAAGTGTAAAAAGAACCGGGCTGGTTAAAAAAAGAACCGGGCGACCCGGTAAAATTGCTTAGCCGGGGCTCTGGAAGCCTAACACGGCGTGATCTTGTCCAAAAAGCCGCTGCTGAGCTCCAGCTGGAAGTGTAAAAAGAACCAGGCTGGTTAAAAAAAAAGAACCGGGCGGCCCGTTAAAATTGCTTAGCCGGGGCTCTGGAAGCCTAACCAGGCGTGATCTTGTCCAAAAAGCCGCTCGTGAGCTCCAGCTGGAAGTGTAAAAAGAACCGGGCTGGTTAAAAAAAAGAACCGGGCGGCCCGGTAAAATTGCTTAGCCGGGGTCCTGGAAGCCTAACCCGGCGTGATATTGTCCAAAAAGCCGCTGCTGAGCTCCAGCTGGAAGTGTAAAAAGAACCGGGCTGGTTAAAAAAAAAGAACCGGGCGGGCCGGTAAAATTGCTTAGCCGGGGCTCTGGAAGCCTAACACGGCGTGATCTTGTCCCAAAAGCCGCTCGTGAGCTTCAGCCGGAAGAAATGCCGCTCTCCCGTCACTCTGGTTAAAGTGTTATGAAAAAAAAGGCTGTTGGGGGCTAGGGAGTATCGAGTTGATCATTATACATGAAGAAATAACCAATTTCATCGTTTGGTTTATGTTTTACACGCGTTTTAAATTTTATTTCCGAAATCGCTTTTTCTCGCCGAGATAAGCACGTTTTCTGAAATGCCGCTCTCCCGTCACTCTGGCTAAAGTGTTATGAAAAAAAAGGCTGTTGGGGGCTAGGGAGTATCGAGTTGATCATTATACATGAAGAAATAACCAATTTCATCGTTTGGTTTATGTTTTACACGCGTTTTAAATTTTATTGCCGAAATCGCTTTTTCTCGCCGAGATAAGCACGTTTTCTGAAATGCCGGTCTCCCGTCACTCTGGTTAAAGTATTATGAAAAAAAAGGCTGTTGGGGGCTAGGGAGTATCGAGTTGATCATTATACATGAAGAAATAACCAATTTCATCGTTTGGTTTATGTTTTACACGCGTTTTAAATTTTATTGCCGAAATCGCTTTTTCTCGCCGAGATAAGCACGTTTTCTGAAATGCCGCTCTCCCGTCACTCTGGTTAAAGTGTTATGAAAAAAAGGCTGTTGGGGGCTAGGGAGTATCGAGTTGATCATTATACATGAAGAAATAACCAATTTCATCGTTTGGTTTATGTTTTACACGCGTTTTAAATTTTATTGCTGAAATCGCTTTTTCTCGCCGAGATAAGCACGTTTTCTGAAATGCCGCTCTCCCGTCACTCTGGTTAAAGTGTTATGGAAAAAAAGGCTGTTGGGGGCTAGGGAGTATCGAGTTGATCATTATACATGAAGAAATAACCAATTTCATCGTTTGGTTTATGTTTTACACGCGTTTTAAATTTTATTGCCGAAATCGCTTTTTCTCGCCGAGATAAGCACGTTTTCTGAAATGCCGCTCTCCCGTCACTCTGGTTAAAGTGTTATGAAAAAAAAGGCTGTTGGGGGCTAGGGAGTATCGAGTTGATCATTATACATGAAGAAATAACCAATTTCATCGTTTGGTTTATGTTTTACACGCGTTTTAAATTTTATTGCCGAAATCGCTTTTTCTCGCCGAGATAAGCACGTTTTCTGAAATGCCGCTCTCCCGTCACTCTGGTTAAAGTGTTGTGAAAAAAAAGGCTGTTGGGGGCTAGGGAGTATCGAGTTGATCATTATACATGAAGAAATAACCAATTTCATCGTTTGGTTTATGTTTTACACGCGTTTTAAATTTTATTGCCGAAATCGCTTTTTCTCGCCGAGATAAGCACGTTTTCTGAAATGCCGCTCTCCCGTCACTCTGGTTAAAGTGTTATGAAAAAAAAGACTGTTGGGGGCTAGGGAGTATTGAGTTGATCATTATACATGAAGAAATAACCAATTTCATCGTTTGGTTTATGTTTTACACGCGTTTTAAATTTTATTGCCGAAATCGCTTTTTCTCGCCGAGATAAGCACGTTTTCTGAAATGCCGCTCTCCCGTCACTCTGGTTAAAGTGTTATGAAAAAAAAGGCTGTTGGGGGCTAGGGAGTATCGAGTTGATCATTATACATGAAGAAATAACCAATTTCATCGTTTGGTTTATGTTTTACACGCGTTTTAAATTTTATTGCCGAAATCGCTTTTTCTCGCCGAGATAAGCACGTTTTCTGAAATGCCGCTCTCCCGTCACTCTGGTTAAAGTGTTATGAAAAAAAGGCTGTTGGGGGCTAGGGAGTATCGAGTTGATCATTATACATGAAGAAATAACCAATTTCATCGTTTGGTTTATGTTTTACACGCGTTTTAAATTTTATTGCCGAAATCGCTTTTTCTCGCCGAGATAAGCACGTTTTCTGAAATGCCGCTCTCCCGTCACTCTGGTTAAAGTGTTATGGAAAAAAAAGGCTGTTGGGGGCTAGGGAGTATTGAGTTGATCATTATACATGAAGAAATAACCAATTTCATCGTTTGGTTTATGTTTTACACGCGTTTTAAATTTTATTGCCGAAATCGCTTTTTCTCGCCGAGATAAGCACGTTTTCTGAAATGCCGCTCTCCCGTCACTCTGGTTAAAGTGTTATGAAAAAAAAGGCTGTTGGGGGCTAGGGAGTATCGAGTTGATCATTATACATGAAGAAATAACCAATTTCATCGTTTGGTTTATGTTTTACACGCGTTTTAAATTTTATTGCCGAAATCGCTTTTTCTCGCCGAGATAAGCACGTTTTCTGAAATGCCGCTCTCCCGTCACTCTGGTTAAAGTGTTATGAAAAAAAAGGCTGTTGGGGGCTAGGGAGTATCGAGTTGATCATTATACATGAAGAAATAACCAATTTCATCGTTTGGTTTATGTTTTACACGCGTTTTAAATTTTATTGCCGAAATCGCTTTTTCTCGCCGAGATAAGCACGTTTTCTGAAATGCCGCTCTCCCGTCACTCTGGTTAAAGTGTTGTGAAAAAAAAGGCTGTTGGGGGCTAGGGAGTATCGAGTTGATCATTATACATGAAGAAATAACCAATTTCATCGTTTGGTTTATGTTTTACACGCGTTTTAAATTTTATTGCCGAAATCGCTTTTTCTCGCCGAGATAAGCACGTTTTCTGAAATGCCGCTCTCCCGTCACTCTGGTTAAAGTGTTATGAAAAAAAAGGCTGTTGGGGGCTAGGGAGTATCGAGTTGATCATTATATATGAAGAAATAACCAATTTCATCGTTTGGTTTATGTTTTACACGCGTTTTAAATTTTATTGCCGAAATCGCTTTTTCTCGCCGAGATAAGCACGTTTTCTGAAATGCCGCTCTCCCGTCACTCTGGTTAAAGTGTTATGAAAAAAAAGGCTGTTGGGGGCTAGGGAGTATCGAGTTGATCATTATACATGAAGAAATAACCAATTTCATCGTTTGGTTTATGTTTTACACGCGTTTTAAATTTTATTGCCGAAATCGCTTTTTCTCGCCGAGATAAGCACGTTTTCTGAAATGCCGCTCTCCCGTCACTCTGGTTAAAGTGTTATAAAAAAAAAGGCTGTTGGGGGCTAGGGAGTATCGAGTTGATCATTATACATGAAGAAATAACCAATTTCATCGTTTGGTTTATGTTTTACACGCGTTTTAAATTTTATTGCCGAAATCGCTTTTTCTCGCCGAGATAAGCACGTTTTCTGAAATGCCGCTCTCCCGTCACTCTGGTTAAAGTGTTATGAAAAAAAAGGCTGTTGGGGGCTAGGGAGTATCGAGTTGATCATTATACATGAAGAAATAACCAATTTCATCGTTTGGTTTATGTTTTACACGCGTTTTAAATTTTATTGCCGAAATCGCTTTTTCTCGCCGAGATAAGCACGTTTTCTGAAATGCCGCTCTCCCGTCACTCTGGTTAAAGTGTTATGAAAAAAAAGGCCGTTGGGGGCTAGGGAGTATCGAGTTGATCATTATACATGAAGAAATAACCAATTTCATCGTTTGGTTTATGTTTTACACGTTTTAAATTTTATTGCCGAAATCGCTTTTTCTCGCCGAGATAAGCACGTTTTCTGAAATGCCGCTCTCCCGTCACTCTGGTTAAAGTGTTATGAAAAAAAAGGCTGTTGGGGGCTAGGGAGTATCGAGTTGATCATTTTACATGAAGAAATAACCAATTTCATCGTTTGGTTTATGTTTTACACGCGTTTTAAATTTTATTGCCAAAATCGCTTTTTCTCGCCGAGATAAGCACGTTTTCTGAAATGCCGCTCTCCCGTCACTCCGGTTAAAGTTTTTTGAAAAAAAAGGCTGTTGGGGGCTAGGGAGTATCGAGTTGATCATTATACATGAAGAAATAACCAATTTCATCGTTTGGTTTATGTTTTACACGCGTTTTAAATTTTATTGCCGAAATCGCTTTTTCTCGCCGAGATAAGCACGTTTTCTGAAATGCCGCTCTCCCGTCACTCTGGTTAAAGTGTTATGAAAAAAAAGGCTGTTGGGGGCTAGGGAGTATCGAGTTGATCATTATACATGAAGAAATAACCAATTTCATCGTTTGGTTTATGTTTTACACGCGTTTTAAATTTTATTGCCGAAATCGCTTTTTCTCGCCGAGATAAGCACGTTTTCTGAAATGCCGCTCTCCCGTCACTCTGGTTAAAGTGTTATGAAAAAAAAAGGCTGTTGGGGGCTAGGGAGTATCGAGTTGATCATTATACATGAAGAAATAACCAATTTCATCGTTTGGTTTATGTTTTACACGCGTTTTAAATTTTATTGCCGAAATCGCTTTTTCTCGCCGAGATAAGCACGTTTTCTGAAATGCCGCTCTCCCGTCACTCTGGTTAAAGTGTTATGAAAAAAAAGGCTGTTGGGGGCTAGGGAGTATCGAGTTGATCATTATACATGAAGAAATAACCAATTTCATCGTTTGGTTTATGTTTTACACGCGTTTTAAATTTTATTGCCGAAATCGCTTTTTCTCGCCGAGATAAGCACGTTTTCTGAAATGCCGCTCTCCCGTCACTCTGGTTAAAGTGTTATGAAAAAAAAGGCTGTTGGGGGCTAGGGAGTATCGAGTTGATCATTATACATGAAGAAATAACCAATTTCATCGTTTGGTTTATGTTTTACACGCGTTTTAAATTTTATTGCCGAAATCGCTTTTTCTCGCCGAGATAAGCACGTTTTCTGAAATGCCGCTCTCCCGTCACTCTGGTTAAAGTGTTATGAAAAAAAAGGCTGTTGGGGGCTAGGGAGTATCGAGTTGATCATTATACATGAAGAAATAACCAATTTCATCGTTTGGTTTATGTTTTACACGCGTTTTAAATTTTATTGCCGAAATCGCTTTTTCTCGCCGAGATAAGCACGTTTTCTGAAATGCCGCTCTCCCGTCACTCTGGTTAAAGTGTTATGAAAAAAAAGGCTGTTGGGGGCTAGGGAGTATCGAGTTGATCATTATACATGAAGAAATAACCAATTTCATCGTTTGGTTTATGTTTTACACGCGTTTTAAATTTTATTGCCGAAATCGCTTTTTCTCGCCGAGATAAGCACGTTTTCTGAAATGCCGCTCTCCCGTCACTCTGGTTAAAGTGTTATGGAAAAAAAGGCTGTTGGGGGCTAGGGAGTATCGAGTTGATCATTATACATGAAGAAATAACCAATTTCATCGTTTGGTTTATGTTTTACACGCGTTTTAAATTTTATTGCCGAAATCGCTTTTTCTCGCCGAGATAAGCACGTTTTCTGAAATGCCGCTCTCCCGTCACTCTGGTTAAAGTGTTATGAAAAAAAAGGCTGTTGGGGGCTAGGGAGTATCGAGTTGATCATTATACATGAAGAAATAACCAATTTCATCGTTTGGTTTATGTTTTACACGCGTTTTAAATTTTATTGCCGAAATCGCTTTTTCTCGCCGAGATAAGCACGTTTTCTGAAATGCCGCTCTCCCGTCACTCTGGGTAAAGTGTTATGAAAAAAAAGGCTGTTGGGGGCTAGGGAGTATCGAGTTGATCATTATACATGAAGAAATAACCAATTTCATCGTTTGGTTTATGTTTTACACGCGTTTTAAATTTTATTGCCGAAATCGCTTTTTCTCGCCGAGATAAGCACGTTTTCTGAAATGCCGCTCTCCCGTCACTCTGGTTAAAGTGTTATGAAAAAAAAGGCTGTTGGGGGCTAGGGAGTATCGAGTTGATCATTATACATGAAGAAATAACCAATTTCATCGTTTGGTTTATGTTTTACACGCGTTTTAAATTTTATTGCCGAAATCGCTTTTTCTCGCCGAGATAAGCACGTTTTCTGAAATGCCGCTCTCCCGTCACTCTGGTTAAAGTGTTATGAAAAAAAAGGCTGTTGGGGGCTAGGGAGTATCGAGTTGATCATTATACATGAAGAAATAACCAATTTCATCGTTTGGTTTATGTTTTACACGCGTTTTAAATTTTATTGCTGAAATCGCTTTTTCTCGCCGAGATAAGCACGTTTTCTGAAATGCCGCTCTCCCGTCACTCTGGCTAAAGTGTTATGAAAAAAAAGGCTGTTGGGGGCTAGGGAGTATCGAGTTGATCATTATACATGAAGAAATAACCAATTTTTATCGTTTGGTTTATGTTTTACACGCGTTTTAAATTTTATTGCCGAAATCGCTTTTTCTCGCCGAGATAAGCACGTTTTCTGAAATGCCGGTCTCCCGTCACTCTGGTTAAAGTATTATGAAAAAAAAGGCTGTTGGGGGCTAGGGAGTATCGAGTTGATCATTATACATGAAGAAATAACCAATTTCATCGTTTGGTTTATGTTTTACACGCGTTTTAAATTTTATTGCCGAAATCGCTTTTTCTCGCCGAGATAAGCACGTTTTCTGAAATGCCGCTCTCCCGTCACTCTGGTTAAAGTGTTATGAAAAAAAAGGCTGTTGGGGGCTAGGGAGTATCGAGTTGATCATTATACATGAAGAAATAACCAATTTCATCGTTTGGTTTATGTTTTACACGCGTTTTAAATTTTATTGCCGAAATCGCTTTTTCTCGCCGAGATAAGCACGTTTTCTGAAATGCCGCTCTCCCGTCACTCTGGTTAAAGTGTTATGAAAAAAAAGGCTGTTGGGGGCTAGGGAGTATCGAGTTGATCATTATACATGAAGAAATAACCAATTTCATCGTTTGGTTTATGTTTTACACGCGTTTTAAATTTTATTGCCGAAATCGCTTGTTCTCGCCGAGATAAGCACGTTTTCTGAAATGCCGCTCTCCCGTCACTCTGGTTAAAGTGTTATGAAAAAAAAGGCTGTTGGGGGCTAGGGAGTATCGAGTTGATCATTATACATGAAGAAATAACCAATTTCATCGTTTGGTTTATGTTTTACACGCGTTTTAAATTTTATTGCCGAAATCGCTTTTTCTCGCCGAGATAAGCACGTTTTCTGAAATGCCGCTCTCCCGTCACTCTGGTTAAAGTGTTATGAAAAAAAAGGCTGTTGGGGGCTAGGGAGTATCGAGTTGATCATTATACATGAAGAAATAACCAATTTCATCGTTTGGTTTATGTTTTACACGCGTTTTAAATTTTATTGCCGAAATCGCTTTTTCTCGCCGAGATAAGCACGTTTTCTGAAATGCCGCTCTCCCGTCACTCTGGTTAAAGTGTTATGAAAAAAAAGGCTGTTGGGGGCTAGGGAGTATCGAGTTGATCATTATACATGAAGAAATAACCAATTTCATCGTTTGGTTTATGTTTTACACGCGTTTTAAATTTTATTGCCAAAATCGCTTTTTCTCGCCGAGATAAGCACGTTTTCTGAAATGCCGCTCTCCCGTCACTCTGGTTAAAGTGTTATGAAAAAAAAGGCTGTTGGGGGCTAGGGAGTATCGAGTTGATCATTATACATGAAGAAATAACCAATTTCATCGTTTGGTTTATGTTTTACACGCGTTTTAAATTTTATTGCCGAAATCGCTTTTTCTCGCCGAGATAAGCACGTTTTCTGAAATGCCGCTCTCCCGTCACTCTGGTTAAAGTGTTATGAAAAAAAGGCTGTTGGGGGCTAGGGAGTATCGAGTTGATCATTATACATGAAGAAATAACCAATTTCATCGTTTGGTTTATGTTTTACACGCGTTTTAAATTTTATTGCTGAAATCGCTTTTTCTCGCCGAGATAAGCACGTTTTCTGAAATGCCGCTCTCCCGTCACTCTGGCTAAAGTGTTATGAAAAAAAAGGCTGTTGGGGGCTAGGGAGTATCGAGTTGATCATTATACATGAAGAAATAACCAATTTTTATCGTTTGGTTTATGTTTTACACGCGTTTTAAATTTTATTGCCGAAATCGCTTTTTCTCGCCGAGATAAGCACGTTTTCTGAAATGCCGGTCTCCCGTCACTCTGGTTAAAGTATTATGAAAAAAAACGCTGTTGGGGGCTAGGGAGTATCGAGTTGATCATTATACATGAAGAAATAACCAATTTCATCGTTTGGTTTATGTTTTACACGCGTTTTAAATTTTATTGCCGAAATCGCTTTTTCTCGCCGAGATAAGCACGTTTTCTGAAATGCCGCTCTCCCGTCACTCTGGTTAAAGTGTTATGAAAAAAAAGGCTGTTGGGGGCTAGGGAGTATCGAGTTGATCATTATACATGAAGAAATAATCAATTTCATCGTTTGGTTTATGTTTTACACGCGTTTTAAATTTTATTGCCGAAATCGCTTTTTCTCGCCGAGATAAGCACGTTTTCTGAAATGCCGCTTTCCCGTCACTCTGGTTAAAGTGTTATGAAAAAAAAGGCTGTTGGGGGCTAGGGAGTATCGAGTTGATCATTATACATGAAGAAATAACCAATTTCATCGTTTGGTTTATGTTTTACACGCGTTTTAAATTTTATTGCCGAAATCGCTTTTTCTCGCCGAGATAAGCACGTTTTCTGAAATGCCGCTCTCCCGTCACTCTGGTTAAAGTGTTGTGAAAAAAAAGGCTGTTGGGGGCTAGGGAGTATCGAGTTGATCATTATACATGAAGAAATAACCAATTTCATCGTTTGGTTTATGTTTTACACGCGTTTTAAAATTTATTGCCGAAATCGCTTTTTCTCGCCGAGATAAGCACGTTTTCTGAAATGCCGCTCTCCCGTCACTCTGGTTAAAGTGTTATGAAAAAAAAGGCTGTTGTGGGCTAGGGAGTATCGAGTTGATCATTATACATGAAGAAATAACCAATTTCATCGTTTGGTTTATGTTTTACACGCGTTTTAAATTTTATTGCCGAAATCGCTTTTTCTCGCCGAGATAAGCACGTTTTCTGAAATGCCGCTCTCCCGTCACTCTGGTTAAAGTGTTATGAAAAAAAAGGCTGTTGGGGGCTAGGGAGTATCGAGTTGATCATTATACATGAAGAAATAACCAATTTCATCGTTTGGTTTATGTTTTACACGCGTTTTAAATTTTATTGCCGAAATCGCTTTTTCTCGCCGAGATAAGCACGTTTTCTGAAATGCCGCTCTCCCGTCACTCTGGTTAAAGTGTTATGAAAAAAAAGGCTGTTGGGGGCTAGGGAGTATCGAGTTGATCATTATACATGAAGAAATAACCAATTTCATCGTTTGGTTTATGTTTTACACGCGTTTTAAATTTTATTGCCGAAATCGCTTTTTCTCGCCGAGATAAGCACGTTTTCTGAAATGCCGCTCTCCCGTCACTCTGGTTAAAGTGTTATGAAAAAAAAGGCTGTTGGGGGCTAGGGAGTATCGAGTTGATCATTATACATGAAGAAATAACCAATTTCATCGTTTGGTTTATGTTTTACACGCGTTTTAAATTTTATTGCCGAAATCGCTTTTTCTCGCCGAGATAAGCACGTTTTCTGAAATGCCGCTCTCCCGTCACTCTGGTTAAAGTGTTATGAAAAAAAAGGCTGTTGGGGGCTAGGGAGTATCGAGTTGATCATTATACATGAAGAAATAACCAATTTCATCGTTTGGTTTATGTTTTACACGCGTTTTAAATTTTATTGCCGAAATCGCTTTTTCTCGCCGAGATAAGCACGTTTTCTGAAATGCCGCTCTCCCGTCACTCTGGTTAAAGTGTTATGAAAAAAAAGGCTGTTGGGGGCTAGGGAGTATCGAGTTGATCATTATACATGAAGAAATAACCAATTTCATCGTTTGGTTTATGTTTTACACGCGTTTTAAATTTTATTGCTGAAATCGCTTTTTCTCGCCGAGATAAGCACGTTTTCTGAAATGCCGCTCTCCCGTCACTCTGGCTAAAGTGTTATGAAAAAAAAGGCTGTTGGGGGCTAGGGAGTATCGAGTTGATCATTATACATGAAGAAATAACCAATTTTTATCGTTTGGTTTATGTTTTACACGCGTTTTAAATTTTATTGCCGAAATCGCTTTTTCTCGCCGAGATAAGCACGTTTTCTGAAATGCCGGTCTCCCGTCACTCTGGTTAAAGTATTATGAAAAAAAAGGCTGTTGGGGGCTAGGGAGTATCGAGTTGATCATTATACATGAAGAAATAACCAATTTCATCGTTTGGTTTATGTTTTACACGCGTTTTAAATTTTATTGCCGAAATCGCTTTTTCTCGCCGAGATAAGCACGTTTTCTGAAATGCCGCTCTCCCGTCACTCTGGTTAAAGTGTTATGAAAAAAAAGGCTGTTGGGGGCTAGGGAGTATCGAGTTGATCATTATACATGAAGAAATAACCAATTTCATCGTTTGGTTTATGTTTTACACGCGTTTTAAATTTTATTGCCGAAATCGCTTTTTCTCGCCGAGATAAGCACATTTTCTGAAATGCCGCTTTCCCGTCACTCTGGTTAAAGTGTTATGAAAAAAAAGGCTGTTGGGGGCTAGGGAGTATCGAGTTGATCATTATACATGAAGAAATAACCAATTTCATCGTTTGGTTTATGTTTTACACGCGTTTTAAATTTTATTGCCAAAATCACTTTTTCTCGCCGAGATAAGCACGTTTTCTGAAATGCCGCTCTCCCGTCACTCTGGTTAAAGTGTTGTGAAAAAAAAGGCTGTTGGGGGCTAGGGAGTATCGAGTTGATCATTATACATGAAGAAATAACCAATTTCATCGTTTGGTTTATGTTTTACACGCGTTTTAAATTTTATTGCCGAAATCGCTTTTTCTCGCCGAGATAAGCACGTTTTCTGAAATGCCGCTCTCCCGTCACTCTGGTTAAAGTGTTATGAAAAAAAAGGCTGTTGGGGGCTAGGGAGTATCGAGTTGATCATTATACATGAAGAAATAACCAATTTCATCGTTTGGTTTATGTTTTACACGCGTTTTAAATTTTATTGCCGAAATCGCTTTTTCTCGCCGAGATAAGCACGTTTTCTGAAATGCCGCTCTCCCGTCACTCTGGTTAAAGTGTTATGAAAAAAAAGGCTGTTGGGGGCTAGGGAGTATCGAGTTGATCATTATACATGAAGAAATAACCAATTTCATCGTTTGGTTTATGTTTTACACGCGTTTTAAATTTTATTGCCGAAATCGCTTTTTCTCGCCGAGATAAGCACGTTTTCTGAAATGCCGCTCTCCCGTCACTCTGGTTAAAGTGTTATGAAAAAAAAGGCTGTTGGGGGCTAGGGAGTATCGAGTTGATCATTATACATGAAGAAATAACCAATTTCATCGTTTGGTTTATGTTTTACACGCGTTTTAAATTTTATTGCCGAAATCGCTTTTTCTCGCCGAGATAAGCACGTTTTCTGAAATGCCGCTCTCCCGTCACTCTGGTTAAAGTGTTATGAAAAAAAAGGCTGTTGGGGGCTAGGGAGTATCGAGTTGATCATTATACATGAAGAAAAAACCAATTTCATCGTTTGGTTTATGTTTTACACGCGTTTTAAATTCTATTGCCGAAATCGCTTTTTCTCGCCGAGATAAGCAAGTTTTCTGAAATGCCGCTCTCCCGTCACTCTGGTTAAAGTGTTATGAAAAAAAAGGCTGTTGGGGGCTAGGGAGTATCGAGTTGATCATTATACATGAAGAAATAACCAATTTCATCGTTTGGTTTATGTTTTACACGCTGCTGAGCTCCAGCTGGATGTGTAAAAAGAACCGGGCTGGTTAAAAAAAGAACCGGGCGACCCGGTAAAATTGCTTAGCCGGGGCTCTGGAAGCCTAACACGGCGTGATCTTGTCCAAAAAGCCGCTGCTGAGCTCCAGCTGGAAGTGTAAAAAGAACCGGGCTGGTTAAAAAAAAGAACCGGGCGACCCGGTAAAATTGCTTAGCCGGGGCTCTGGAAGCCTAACACGGCGTGATCTTGTCCAAAAAGCCGCTGCTGAGCTCCAGCTGGAAGTGTAAAAAGAACCGGGCTGGTTAAAAAAAAGAACCGGGCGGCCCGGTAAAATTGCCTAGCCGGGGTCCTGGAAGCCTAACCCGGCGTGATACTGTGCAAAAAGCCGCTGCTGAGCTCCAGCTGGAAGTGTAAAAAGAACCGGGCTGGTTAAAAAAAGAACCGGGCGACCCGGTAAAATTGCTTAGCCGGGGCTCTGGAAGCCTAACACGGCGTGATCTTGTCCAAAAAGCCGCTGCTGAGCTCCAGCTGGAAGTGTAAAAAGAACCAGGCTGGTTAAAAAAAAGAACCGGGCGGCCCGTTAAAATTGCTTAGCCGGGGCTCTGGAAGCCTAACCAGGCGTGATCTTGTCCAAAAAGCCGCTCGTGAGCTCCAGCTGGAAGTGTAAAAAGAACCGGGCTGGTTAAAAAAAAGAACCGGGCGGCCCGGTAAAATTGCTTAGCCGGGGTCCTGAAAGCCTAACCCGGCGTGATATTGTCCAAAAAGCCGCTGCTGAGCTCCAGCTGGAAGTGTAAAAAGAACCGGGCTGGTTAAAAAAAAAGAACCGGGCGGGCCGGTAAAATTGCTTAGCCGGGGCTCTGGAAGCCTAACACGGCGTGATCTTGTCCCAAAAGCCGCTCGTGAGCTTCAGCTGGAAGTGTAAAAAGAACCGGGCTGGTTCAAAAAAAGAACCGGGCGGCCCGGTAGAATTGCTTAGCCGAGGTCCTGGAAGCCTAACCCGGCGTGATCTTGCGCCAAAAGCCGCTGCTGAGCTCCAGCTGGAAGTGTAAAAAGAACCGGACTGGTTCAAAAAAAGAACCGGGCGGGCCGGTAAAATTGCTTAGCCGGGGTCCTGGAAGCCTAACGCGGCGTGATCTTGCCCGAAAGTCGGCCTCTATACTTCCATATTAGGTACCAGGCGCTCAGAGCCAACTTGGCGAAAATTTTCTAAGTGCCCACGGCTCTGCGGGGATTGTGCGTCCGACCCGCGCCGGTTCTCCAGCCGACCTGAAATAACGCAAAACCAGCCTCTCCCCCTGGAGCTCACAGCCAAAGGCGAAACTTTTCTAAGTGCCTACGGCTCTGCGGGCTTTTGAGTCCGCCCCGCGCCGGTTCGTCGGTCGGCCTCAAAAAGCAAAAAATCAGCCTCTCTCCCTGGAGCTCGACTCGAGTTGATCATTATACATGAAGAAATAACCAATTTCATCGTTTGGTTTATGTTTTACACGCGTTTTAAATTTTATTGCCGAAATCGCTTTTTCTCGCCGAGATAAGCACGTTTTCTGAAATGCCGCTCTCCCGTCACTCTGGTTAAAGTGTTATGAAAAAAAAGGCTGTTGGGGGCTAGGGAGTATCGAGTTGATCATTATACATGAAGAAATAACCAATTTCATCGTTTGGTTTATGTTTTACACGCGTTTTAAATTTTATTGCCTAAATCGCTTTTTCTCGCCGAGATAAGCACGTTTTCTGAAATGCCGCTCTCCCGTCACTCTGGTTAAAGTGTTATGAAAAAAAAGGCTGTTGTGGGCTAGGGAGTATCGAGTTGATCATTATACATGAAGAAATAACCAATTTCATCGTTTGGTTTATGTTTTACACGCGTTTTAAATTTTATTGCCGAAATCGCTTTTTCTCGCCGAGATAAGCACGTTTTCTGAAATGCCGCTCTCCCGTCACTCTGGTTAAAGTGTTATGAAAAAAAAGGCTGTTGGGGGCTAGGGAGTATCGAGTTGATCATTATACATGAAGAAATAACCAATTTCATCGTTTGGTTTATGTTTTACACGCGTTTTAAATTTTATTGCCGAAATCGCTTTTTCTCGCCGAGATAAGCACGTTTTCTGAAATGCCGCTCTCCCGTCACTCTGGTTAAAGTGTTATGAAAAAAAAGGCTGTTGGGGGCTAGGGAGTATCGAGTTGATCATTATACATGAAGAAATAACCAATTTCATCGTTTGGTTTATGTTTTACACGCGTTTTAAATTTTATTGCCGAAATCGCTTTTTCTCGCCGAGATAAGCACGTTTTCTGAAATGCCGCTCTCCCGTCACTCTGGTTAAAGTGTTATGAAAAAAAAGGCTGTTGGGGGCTAGGGAGTATCGAGTTGATCATTATACATGAAGAAATAACCAATTTCATCGTTTGGTTTATGTTTTACACGCGTTTTAAATTTTATTGCCGAAATCGCTTTTTCTCGCCGAGATAAGCACGTTTTCTGAAATGCCGCTCTCCCGTCACTCTGGTTAAAGTGTTATGAAAAAAAAGGCTGTTGGGGGCTAGGGAGTATCGAGTTGATCATTATACATGAAGAAATAACCAATTTCATCGTTTGGTTTATGTTTTACACGCGTTTTAAATTTTATTGCCGAAATCGCTTTTTCTCGCCGAGATAAGCACGTTTTCTGAAATGCCGCTCTCCCGTCACTCTGGTTAAAGTGTTATGGAAAAAAAGGCTGTTGGGGGCTAGGGAGTATCGAGTTGATCATTATACATGAAGAAATAACCAATTTCATCGTTTGGTTTATGTTTTACACGCGTTTTAAATTTTATTGCCGAAATCGCTTTTTCTCGCCGAGATAAGCACGTTTTCTGAAATGCCGCTCTCCCGTCACTCTGGTTAAAGTGTTATGAAAAAAAAGGCTGTTGGGGGCTAGGGAGTATCGAGTTGATCATTATACATGAAGAAATAACCAATTTCATCGTTTGGTTTATGTTTTACACGCGTTTTAAATTTTATTGCCGAAATCGCTTTTTCTCGCCGAGATAAGCACGTTTTCTGAAATGCCGCTCTCCCGTCACTCTGGTTAAAGTGTTATGAAAAAAAAGGCTGTTGGGGGCTAGGGAGTATCGAGTTGATCATTATACATGAAGAAATAACCAATTTCATCGTTTGGTTTATGTTTTACACGCGTTTTAAATTTTATTGCCGAAATCGCTTTTTCTCGCCGAGATAAGCACGTTTTCTGAAATGCCGCTCTCCCGTCACTCTGGTTAAAGTGTTATGAAAAAAAAGGCTGTTGGGGGCTAGGGAGTATCGAGTTGATCATTATACATGAAGAAATAACCAATTTCATCGTTTGGTTTATGTTTTACACGCGTTTTAAATTTTATTGCCGAAATCGCCTTTTCTCGCCGAGATAAGCACGTTTTCTGAAATGCCGCTCTCCCGTCACTCTGGTTAAAGTGTTATGAAAAAAAAGGCTGTTGGGGGCTAGGGAGTATCGAGTTGATCATTATACATGAAGAAATAACCAATTTCATCGTTTGGTTTATGTTTTACACGCGTTTTAAATTTTATTGCCGAAATCGCTTTTTCTCGCCGAGATAAGCACGTTTTCTGAAATGCCGCTCTCCCGTCACTCTGGTTAAAGTGTTATGAAAAAAAAGGCTGTTGGGGGCTAGGGAGTATCGAGTTGATCATTATACATGAAGAAATAACCAATTTCATCGTTTGGTTTATGTTTTACACGCGTTTTAAATTTTATTGCCGAAATCGCTTTTTCTCGCCGAGATAAGCACGTTTTCTGAAATGCCGCTCTCCCGTCACTCTGGTTAAGGTGTTATGAAAAAAAAGGCTGTTGGGGGCTAGGGAGTATCGAGTTGATCATTATACATGAAGAAATAACCAATTTCATCGTTTGGTTTATGTTTTACACGCGTTTTAAATTTTATTGCCGAAATCGCTTTTTCTCGCCGAGATAAGCACGTTTTCTGAAATGCCGCTCTCCCGTCACTCTGGTTAAAGTGTTATGAAAAAAAAGGCTGTTGGGGGCTAGGGAGTATCGAGTTGATCATTATACATGAAGAAATAACCAATTTCATCGTTTGGTTTATGTTTTACACGCGTTTTAAATTTTATTGCCGAAATCGCTTTTTCTCGCCGAGATAAGCACGTTTTCTGAAATGCCGCTCTCCCGTCACTCTGGTTAAAGTGTTATGAAAAAAAAGGCTGTTGGGGGCTAGGGAGTATCGAGTTGATCATTATACATGAAGAAATAACCAATTTCATCGTTTGGTTTATGTTTTACACGCGTTTTAAATTTTATTGCCGAAATCGCTTTTTCTCGCCGAGATAAGCACGTTTTCTGAAATGCCGCTCTCCCGTCACTCTGGTTAAAGTGTTATGAAAAAAAAGGCTGTTGGGGGCTAGGGAGTATCGAGTTGATCATTATACATGAAGAAATAACCAATTTCATCGTTTGGTTTATGTTTTACACGCGTTTTAAATTTTATTGCCGAAATCGCTTTTTCTCGCCGAGATAAGCACGTTTTCTGAAATGCCGCTCTCTTGTCACTCTGGTTAAAGTGTTATGAAAAAAAAGGCTGTTGGGGGCTAGGGAGTATCGAGTTGATCATTATACATGAAGAAATAACCAATTTCATCGTTTGGTTTATGTTTTACACGCGTTTTAAATTTTATTGCCGAAATCGCTTTTTCTCGCCGAGATAAGCACGTTTTCTGAAATGCCGCTCTCCCGTCACTCTGGTTAAAGTGTTATGAAAAAAAAGGCTGTTGGGGGCTAGGGAGTATCGAGTTGATCATTATACATGAAGAAATAACCAATTTCATCGTTTGGTTTATGTTTTACACGCGTTTTAAATTTTATTGCCGAAATCGCTTTTTCTCGCCGAGATAAGCACGTTTTCTGAAATGCCGCTCTCCCGTCACTCTGGTTAAAGTGTTATGAAAAAAAAGGCTGTTGGGGGCTAGGGAGTATCGAGTTGATCATTATACATGAAGAAATAACCAATTTCATCGTTTGGTTTATGTTTTACACGCGTTTTAAATTTTATTGCCGAAATCGCTTTTTCTCGCCGAGATAAGCACGTTTTCTGAAATGCCGCTCTCCCGTCACTCTGGTTAAAGTGTTATGAAAAAAAAGGCTGTTGGGGGCTAGGGAGTATCGAGTTGATCATTATACATGAAGAAATAACCAATTTCATCGTTTGGTTTATGTTTTACACGCGTTTTAAATTTTATTGCCGAAATCGCTTTTTCTCGCCGAGATAAGCACGTTTTCTGAAATGCCGCTCTCCCGTCACTCTGGTTAAAGTGTTATGAAAAAAAAGGCTGTTGGGGGCTAGGGAGTATCGAGTTGATCATTATACATGAAGAAATAACCAATTTCATCGTTTGGTTTATGTTTTACACGCGTTTTAAATTTTATTGCCGAAATCGCTTTTTCTCGCCGAGATAAGCACGTTTTCTGAAATGCCGCTCTCCCGTCACTCTGGTTAAAGTGTTATGAAAAAAAAGGCTGTTGGGGGCTAGGGAGTATCGAGTTGATCATTATACATGAAGAAATAACCAATTTCATCGTTTGGTTTATGTTTTACACGCGTTTTAAATTTTATTGCCGAAATCGCTTTTTCTCGCCGAGATAAGCACGTTTTCTGAAATGCCGCTCTCCCGTCACTCTGGTTAAAGTGTTATGAAAAAAAAGGCTGTTGGGGGCTAGGGAGTATCGAGTTGATCATTATACATGAAGAAATAACCAATTTCATCGTTTGGTTTATGTTTTACACGCGTTTTAAATTTTATTGCCGAAATCGCTTTTTCTCGCCGAGATAAGCACGTTTTCTGAAATGCCGCTCTCCCGTCACTCTGGTTAAAGTGTTATGAAAAAAACGGCTGTTGGGGGCTAGGGAGTATCGAGTTGATCATTATACATGAAGAAATAACCAATTTCATCGTTTGGTTTATGTTTTACACGCGTTTTAAATTTTATTGCCGAAATCGCTTTTTCTCGCCGAGATAAGCACGTTTTCTGAAATGCCGCTCTCCCGTCACTCTGGTTAAAGTGTTATGAAAAAAAAGGCTGTTGGGGGCTAGGGAGTATCGAGTTGATCATTATACATGAAGAAATAACCCATTTCATCGTTTGGTTTATGTTTTACACGCGTTTTAAATTTTATTGCCGAAATCGCTTTTTCTCGCCGAGATAAGCACGTTTTCTGAAATGCCGCTCTCCCGTCACTCTGGTTAAAGTGTTATGAAAAAAAAGGCTGTTGGGGGCTAGGGAGTATCGAGTTGATCATTATACATGAAGAAATAACCAATTTCATCGTTTGGTTTATGTTTTACACGCGTTTTAAATTTTATTGCCGAAATCGCTTTTTCTCGCCGAGATAAGCACGTTTTCTGAAATGCCGCTCTCCCGTCACTCTGGTTAAAGTGTTGTGAAAAAAAAGGCTGTTGGGGGCTAGGGAGTATCGAGTTGATCATTATACATGAAGAAATAACCAATTTCATCGTTTGGTTTATGTTTTACACGCGTTTTAAATTTTATTGCCGAAATCGCTTTTTCTCGCCGAGATAAGCACGTTTTCTGAAATGCCGCTCTCCCGTCACTCTGGTTAAAGTGTTATGAAAAAAAAGGCTGTTGGGGGCTAGGGAGTATCGAGTTGATCATTATACATGAAGAAATAACCAATTTCATCGTTTGGTTTATGTTTTACACGCGTTTTAAATTTTATTGCCGAAATCGCTTTTTCTCGCCGAGATAAGGACGTTTTCTGAAATGCCGCTCTCCCGTCACTCTGGTTAAAGTGTTATGAAAAAAAAGGCTGTTGGGGGCTAGGGAGTATCGAGTTGATCATTATACATGAAGAAATAACCAATTTCATCGTTTGGTTTATGTTTTACACGCGTTTTAAATTTTATTGCCGAAATCGCTTTTTCTCGCCGAGATAAGCACGTTTTCTGAAATGCCGCTTTCCCGTCACTCTGGTTAAAGTGTTATGAAAAAAAAGGCTGTTGGGGGCTAGGGAGTATCGAGTTGATCATTATACATGAAGAAATAACCAATTTCATCGTTTGGTTTATGTTTTACACGCGTTTTAAATTTTATTGCCAAAATCACTTTTTCTCGCCGAGATAAGCACGTTTTCTGAAATGCCGCTCTCCCGTCACTCTGGTTAAAGTGTTGTGAAAAAAAAGGCTGTTGGGGGCTAGGGAGTATCGAGTTGATCATTATACATGAAGAAATAACCAATTTCATCGTTTGGTTTATGTTTTACACGCGTTTTAAATTTTATTGCCGAAATCGCTTTTTCTCGCCGAGATAAGCACGTTTTCTGAAATGCCGCTCTCCCGTCACTCTGGTTAAAGTGTTATGAAAAAAAAGGCTGTTGGGGGCTAGGGAGTATCGAGTTGATCATTATACATGAAGAAATAACCAATTTCATCGTTTGGTTTATGTTTTACACGCGTTTTAAATTTTATTGCCGAAATCGCTTTTTCTCGCCGAGATAAGCACGTTTTCTGAAATGCCGCTCTCCCGTCACTCTGGTTAAAGTGTTATGAAAAAAAAGGCTGTTGGGGGCTAGGGAGTATCGAGTTGATCATTATACATGAAGAAATAACCAATTTCATCGTTTGGTTTATGTTTTACACGCGTTTTAAATTTTATTGCCGAAATCGCTTTTTCTCGCCGAGATAAGCACGTTTTCTGAAATGCCGCTCTCCCGTCACTCTGGTTAAAGTGTTATGAAAAAAAAGGCTGTTGGGGGCTAGGGAGTATCGAGTTGATCATTATACATGAAGAAATAACCAATTTCATCGTTTGGTTTATGTTTTACACGCGTTTTAAATTTTATTGCCGAAATCGCTTTTTCTCGCCGAGATAAGCACGTTTTCTGAAATGCCGCTTTCCCGTCACTCTGGTTAAAGTGTTATGAAAAAAAAGGCTGTTGGGGGCTAGGGAGTATCGAGTTGATCATTATACATGAAGAAATAACCAATTTCATCGTTTGGTTTATGTTTTACACGCGTTTTAAATTTTATTGCCGAAATCGCTTTTTCTCGCCGAGATAAGCACGTTTTCTGAAATGCCGCTCTCCCGTCACTCTGGTTAAAGTGTTGTGAAAAAAAAGGCTGTTGGGGGCTAGGGAGTATCGAGTTGATCAATATACATGAAGAAATAACCAATTTCATCGTTTGGTTTATGTTTTACACGCGTTTTAAATTTTATTGCCGAAATCGCTTTTTCTCGCCGAGATAAGCACGTTTTCTGAAATGCCGCTCTCCCGTCACTCTGGTTAAAGTGTTATGAAAAAAAAGGCTGTTGGGGGCTAGGGAGTATCGAGTTGATCATTATACATGAAGAAATAACCAATTTCATCGTTTGGTTTATGTTTTACACGCGTTTTAAATTTTATTGCCGAAATCGCTTTTTCTCGCCGAGATAAGCACGTTTTCTGAAATGCCGCTCTCCCGTCACTCTGGTTAAAGTGTTATGAAAAAAAAGGCTGTTGGGGGCTAGGGAGTATCGAGTTGATCATTATACATGAAGAAATAACCAATTTCATCGTTTGGTTTATGTTTTACACGCGTTTTAAATTTTATTGCCGAAATCGCTTTTTCTCGCCGAGATAAGCACGTTTTCTGAAATGCCGCTTTCCCGTCACTCTGGTTAAAGTGTTATGAAAAAAAAGGCTGTTGGGGGCTAGGGAGTATCGAGTTGATCATTATACATGAAGAAATAACCAATTTCATCGTTTGGTTTATGTTTTACACGCGTTTTAAATTTTATTGCCAAAATCACTTTTTCTCGCCGAGATAAGCACGTTTTCTGAAATGCCGCTCTCCCGTCACTCTGGTTAAAGTGTTGTGAAAAAAAAGGCTGTTGGGGGCTAGGGAGTATCGAGTTGATCATTATACATGAAGAAATAACCAATTTCATCGTTTGGTTTATGTTTTACACGCGTTTTAAATTTTATTGCCGAAATCGCTTTTTCTCGCCGAGATAAGCACGTTTTCTGAAATGCCGCTCTCCCGTCACTCTGGTTAAAGTGTTATGAAAAAAAAGGCTGTTGGGGGCTAGGGAGTATCGAGTTGATCATTATACATGAAGAAATAACCAATTTCATCGTTTGGTTTATGTTTTACACGCGTTTTAAATTTTATTGCCGAAATCGCTTTTTCTCGCCGAGATAAGCACGTTTTCTGAAATGCCGCTCTCCCGTCACTCTGGTTAAAGTGTTATGAAAAAAAAGGCTGTTGGGGGCTAGGGAGTATCGAGTTGATCATTATACATGAAGAAATAACCAATTTCATCGTTTGGTTTATGTTTTACACGCGTTTTAAATTTTATTGCCGAAATCGCTTTTTCTCGCCGAGATAAGCACGTTTTCTGAAATGCCGCTCTCCCGTCACTCTGGTTAAAGTGTTATGAAAAAAAAGGCTGTTGGGGGCTAGGGAGTATCGAGTTGATCATTATACATGAAGAAATAACCAATTTCATCGTTTGGTTTATGTTTTACACGCGTTTTAAATTTTATTGCCGAAATCGCTTTTTCTCGCCGAGATAAGCACGTTTTCTGAAATGCCGCTCTCCCGTCACTCTGGTTAAAGTGTTATGAAAAAAAAGGCTGTTGGGGGCTAGGGAGTATCGAGTTGATCATTATACATGAAGAAATAACCAATTTCATCGTTTGGTTTATGTTTTACACGCGTTTTAAATTTTATTGCCGAAATCGCTTTTTCTCGCCGAGATAAGCACGTTTTCTGAAATGCCGCTCTCCCGTCACTCTGGTTAAAGTGTTATGAAAAAAAAGGCTGTTGGGGGCTAGGGAGTATCGAGTTGATCATTATACATGAAGAAATAACCAATTTCATCGTTTGGTTTATGTTTTACACGCTGCTGAGCTCCAGCTGGATGTGTAAAAAGAACCGGGCTGGTTAAAAAAAGAACCGGGCGACCCGGTAAAATTGCTTAGCCGGGGCTCTGGAAGCCTAACACGGCGTGATCTTGTCCAAAAAGCCGCTGCTGAGCTCCAGCTGGAAGTGTAAAAAGAACCGGGCTGGTTAAAAAAAAGAACCGGGCGACCCGGTAAAATTGCTTAGCCGGGGCTCTGGAAGCCTAACACGGCGTGATCTTGTCCAAAAAGCCGCTGCTGAGCTCCAGCTGGAAGTGTAAAAAGAACCGGGCTGGTTAAAAAAAAGAACCGGGCGGCCCGGTAAAATTGCCTAGCCGGGGTCCTGGAAGCCTAACCCGGCGTGATACTGTGCAAAAAGCCGCTGCTGAGCTCCAGCTGGAAGTGTAAAAAGAACCGGGCTGGTTAAAAAAAGAACCGGGCGACCCGGTAAAATTGCTTAGCCGGGGCTCTGGAAGCCTAACACGGCGTGATCTTGTCCAAAAAGCCGCTGCTGAGCTCCAGCTGGAAGTGTAAAAAGAACCAGGCTGGTTAAAAAAAAGAACCGGGCGGCCCGTTAAAATTGCTTAGCCGGGGCTCTGGAAGCCTAACCAGGCGTGATCTTGTCCAAAAAGCCGCTCGTGAGCTCCAGCTGGAAGTGTAAAAAGAACCGGGCTGGTTAAAAAAAAGAACCGGGCGGCCCGGTAAAATTGCTTAGCCGGGGTCCTGGAAGCCTAACCCGGCGTGATATTGTCCAAAAAGCCGCTGCTGAGCTCCAGCTGGAAGTGTAAAAAGAACCGGGCTGGTTAAAAAAAAAAAGAACCGGGCGGGCCGGTAAAATTGCTTAGCCGGGGCTCTGGAAGCCTAACACGGCGTGATCTTGTCCCAAAAGCCGCTCGTGAGCTTCAGCTGGAAGTGTAAAAAGAACCGGGCTGGTTCAAAAAAAGAACCGGGCGGCCCGGTAGAATTGCTTAGCCGAGGTCCTGGAAGCCTAACCCGGCGTGATCTTGCGCCAAAAGCCGCTGCTGAGCTCCAGCTGGAAGTGTAAAAAGAACCGGACTGGTTCAAAAAAAGAACCGGGCGGGCCGGTAAAATTGCTTAGCCGGGGTCCTGGAAGCCTAACGCGGCGTGATCTTGCCCGAAAGTCGGCCTCTATACTTCCATATTAGGTACCAGGCGCTCAGAGCCAACTTGGCGAAAATTTTCTAAGTGCCCACGGCTCTGCGGGGATTGTGCGTCCGACCCGCGCCGGTTCTCCAGCCGGCCTGAAATAACGCAAAACCAGCCTCTCCCCCTGGAGCTCACAGCCAAAGGCGAAACTTTTCTAAGTGCCTACGGCTCTGCGGGCTTTTGAGTCCGCCCCGCGCCGGTTCGTCGGTCGGCCTCAAAAAGCAAAAAATCAGCCTCTCTCCCTGGAGCTCGACTCGAGTTGATCATTATACATGAAGAAATAACCAATTTCATCGTTTGGTTTATGTTTTACACGCGTTTTAAATTTTATTGCCGAAATCGCTTTTTCTCGCCGAGATAAGCACGTTTTCTGAAATGCCGCTCTCCCGTCACTCTGGTTAAAGTGTTATGAAAAAAAAGGCTGTTGGGGGCTAGGGAGTATCGAGTTGATCATTATACATGAAGAAATAACCAATTTCATCGTTTGGTTTATGTTTTACACACGTTTTAAATTTTATTGCCGAAATCGCTTTTTCTCGCCGAGATAAGCACGTTTTCTGAAATGCCGCTCTCCCGTCACTCTGGTTAAAGTGTTATGAAAAAAAAGGCTGTTGGGGGCTAGGGAGTATCGAGTTGATCATTATACATGAAGAAATAACCAATTTCATCGTTTGGTTTATGTTTTACACGCGTTTTAAATTTTATTGCCGAAATCGCTTTTTCTCGCCGAGATAAGCACGTTTTCTGAAATGCCGCTCTCCCGTCACTCTGGTTAAAGTGTTGTGAAAAAAAAGGCTGTTGGGGGCTAGGGAGTATCAAGTTGATCATTATACATGAAGAAATAACCAATTTCATCGTTTGGTTTATGTTTTACACGCGTTTTAAATTTTATTGCCGAAATCGCTTTTTCTCGCCGAGATAAGCACGTTTTCTGAAATGCCGCTCTCCCGTCACTCTGGTTAAAGTGTTATGAAAAAAAAGGCTGTTGGGGGCTAGGGAGTATCGAGTTGATCATTATACATGAAGAAATAACCAATTTCATCGTTTGGTTTATGTTTTACACGCGTTTTAAATTTTATTGCCGAAATCGCTTTTTCTCGCCGAGATAAGCACGTTTTCTGAAATGCCGCTCTCCCGTCACTCTGGTTAAAGTGTTATGAAAAAAAAGGCTGTTGGGGGCTAGGGAGTATCGAGTTGATCATTATACATGAAGAAATAACCAATTTCATCGTTTGGTTTATTTTTTACACGCGTTTTAAATTTTATTGCCGAAATCGCTTTTTCTCGCCGAGATAAGCACGTTTTCTGAAATGCCGCTCTCCCGTCACTCTGGTTAAAGTGTTATGAAAAAAAAGGCTGTTGGGGGCTAGGGAGTATCGAGTTGATCATTATACATGAAGAAATAACCAATTTCATCGTTTGGTTTATGTTTTACACGCGTTTTAAATTTTATTGCCGAAATCGCTTTTTCTCGCCGAGATAAGCACGTTTTCTGAAATGCCGCTCTCCCGTCACTCTGGTTAAAGTGTTATGAAAAAAAAGGCTGTTGGGGGCTAGGGAGTATCGAGTTGATCATTATACATGAAGAAATAACCAATTTCATCGTTTGGTTTATGTTTTACACGCGTTTTAAATTTTATTGCCGAAATCGCTTTTTCTCGCCGAGATAAGCACGTTTTCTGAAATGCCGCTCTCCCGTCACTCTGGTTAAAGTGTTATGAAAAAAACGGCTGTTGGGGGCTAGGGAGTATCGAGTTGATCATTATACATGAAGAAATAACCAATTTCATCGTTTGGTTTATGTTTTACACGCGTTTTAAATTTTATTGCCGAAATCGCTTTTTCTCGCCGAGATAAGCACGTTTTCTGAAATGCCGCTCTCCCGTCACTCTGGTTAAAGTGTTATGAAAAAAAAGGCTGTTGGGGGCTAGGGAGTATCGAGTTGATCATTATACATGAAGAAATAACCCATTTCATCGTTTGGTTTATGTTTTACACGCGTTTTAAATTTTATTGCCGAAATCGCTTTTTCTCGCCGAGATAAGCACGTTTTCTGAAATGCCGCTCTCCCGTCACTCTGGTTAAAGTGTTATGAAAAAAAAGGCTGTTGGGGGCTAGGGAGTATCGAGTTGATCATTATACATGAAGAAATAACCAATTTCATCGTTTGGTTTATGTTTTACACGCGTTTTAAATTTTATTGCCGAAATCGCTTTTTCTCGCCGAGATAAGCACGTTTTCTGAAATGCCGCTCTCCCGTCACTCTGGTTAAAGTGTTGTGAAAAAAAAGGCTGTTGGGGGCTAGGGAGTATCGAGTTGATCATTATACATGAAGAAATAACCAATTTCATCGTTTGGTTTATGTTTTACACGCGTTTTAAATTTTATTGCCGAAATCGCTTTTTCTCGCCGAGATAAGCACGTTTTCTGAAATGCCGCTCTCCCGTCACTCTGGTTAAAGTGTTATGAAAAAAAAGGCTGTTGGGGGCTAGGGAGTATCGAGTTGATCATTATACATGAAGAAATAACCAATTTCATCGTTTGGTTTATGTTTTACACGCGTTTTAAATTTTATTGCCGAAATCGCTTTTTCTCGCCGAGATAAGCACGTTTTCTGAAATGCCGCTCTCCCGTCACTCTGGTTAAAGTGTTATGAAAAAAAAGGCTGTTGGGGGCTAGGGAGTATCGATTTGATCATTATACATGAAGAAATAACCAATTTCATCGTTTGGTTTATGTTTTACACGCGTTTTAAATTTTATTGCCGAAATCGCTTTTTCTCGCCGAGATAAGCACGTTTTCTGAAATGCCGCTCTCCCGTCACTCTGGTTAAAGTGTTATGAAAAAAAAGGCTGTTGGGGGCTAGGGAGTATCGAGTTGATCATTATACATGAAGAAATAACCAATTTCATCGTTTGGTTTATGTTTTACACGCGTTTTAAATTTTATTGCCGAAATCGCTTTTTCTCGCCGAGATAAGCACGTTTTCTGAAATGCCGCTCTCCCGTCACTCTGGTTAAAGTGTTATGAAAAAAAAGGCTGTTGGGGGCTAGGGAGTATCGAGTTGATCATTATACATGAAGAAATAACCAATTTCATCGTTTGGTTTATGTTTTACACGCGTTTTAAATTTTATTGCTGAAATCGCTTTTTCTCGCCGAGATAAGCACGTTTTCTGAAATGCCGCTCTCCCGTCACTCTGGCTAAAGTGTTATGAAAAAAAAGGCTGTTGGGGGCTAGGGAGTATCGAGTTGATCATTATACATGAAGAAATAACCAATTTTTATCGTTTGGTTTATGTTTTACACGCGTTTTAAATTTTATTGCCGAAATCGCTTTTTCTCGCCGAAATAAGCACGTTTTCTGAAATGCCGGTCTCCCGTCACTCTGGTTAAAGTATTATGAAAAAAAAGGCTGTTGGGGGCTAGGGAGTATCGAGTTGATCATTATACATGAAGAAATAACCAATTTCATCGTTTGGTTTATGTTTTACACGCGTTTTAAATTTTATTGCCGAAATCGCTTTTTCTCGCCGAGATAAGCACGTTTTCTGAAATGCCGCTCTCCCGTCACTCTGGTTAAAGTGTTATGAAAAAAAAGGCTGTTGGGGGCTAGGGAGTATCGAGTTGATCATTATACATGAAGAAATAACCAATTTCATCGTTTGGTTTATGTTTTACACGCGTTTTAAATTTTATTGCCGAAATCGCTTTTTCTCGCCGAGATAAGCACGTTTTCTGAAATGCCGCTTTCCCGTCACTCTGGTTAAAGTGTTATGAAAAAAAAGGCTGTTGGGGGCTAGGGAGTATCGAGTTGATCATTATACATGAAGAAATAACCAATTTCATCGTTTGGTTTATGTTTTACACGCGTTTTAAATTTTATTGCCAAAATCACTTTTTCTCGCCGAGATAAGCACGTTTTCTGAAATGCCGCTCTCCCGTCACTCTGGTTAAAGTGTTGTGAAAAAAAAGGCTGTTGGGGGCTAGGGAGTATCGAGTTGATCATTATACATGAAGAAATAACCAATTTCATCGTTTGGTTTATGTTTTACACGCGTTTTAAATTTTATTGCCGAAATCGCTTTTTCTCGCCGAGATAAGCACGTTTTCTGAAATGCCGCTCTCCCGTCACTCTGGTTAAAGTGTTATGGAAAAAAAGGCTGTTGGGGGCTAGGGAGTATCGAGTTGATCATTATACATGAAGAAATAACCAATTTCATCGTTTGGTTTATGTTTTACACGCGTTTTAAATTTTATTGCCGAAATCGCTTTTTCTCGCCGAGATAAGCACGTTTTCTGAAATGCCGCTCTCCCGTCACTCTGGTTAAAGTGTTATGAAAAAAAAGGCTGTTGGGGGCTAGGGAGTATCGAGTTGATCATTATACATGAAGAAATAACCAATTTCGTCGTTTGGTTTATGTTTTACACGCGTTTTAAATTTTATTGCCGAAATCGCTTTTTCTCGCCGAGATAAGCACGTTTTCTGAAATGCCGCTCTCCCGTCACTCTGGTTAAAGTGTTATGAAAAAAAAGGCTGTTGGGGGCTAGGGAGTATCGAGTTGATCATTATACATGAAGAAATAACCAATTTCATCGTTTGGTTTATGTTTTACACGCGTTTTAAATTTTATTGCCGAAATCGCTTTTTCTCGCCGAGATAAGCACGTTTTCTGAAATGCCGCTCTCCCGTCACTCTGGTTAAAGTGTTATGAAAAAAAAGGCTGTTGGGGGCTAGGGAGTATCGAGTTGATCATTATACATGAAGAAATAACCAATTTCATCGTTTGGTTTATGTTTTACACGCGTTTTAAATTTTATTGCCGAAATCGCTTTTTCTCGCCGAGATAAGCACGTTTTCTGAAATGCCGCTCTCCCGTCACTCTGGTTAAAGTGTTATGAAAAAAAAGGCTGTTGGGGGCTAGGGAGTATCGAGTTGATCATTATACATGAAGAAATAACCAATTTCATCGTTTGGTTTATGTTTTACACGCTGCTGAGCTCCAGCTGGATGTGTAAAAAGAACCGGGCTGGTTAAAAAAAGAACCGGGCGACCCGGTAAAATTGCTTAGCCGGGGCTCTGGAAGCCTAACACGGCGTGATCTTGTCCAAAAAGCCGCTGCTGAGCTCCAGCTGGAAGTGTAAAAAGAACCGGGCTGGTTAAAAAAAAGAACCGGGCGACCCGGTAAAATTGCTTAGCCGGGGCTCTGGAAGCCTAACACGGCGTGATCTTGTCCAAAAAGCCGCTGCTGAGCTCCAGCTGGAAGTGTAAAAAGAACCGGGCTGGTTAAAAAAAAGAACCGGGCGGCCCGGTAAAATTGCCTAGCCGGGGTCCTGGAAGCCTAACCCGGCGTGATACTGTGCAAAAAGCCGCTGCTGAGCTCCAGCTGGAAGTGTAAAAAGAACCGGGCTGGTTAAAAAAAGAACCGGGCGACCCGGTAAAATTGCTTAGCCGGGGCTCTGGAAGCCTAACACGGCGTGATCTTGTCCAAAAAGCCGCTGCTGAGCTCCAGCTGGAAGTGTAAAAAGAACCAGGCTGGTTAAAAAAAAGAACCGGGCGGCCCGTTAAAATTGCTTAGCCGGGGCTCTGGAAGCCTAACCAGGCGTGATCTTGTCCAAAAAGCCGCTCGTGAGCTCCAGCTGGAAGTGTAAAAAGAACCGGGCTGGTTAAAAAAAAAGAACCGGGCGGCCCGGTAAAATTGCTTAGCCGGGGTCCTGGAAGCCTAACCCGGCGTGATATTGTCCAAAAAGCCGCTGCTGAGCTCCAGCTGGAAGTGTAAAAAGAACCGGGCTGGTTAAAAAAAAAGAACCGGGCGGGCCGGTAAAATTGCTTAGCCGGGGCTCTGGAAGCCTAACACGGCGTGATCTTGTCCCAAAAGCCGCTCGTGAGCTTCAGCTGGAAGTGTAAAAAGAACCGGGCTGGTTCAAAAAAAGAACCGGGCGGCCCGGTAGAATTGCTTAGCCGAGGTCCTGGAAGCCTAACCCGGCGTGATCTTGCGCCAAAAGCCGCTGCTGAGCTCCAGCTGGAAGTGTAAAAAGAACCGGACTGGTTCAAAAAAAGAACCGGGCGGGCCGGTAAAATTGCTTAGCCGGGGTCCTGGAAGCCTAACGCGGCGTGATCTTGCCCGAAAGTCGGCCTCTATACTTCCATATTAGGTACCAGGCGCTCAGAGCCAACTTGGCGAAAATTTTCTAAGTGCCCACGGCTCTGCGGGGATTGTGCGTCCGACCCACGCCGGTTCTCCAGCCGGCCTGAAATAACGCAAAACCAGCCTCTCCCCCTGGAGCTCACAGCCAAAGGCGAAACTTTTCTAAGTGCCTACGGCTCTGCGGGCTTTTGAGTCCGCCCCGCGCCGGTTCGTCGGTCGGCCTCAAAAAGCAAAAAATCAGCCTCTCTCCCTGGAGCTCGACTCGAGTTGATCATTATACATGAAGAAATAACCAATTTCATCGTTTGGTTTATGTTTTACACGCGTTTTAAATTTTATTGCCGAAATCGCTTTTTCTCGCCGAGATAAGCATGTTTTGTGAAATGCCGCTCTCCCGTCACTCTGGTTAAAGTGTTATGAAAAAAAACGCTGTTGGGGGCTAGGGAGTATCGAGTTGATCATTATACATGAAGAAATAACCAATTTCATCGTTTGGTTTATGTTTTACACGCGTTTTAAATTTTATTGCCGAAATCGCTTTTTCTCGCCGAGATAAGCACGTTTTCTGAAATGCCGCTCTCCCGTCACTCTGGTTAAAGTGTTATGAAAAAAACGGCTGTTGGGGGCTAGGGAGTATCGAGTTGATCATTATACATGAAGAAATAACCAATTTCATCGTTTGGTTTATGTTTTACACGCGTTTTAAATTTTATTGCCGAAATCGCTTTTTCTCGCCGAGATAAGCACGTTTTCTGAAATGCCGCTCTCCCGTCACTCTGGTTAAAGTGTTATGAAAAAAAAGGCTGTTGGGGGCTAGGGAGTATCGAGTTGATCATTATACATGAAGAAATAACCAATTTCATCGTTTGGTTTATGTTTTACACGCGTTTTAAATTTTATTGCCGAAATCGCTTTTTCTCGCCGAGATAAGCACGTTTTCTGAAATGCCGCTCTCCCGTCACTCTGGTTAAAGTGTTATGAAAAAAAAGGCTGTTGGGGGCTAGGGAGTATCGAGTTGATCATTATACATGAAGAAATAACCAATTTCATCGTTTGGTTTATGTTTTACACGCGTTTTAAATTTTATTGCCGAAATCGCTTTTTCTCGCCGAGATAAGCACGTTTTCTGAAATGCCGCTCTCCCGTCACTCTGGTTAAAGTGTTATGAAAAAAAAGGCTGTTGGGGGCTAGGGAGTATCGAGTTGATCATTATACAATAAGAAATAACCAATTTCATCGTTTGGTTTATGTTTTACACGCGTTTTAAATTTTATTGCCGAAATCGCTTTTTCTCGCCGAAATAAGCACGTTTTCTGAAATGCCGCTCTCCCGTCACTCTGGTTAAAGTGTTATGGAAAAAAAGGCTGTTGGGGGCTAGGGAGTATCGAGTTGATTATTATACATGAAGAAATAACCAATTTCATTGTTTGGTTTATGTTTTACACGCATTTTAAATTTTATTGCCGAAATCGTTTTTTCTCGCCGAGATAAGCACGTTTTCTGAAATGCCGCTCTCCCGTCACTCTGGTTAAAGTGTTATGAAAAAAAAGGCTGTTGGGGGCTAGGGAGTATCGAGTTGATCATTATACATGAAGAAATAACCAATTTCATCGTTTGGTTTATGTTTTACACGCGTTTTAAATTTTATTGCCGAAATCGCTTTTTCTCGCCGAGATAAGCACGTTTTCTGAAATGCCGCTCTCCTGTCACTCTGGTTAAAGTGTTATAAAAAAAAAAAAGGCTGTTGGGGGCTAGGGAGTATCGAGTTGATCATTATACATGAAGAAATAACCAATTTCATCGTTTGGTTTATGTTTTACACGCGTTTTAAATTTTATTGCCGAAATCGCTTTTTCTCGCCGAGATAAGCACGTTTTCTGAAATGCCGCTCTCCCGTCACTCTGGTTAAAGTGTTATGAAAAAAAAGGCTGTTGGGGGCTAGGGAGTATCGAGTTGATCATTATACATGAAGAAATAACCAATTTCATCGTTTGGTTTATGTTTTACACGCGTTTTAAATTTTATTGCCGAAATCGCTTTTTCTCGCCGAGATAAGCACATTTTCTGAAATGCCGCTCTCCCGTCACTCTGGTTAAAGTGTTGTGAAAAAAAGGCTGTTGGGGGCTAGGGAGTATCGAGTTGATCATTATACATGAAGAAATAACCAATTTCATCGTTTGGTTTATGTTTTACACGCGTTTTAAATTTTATTGCCGAAATCGCTTTTTCTCGCCGAGATAAGCACGTTTTCTGAAATGCCGCTCTCCCGTCACTCTGGTTAAAGTGTTATGAAAAAAAAGGCTGTTGGGGGCTAGGGAGTATCGAGTTGATCATTATACATGAAGAAATAACCAATTTCATCGTTTGGTTTATGTTTTACACGCGTTTTAAATTTTATTGCTGAAATCGCTTTTTCTCGCCGAGATAAGCACGTTTTCTGAAATGCCGCTCTCCCGTCACTCTGGCTAAAGTGTTATGAAAAAAAAGGCTGTTGGGGGCTAGGGAGTATCGAGTTGATCATTATACATGAAGAAATAACCAATTTTTATCGTTTGGTTTATGTTTTACACGCGTTTTAAATTTTATTGCCGAAATCGCTTTTTCTCGCCGAGATAAGCACGTTTTCTGAAATGCCGGTCTCCCGTCACTCTGGTTAAAGTATTATGAAAAAAAAGGCTGTTGGGGGCTAGGGAGTATCGAGTTGATCATTATACATGAAGAAATAACCAATTTCATCGTTTGGTTTATGTTTTACACGCGTTTTAAATTTTATTGCCGAAATCGCTTTTTCTCGCCGAGATAAGCACGTTTTCTGAAATGCCGCTCTCCCGTCACTCTGGTTAAAGTGTTATGAAAAAAAAGGCTGTTGGGGGCTAGGGAGTATCGAGTTGATCATTATACATGAAGAAATAACCAATTTCATCGTTTGGTTTATGTTTTACACGCGTTTTAAATTTTATTGCCGAAATCGCTTTTTCTCGCCGAGATAAGCACGTTTTCTGAAATGCCGCTTTCCCGTCACTCTGGTTAAAGTGTTATGAAAAAAAAGGCTGTTGGGGGCTAGGGAGTATCGAGTTGATCATTATACATGAAGAAATAACCAATTTCATCGTTTGGTTTATGTTTTACACGCGTTTTAAATTTTATTGCCGAAATCGCTTTTTCTCGCCGAGATAAGCACGTTTTCTGAAATGCCGCTCTCCCGTCACTCTGGTTAAAGTGTTGTGAAAAAAAAGGCTGTTGGGGGCTAGGGAGTATCGAGTTGATCATTATACATGAAGAAATAACCAATTTCATCGTTTGGTTTATGTTTTACACGCGTTTTAAATTTTATTGCCGAAATCGCTTTTTCTCGCCGAGATAAGCACGTTTTCTGAAATGCCGCTCTCCCGTCACTCTGGTTAAAGTGTTATGAGAAAAAAGGCTGTTGGGGGCTAGGGAGTATCGAGTTGATCATTATACATGAAGAAATAACCAATTTCATCGTTTGGTTTATGTTTTACACGCGTTTTAAATTTTATTGCCGAAATCGCTTTTTCTCGCCGAGATAAGCACGTTTTCTGAAATGCCGCTCTCCCGTCACTCTGGTTAAAGTGTTATGAAAAAAAAGGCTGTTGGGGGCTAGGGAGTATCGAGTTGATCATTATACATGAAGAAATAACCAATTTCATCGTTTGGTTTATGTTTTACACGCGTTTTAAATTTTATTGCCGAAATCGCTTTTTCTCGCCGAGATAAGCACGTTTTCTGAAATGCCGCTTTCCCGTCACTCTGGTTAAAGTGTTATGAAAAAAAAGGCTGTTGGGGGCTAGGGAGTATCGAGTTGATCATTATACATGAAGAAATAACCAATTTCATCGTTTGGTTTATGTTTTACACGCGTTTTAAATTTTATTGCCAAAATCACTTTTTCTCGCCGAGATAAGCACGTTTTCTGAAATGCCGCTCTCCCGTCACTCTGGTTAAAGTGTTGTGAAAAAAAAGGCTGTTGGGGGCTAGGGAGTATCGAGTTGATCATTATACATGAAGAAATAACCAATTTCATCGTTTGGTTTATGTTTTACACGCGTTTTAAATTTTATTGCCGAAATCGCTTTTTCTCGCCGAGATAAGCACGTTTTCTGAAATGCCGCTCTCCCGTCACTCTGGTTAAAGTGTTATGGAAAAAAAGGCTGTTGGGGGCTAGGGAGTATCGAGTTGATCATTATACATGAAGAAATAACCAATTTCATCGTTTGGTTTATGTTTTACACGCGTTTTAAATTTTATTGCCGAAATCGCTTTTTCTCGCCGAGATAAGCACGTTTTCTGAAATGCCGCTCTCCCGTCACTCTGGTTAAAGTGTTATGAAAAAAAAGGCTGTTGGGGGCTAGGGAGTATCGAGTTGATCATTATACATGAAGAAATAACCAATTTCATCGTTTGGTTTATGTTTTACACGCGTTTTAAATTTTATTGCCGAAATCGCTTTTTCTCGCCGAGATAAGCACGTTTTCTGAAATGCCGCTCTCCCGTCACTCTGGTTAAAGTGTTATGAAAAAAAAGGCTGTTGGGGGCTAGGGAGTATCGAGTTGATCATTATACATGAAGAAATAACCAATTTCATCGTTTGGTTTATGTTTTACACGCGTTTTAAATTTTATTGCCGAAATCGCTTTTTCTCGCCGAGATAAGCACGTTTTCTGAAATGCCGCTCTCCCGTCACTCTGGTTAAAGTGTTATGAAAAAAAAGGCTGTTGGGGGCTAGGGAGTATCGAGTTGATCATTATACATGAAGAAATAACCAATTTCATCGTTTGGTTTATGTTTTACACGCGTTTTAAATTTTATTGCCGAAATCGCTTTTTCTCGCCGAGATAAGCACGTTTTCTGAAATGCCGCTCTCCCGTCACTCTGGTTAAAGTGTTATGAAAAAAAAGGCTGTTGGGGGCTAGGGAGTATCGAGTTGATCATTATACATGAAGAAATAACCAATTTCATCGTTTGGTTTATGTTTTACACGCTGCTGAGCTCCAGCTGGATGTGTAAAAAGAACCGGGCTGGTTCAAAAAAAGAACCGGGCGGCCCGGTAGAATTGCTTAGCCGAGGTCCTGGAAGCCTAACCCGGCGTGATCTTGCGCCAAAAGCCGCTGCTGAGCTCCAGCTGGAAGTGTAAAAAGAACCGGACTGGTTCAAAAAAAGAACCGGGCGGGCCGGTAAAATTGCTTAGCCGGGGTCCTGGAAGCCTTACGCGGCGTGATCTTGCCCGAAAGTCGGCCTCTATACTTCCATATTAGGTACCAGGCGCTCAGAGCCAACTTGGCGAAAATTTTCTAAGTGCCCACGGCTCTGCGGGGATTGTGCGTCCGACCCACGCCGGTTCTCCAGCCGGCCTGAAATAACGCAAAACCAGCCTCTCCCCCTGGAGCTCACAGCCAAAGGCGAAACTTTTCTAAGTGCCTACGGCTCTGCGGGCTTTTGAGTCCGCCCCGCGCCGGTTCGTCGGTCGGCCTCAAAAAGCAAAAAATCAGCCTCTCTCCCTGGAGCTCGACTCGAGTTGATCATTATACATGAAGAAATAACCAATTTCATCGTTTGGTTTATGTTTTACACGCGTTTTAAATTTTATTGCCGAAATCGCTTTTTTTTGCCGAGATAAGCACGTTTTCTGAAATGCCGCTCTCCCGTCACTGTGGTTAAAGTGTTATGAAAAAAAAGGCTGTTGGGGGCTAGGGAGTATCGAGTTGATCATTATACATGAAGAAATAACCAATTTCATCGTTTGGTTTATGTTTTACACGCGTTTTAAATTTTATTGCCGAAATCGCTTTTTCTCGCCGAGATAAGCACGTTTTCTGAAATGCCGCTCTCCCGTCACTCTGGTTAAAGTGTTATGAAAAAAAAGGCTGTTGGGGGCTAGGGAGTATCGAGTTGATCATTATACATGAAGAAAAAACCAATTTCATCGTTTGGTTTATGTTTTACACGCGTTTTAAATTCTATTGCCGAAATCGCTTTTTCTCGCCGAGATAAGCAAGTTTTCTGAAATGCCGCTCTCCCGTCACTCTGGTTAAAGTGTTATGAAAAAAAAGGCTGTTGGGGGCTAGGGAGTATCGAGTTGATCATTATACATGAAGAAATAACCAATTTCATCGTTTGGTTTATGTTTTACACGCTGCTGAGCTCCAGCTGGATGTGTAAAAAGAACCGGGCTGGTTAAAAAAAGAACCGGGCGACCCGGTAAAATTGCTTAGCCGGGGCTCTGGAAGCCTAACACGGCGTGATCTTGTCCAAAAAGCCGCTGCTGAGCTCCAGCTGGAAGTGTAAAAAGAACCGGGCTGGTTAAAAAAAAGAACCGGGCGACCCGGTAAAATTGCTTAGCCGGGGCTCTGGAAGCCTAACACGGCGTGATCTTGTCCAAAAAGCCGCTGCTGAGCTCCAGCTGGAAGTGTAAAAAGAACCGGGCTGGTTAAAAAAAAGAACCGGGCGGCCCGGTAAAATTGCCTAGCCGGGGTCCTGGAAGCCTAACCCGGCGTGATACTGTGCAAAAAGCCGCTGCTGAGCTCCAGCTGGAAGTGTAAAAAGAACCGGGCTGGTTAAAAAAAGAACCGGGCGACCCGGTAAAATTGCTTAGCCGGGGCTCTGGAAGCCTAACACGGCGTGATCTTGTCCAAAAAGCCGCTGCTGAGCTCCAGCTGGAAGTGTAAAAAGAACCAGGCTGGTTAAAAAAAAGAACCGGGCGGCCCGTTAAAATTGCTTAGCCGGGGCTCTGGAAGCCTAACCAGGCGTGATCTTGTCCAAAAAGCCGCTCGTGAGCTCCAGCTGGAAGTGTAAAAAGAACCGGGCTGGTTAAAAAAAAAGAACCGGGCGGCCCGGTAAAATTGCTTAGCCGGGGTCCTGGAAGCCTAACCCGGCGTGATATTGTCCAAAAAGCCGCTGCTGAGCTCCAGCTGGAAGTGTAAAAAGAACCGGGCTGGTTAAAAAAAAAGAACCGGGCGGGCCGGTAAAATTGCTTAGCCGGGGCTCTGGAAGCCTAACACGGCGTGATCTTGTCCCAAAAGCCGCTCGTGAGCTTCAGCTGGAAGTGTAAAAAGAACCGGGCTGGTTCAAAAAAAGAACCGGGCGGCCCGGTAGAATTGCTTAGCCGAGGTCCTGGAAGCCTAACCCGGCGTGATCTTGCGCCAAAAGCCGCTGCTGAGCTCCAGCTGGAAGTGTAAAAAGAACCGGACTGGTTCAAAAAAAGAACCGGGCGGGCCGGTAAAATTGCTTAGCCGGGGTCCTGGAAGCCTTACGCGGCGTGATCTTGCCCGAAAGTCGGCCTCTATACTTCCATATTAGGTACCAGGCGCTCAGAGCCAACTTGGCGAAAATTTTCTAAGTGCCCACGGCTCTGCGGGGATTGTGCGTCCGACCCACGCCGGTTCTCCAGCCGGCCTGAAATAACGCAAAACCAGCCTCTCCCCCTGGAGCTCACAGCCAAAGGCGAAACTTTTCTAAGTGCCTACGGCTCTGCGGGCTTTTGAGTCCGCCCCGCGCCGGTTCGTCGGTCGGCCTCAAAAAGCAAAAAATCAGCCTCTCTCCCTGGAGCTCGACTCGAGTTGATCATTATACATGAAGAAATAACCAATTTCATCGTTTGGTTTATGTTTTACACGCGTTTTAAATTTTATTGCCGAAATCGCTTTTTCTCGCCGAGATAAGCACGTTTTCTGAAATGGCGCTCTCCCGTCACTGTGGTTAAAGTGTTATGAAAAAAAAGGCTGTTGGGGGCTAGGGAGTATCGAGTTGATCATTATACATGAAGAAATAACCAATTTCATCGTTTGGTTTATGTTTTACACGCGTTTTAAATTTTATTGCCGAAATCGCTTTTTCTCGCCGAGATAAGCACGTTTTCTGAAATGCCGCTCTCCCGTCACTCTGGTTAAAGTGTTATGAAAAAAAAGGCTGTTGGGGGCTAGGGAGTATCGAGTTGATCATTATACATGAAGAAAAAACCAATTTCATCGTTTGGTTTATGTTTTACACGCGTTTTAAATTCTATTGCCGAAATCGCTTTTTCTCGCCGAGATAAGCAAGTTTTCTGAAATGCCGCTCTCCCGTCACTCTGGTTAAAGTGTTATGAAAAAAAAGGCTGTTGGGGGCTAGGGAGTATCGAGTTGATCATTATACATGAAGAAATAACCAATTTCATCGTTTGGTTTATGTTTTACACGCGTTTTAAATTTTATTGCCGAAATCGCTTTTTCTCGCCGAGATAAGCACGTTTTCTGAAATGCCGCTCTCCCGTCACTCTGGTTAAAGTGTTATGAAAAAAAAGGCTGTTGGGGGCTAGGGAGTATCGAGTTGATCATTATACATGAAGAAATAACCAATTTCATCGTTTGGTTTATGTTTTACACGCGTTTTAAATTTTATTGCCGAAATCGCTTTTTCTCGCCGAGATAAGCACGTTTTCTGAAATGCCGCTCTCCCGTCACTCTGGTTAAAGTGTTATGAAAAAAAAGGCTGTTGTGGGCTAGGGAGTATCGAGTTGATCATTATACATGAAGAAATAACCAATTTCATCGTTTGGTTTATGTTTTACACGCGTTTTAAATTTTATTGCCGAAATCGCTTTATCTCGCCGAGATAAGCACGTTTTCTGAAATGCCGCTCTCCCGTCACTCTGGTTAAAGTGTTATGAAAAAAAAGGCTGTTGGGGGCTAGGGAGTATCGAGTTGATCATTATACATGAAGAAATAACCAATTTCATCGTTTGGTTTATGTTTTACACGCGTTTTAAATTTTATTGCCGAAATCGCTTTTTCTCGCCGAGATAAGCACGTTTTCTGAAATGCCGCTCTCCCGTCACTCTGGTTAAAGTGTTATGAAAAAAAAGGCTGTTGGGGGCTAGGGAGTATCGAGTTGATCATTATACATGAAGAAATAACCAATTTCATCGTTTGGTTTATGTTTTACACGCGTTTTAAATTTTATTGCCGAAATCGCTTTTTCTCGCCAAGCACGTTTTCTGAAATGCCGCTCTCACGTCACTCTGGTTAAAGTGTTGTGAAAAAAAAGGCTGTTGGGGGCTAGGGAGTATCGAGTTGATCATTATACATGAAGAAATAACCAATTTCATCGTTTGGTTTATGTTTTACACGCGTTTTAAATTTTATTGCCGAAATCGCTTTTTCTCGCCGAGATAAGCACGTTTTCTGAAATGCCGCTCTCCCGTCACTCTGGTTAAAGTGTTATGAAAAAAAAGGCTGTTGGGGGCTAGGGAGTATCGAGTTGATCATTATACATGAAGAAAAAACCAATTTCATCGTTTGGTTTATGTTTTACACGCGTTTTAAATTCTATTGCCGAAATCGCTTTTTCTCGCCGAGATAAGCAAGTTTTCTGAAATGCCGCTCTCCCGTCACTCTGGTTAAAGTGTTATGAAAAAAAAGGCTGTTGGGGGCTAGGGAGTATCGAGTTGATCATTATACATGAAGAAATAACCAATTTCATCGTTTGGTTTATGTTTTACACGCGTTTTAAATTTTATTGCCGAAATCGCTTTTTCTCGCCGAGATAAGCACGTTTTCTGAAATGCCGCTCTCCCGTCACTCTGGTTAAAGTGTTATGAAAAAAAAGGCTGTTGGGGGCTAGGGAGTATCGAGTTGATCATTATACATGAAGAAATAACCAATTTCATCGTTTGGTTTATGTTTTACACGCGTTTTAAATTTTATTGCCGAAATCGCTTTTTCTCGCCGAGATAAGCACGTTTTCTGAAATGCCGCTCTCCCGTCACTCTGGTTAAAGTGTTATGAAAAAAAAGGCTGTTGTGGGCTAGGGAGTATCGAGTTGATCATTATACATGAAGAAATAACCAATTTCATCGTTTGGTTTATGTTTTACACGCGTTTTAAATTTTATTGCCGAAATCGATTTTTCTCGCCGAGATAAGCACGTTTTCTGAAATGCCGCTCTCCCGTCACTCTGGTTAAAGTGTTATGAAAAAAAAGGCTGTTGGGGGCTAGGGAGTATCGAGTTGATCATTATACATGAAGAAATAACCAATTTCATCGTTTGGTTTATGTTTTACACGCGTTTTAAATTTTATTGCCGAAATCGCTTTTTCTCGCCGAGATAAGCACGTTTTCTGAAATGCCGCTCTCCCGTCACTCTGGTTAAAGTGTTATGAAAAAAAAGGCTGTTGGGGGCTAGGGAGTATCGAGTTGATCATTATACATGAAGAAATAACCAATTTCATCGTTTGGTTTATGTTTTACACGCGTTTTAAATTTTATTGCCGAAATCGCTTTTTCTCGCCGAGATAAGCACGTTTTCTGAAATGCCGCTCTCCCGTCACTCTGGTTAAAGTGTTATGAAAAAAAAGGCTGTTGGGGGCTAGGGAGTATCGAGTTGATCATTATACATGAAGAAATAACCAATTTCATCGTTTGGTTTATGTTTTACACGCGTTTTAAATTTTATTGCCGAAATCGCTTTTTCTCGCCGAGATAAGCACGTTTTCTGAAATGCCGCTCTCCCGTCACTCTGGTTAAAGTGTTATGAAAAAAAAGGCTGTTGGGGGCTAGGGAGTATCGAGTTGATCATTATACATGAAGAAATAACCAATTTCATCGTTTGGTTTATGTTTTACACGCGTTTTAAATTTTATTGCCGAAATCGCTTTTTCTCGCCGAGATAAGCACGTTTTCTGAAATGCCGCTCTCCCGTCACTCTGGTTAAAGTGTTATGAAAAAAAAGGCTGTTGGGGGCTAGGGAGTATCGAGTTGATCATTATACATGAAGAAATAACCAATTTCATCGTTTGGTTTATGTTTTACACGCGTTTTAAATTTTATTGCCGAAATCGCTTTTTCTCGCCGAGATAAGCACGTTTTCTGAAATGCCGCTCTCCCGTCACTCTGGTTAAAGTGTTATGAAAAAAAAGGCTGTTGGGGGCTAGGGAGTATCGAGTTGATCATTATACATGAAGAAATAACCAATTTCATCGTTTGGTTTATGTTTTACACGCGTTTTAAATTTTATTGCCGAAATCGCTTTTTCTCGCCGAGATAAGCACGTTTTCTGAAATGCCGCTCTCCCGTCACTCTGGTTAAAGTGTTATGAAAAAAAAGGCTGTTGGGGGCTAGGGAGTATCGAGTTGATCATTATACATGAAGAAATAACCAATTTCATCGTTTGGTTTATGTTTTACACGCGTTTTAAATTTTATTGCCGAAATCGCTTTTTCTCGCCGAGATAAGCACGTTTTCTGAAATGCCGCTCTCCCGTCACTCTGGTTAAAGTGTTATGAAAAAAAAGGCTGTTGGGGGCTAGGGAGTATCGAGTTGATCATTATACATGAAGAAATAACCAATTTCATCGTTTGGTTTATGTTTTACACGCGTTTTAAATTTTATTGCCGAAATCGCTTTTTCTCGCCGAGATAAGCACGTTTTCTGAAATGCCGCTCTCCCGTCACTCTGTTAAAGTGTTATGAAAAAAAAGGCTGTTGGGGGCTAGGGAGTATCGAGTTGATCATTATACATGAAGAAATAACCAATTTCATCGTTTGGTTTATGTTTTACACGCGTTTTAAATTTTATTGCCGAAATCGCTTTTTCTCGCCGAGATAAGCACGTTTTCTGAAATGCCGCTCTCCCGTCACTCTGGTTAAAGTGTTATGAAAAAAAAGGCTGTTGGGGGCTAGGGAGTATCGAGTTGATCATTATACATGAAGAAATAACCAATTTCATCGTTTGGTTTATGTTTTACACGCGTTTTAAATTTTATTGCCGAAATCGCTTTTTCTCGCCGAGATAAGCACGTTTTCTGAAATGCCGCTCTCCCGTCACTCTGGTTAAAGTGTTATGAAAAAAAAGGCTGTTGGGGGCTAGGGAGTATCGAGTTGATCATTATACATGAAGAAATAACCCATTTCATCGTTTGGTTTATGTTTTACACGCGTTTTAAATTTTATTGCCGAAATCGCTTTTTCTCGCCGAGATAAGCACGTTTTCTGAAATGCCGCTCTCCCGTCACTCTGGTTAAAGTGTTATGAAAAAAAAGGCTGTTGGGGGCTAGGGAGTATCGAGTTGATCATTATACATGAAGAAATAACCAATTTCATCGTTTGGTTTATGTTTTACACGCGTTTTAAATTTTATTGCCGAAATCGCTTTTTCTCGCCGAGATAAGCACGTTTTCTGAAATGCCGCTCTCCCGTCACTCTGGTTAAAGTGTTATGAAAAAAAAGCTGTTGGGGGCTAGGGAGTATCGAGTTGATCATTATACATGAAGAAATAACCAATTTCATCGTTTGGTTTATGTTTTACACGCGTTTTAAATTTTATTGCCGAAATCGCTTTTTCTCGCCGAGATAAGCACGTTTTCTGAAATGCCGCTCTCCCGTCACTCTGGTTTAAAGTGTTATGAAAAAAAAGAGCTGTTGGGGGCTAGGGAGTATTGAGTTGATCATTATACATGAAGAAATAACCAATTTCATCGTTTGGTTTATGTTTTACACGCGTTTTAAATTTTATTGCCGAAATCGCTTTTCTCGCCGAGATAAGCACGTTTTCTGAAATGCCACTCTCCCGTCACTCTGGTTAAAGTGTTATGAAAAAAAAGGCTGTTGGGGGCTAGGGAGTATCGAGTTGATCATTATACATGAAGAAATAACCAATTCATCGTTTGGTTTATGTTTTACACGCGTTTTAAATTTTATTGCCGAAATCGCTTTTTCTCGCCGAGATAAGCACGTTTTCTGAAATGCCGCTCTCCCGTCACTCTGGTTAAAGTGTTATGAAAAAAAGGCTGTTGGGGGCTAGGGAGTATCGAGTTGATCATTATACATGAAGAAATAACCAATTTCATCGTTTGGTTTATGTTTTACACGCGTTTTAAATTTTATTGCCGAAATCGCTTTTTCTCGCCGAGATAAGCACGTTTTCTGAAATGCCGCTCTCCCGTCACTCTGGTTAAAGTGTTATGAAAAAAAAGGCTGTTGGGGGCTAGGGAGTATCGAGTTGATCATTATACATGAAGAAATAACCAATTTCATCGTTTGGTTTATGTTTTACACGCGTTTTAAATTTTATTGCCGAAATCGCTTTTTCTCGCCGAGATAAGCACGTTTTCTGAAATGCCGCTCTCCCGTCACTCTGGTTAAAGTGTTATGAAAAAAAAGGCTGTTGGGGGCTAGGGAGTATCGAGTTGATCATTATACATGAAGAAATAACCAATTTCATCGTTTGGTTTATGTTTTACACGCGTTTTAAATTTTATTGCCGAAATCGCTTTTTCTCGCCGAGATAAGCACGTTTTCTGAAATGCCGCTCTCCCGTCACTCTGGTTAAAGTGTTATGAAAAAAAGGCTGTTGGGGGCTAGGGAGTATCGAGTTGATCATTATACATGAAGAAATAACCCATTTCATCGTTTGGTTTATGTTTTACACGCGTTTTAAATTTTATTGCCGAAATCGCTTTTTCTCGCCGAGATAAGCACGTTTTCTGAAATGCCGCTCTCCCGTCACTCTGGTTAAAGTGTTATGAAAAAAAGGCTGTTGGGGGCTAGGGAGTATCGAGTTGATCATTATACATGAAGAAATAACCAATTTCATCGTTTGGTTTATGTTTTACACGCGTTTTAAATTTTATTGCCGAAATCGCTTTTTCTCGCCGAGATAAGCACGTTTTCTGAAATGCCGCTCTCCCGTCACTCTGGTTAAAGTGTTATGAAAAAAAAGGCTGTTGGGGGCTAGGGAGTATCGAGTTGATCATTATACATGAAGAAATAACCAATTTCATCGTTTGGTTTATGTTTTACACGCGTTTTAAATTTTATTGCCGAAATCGCTTTTTCTCGCCGAGATAAGCACGTTTTCTGAAATGCCGCTCTCCCGTCACTCTGGTTAAAGTGTTATGAAAAAAAAGGCTGTTGGGGGCTAGGGAGTATCGAGTTGATCATTATACATGAAGAAATAACCAATTTCATCGTTTGGTTTATGTTTTACACGCGTTTTAAATTTTATTGCCGAAATCGCTTTTTCTCGCCGAGATAAGCACGTTTTCTGAAATGCCGCTCTCCCGTCACTCTGGTTAAAGTGTTATGAAAAAAAAGGCTGTTGGGGGCTAGGGAGTATCGAGTTGATCATTATACATGAAGAAATAACCAATTTCATCGTTTGGTTTATGTTTTACACGCGTTTTAAATTTTATTGCCGAAATCGCTTTTTCTCGCCGAGATAAGCACGTTTTCTGAAATGCCGCTCTCCCGTCACTCTGGTTAAAGTGTTATGAAAAAAAAGGCTGTTGGGGGCTAGGGAGTATCGAGTTGATCATTATACATGAAGAAATAACCAATTTCATCGTTTGGTTTATGTTTTACACGCGTTTTAAATTTTATTGCCGAAATCGCTTTTTCTCGCCGAGATAAGCACGTTTTCTGAAATGCCGCTCTCCCGTCACTCTGGTTAAAGTGTTATGAAAAAAAAGGCTGTTGGGGGCTAGGGAGTATCGAGTTGATCATTATACATGAAGAAATAACCAATTTCATCGTTTGGTTTATGTTTTACACGCGTTTTAAATTTTATTGCCGAAATCGCTTTTTCTCGCCGAGATAAGCACGTTTTCTGAAATGCCGCTCTCCCGTCACTCTGGTTAAAGTGTTATGAAAAAAAAGGCTGTTGGGGGCTAGGGAGTATCGAGTTGATCATTATACATGAAGAAATAACCAATTTCATCGTTTGGTTTATGTTTTACACGCGTTTTAAATTTTATTGCCGAAATCGCTTTTTCTCGCCGAGATAAGCACGTTTTCTGAAATGCCGCTCTCCCGTCACTCTGGTTAAAGTGTTATGAAAAAAAAGGCTGTTGGGGGCTAGGGAGTATCGAGTTGATCATTATACATGAAGAAATAACCAATTTCATCGTTTGGTTTATGTTTTACACGCGTTTTAAATTTTATTGCCGAAATCGCTTTTTCTCGCCGAGATAAGCACGTTTTCTGAAATGCCGCTCTCCCGTCACTCTGGTTAAAGTGTTATGAAAAAAAAGGCTGTTGGGGGCTAGGGAGTATCGAGTTGATCATTATACATGAAGAAATAACCAATTTCATCGTTTGGTTTATGTTTTACACGCGTTTTAAATTTTATTGCCGAAATCGCTTTTTCTCGCCGAGATAAGCACGTTTTCTGAAATGCCGCTCTCCCGTCACTCTGGTTAAAGTGTTATGAAAAAAAAGGCTGTTGGGGGCTAGGGAGTATCGAGTTGATCATTATACATGAAGAAATAACCAATTTCATCGTTTGGTTTATGTTTTACACGCGTTTTAAATTTTATTGCCGAAATCGCTTTTTCTCGCCGAGATAAGCACGTTTTCTGAAATGCCGCTCTCCCGTCACTCTGGTTAAAGTGTTATGAAAAAAAAGGCTGTTGGGGGCTAGGGAGTATCGAGTTGATCATTATACATGAAGAAATAACCAATTTCATCGTTTGGTTTATGTTTTACACGCGTTTTAAATTTTATTGCCGAAATCGCTTTTTCTCGCCGAGATAAGCACGTTTTCTGAAATGCCGCTCTCCCGTCACTCTGGTTAAAGTGTTATGAAAAAAAAGGCTGTTGGGGGCTAGGGAGTATCGAGTTGATCATTATACATGAAGAAATAACCAATTTCATCGTTTGGTTTATGTTTTACACGCGTTTTAAATTTTATTGCCGAAATCGCTTTTTCTCGCCGAGATAAGCACGTTTTCTGAAATGCCGCTCTCCCGTCACTCTGGTTAAAGTGTTATGAAAAAAAAGGCTGTTGGGGGCTAGGGAGTATCGAGTTGATCATTATACATGAAGAAATAACCAATTTCATCGTTTGGTTTATGTTTTACACGCGTTTTAAATTTTATTGCCGAAATCGCTTTTTCTCGCCGAGATAAGCACGTTTTCTGAAATGCCGCTCTCCCGTCACTCTGGTTAAAGTGTTATGAAAAAAAAGGCTGTTGGGGGCTAGGGAGTATCGAGTTGATCATTATACATGAAGAAATAACCAATTTCATCGTTTGGTTTATGTTTTACACGCGTTTTAAATTTTATTGCCGAAATCGCTTTTTCTCGCCGAGATAAGCACGTTTTCTGAAATGCCGCTCTCCCGTCACTCTGGTTAAAGTGTTATGAAAAAAAAGGCTGTTGGGGGCTAGGGAGTATCGAGTTGATCATTATACATGAAGAAATAACCAATTTCATCGTTTGGTTTATGTTTTACACGCGTTTTAAATTTTATTGCCGAAATCGCTTTTTCTCGCCGAGATAAGCACGTTTTCTGAAATGCCGCTCTCCCGTCACTCTGGTTAAAGTGTTATGAAAAAAAAGGCTGTTGGGGGCTAGGGAGTATCGAGTTGATCATTATACATGAAGAAATAACCAATTTCATCGTTTGGTTTATGTTTTACACGCGTTTTAAATTTTATTGCCGAAATCGCTTTTTCTCGCCGAGATAAGCACGTTTTCTGAAATGCCGCTCTCCCGTCACTCTGGTTAAAGTGTTATGAAAAAAAAGGCTGTTGGGGGCTAGGGAGTATCGAGTTGATCATTATACATGAAGAAATAACCAATTTCATCGTTTGGTTTATGTTTTACACGCGTTTTAAATTTTATTGCCGAAATCGCTTTTTCTCGCCGAGATAAGCACGTTTTCTGAAATGCCGCTCTCCCGTCACTCTGGTTAAAGTGTTATGAAAAAAAAGGCTGTTGGGGGCTAGGGAGTATCGAGTTGATCATTATACATGAAGAAATAACCAATTTCATCGTTTGGTTTATGTTTTACACGCGTTTTAAATTTTATTGCCGAAATCGCTTTTTCTCGCCGAGATAAGCACGTTTTCTGAAATGCCGCTCTCCCGTCACTCTGGTTAAAGTGTTATGAAAAAAAAGGCTGTTGGGGGCTAGGGAGTATCGAGTTGATCATTATACATGAAGAAATAACCAATTTCATCGTTTGGTTTATGTTTTACACGCGTTTTAAATTTTATTGCCGAAATCGCTTTTTCTCGCCGAGATAAGCACGTTTTCTGAAATGCCGCTCTCCCGTCACTCTGGTTAAAGTGTTATGAAAAAAAAGGCTGTTGGGGGCTAGGGAGTATCGAGTTGATCATTATACATGAAGAAATAACCAATTTCATCGTTTGGTTTATGTTTTACACGCGTTTTAAATTTTATTGCCGAAATCGCTTTTTCTCGCCGAGATAAGCACGTTTTCTGAAATGCCGCTCTCCCGTCACTCTGGTTAAAGTGTTATGAAAAAAAAGGCTGTTGGGGGCTAGGGAGTATCGAGTTGATCATTATACATGAAGAAATAACCAATTTCATCGTTTGGTTTATGTTTTACACGCGTTTTAAATTTTATTGCCGAAATCGCTTTTTCTCGCCGAGATAAGCACGTTTTCTGAAATGCCGCTCTCCCGTCACTCTGGTTAAAGTGTTATGAAAAAAAAGGCTGTTGGGGGCTAGGGAGTATCGAGTTGATCATTATACATGAAGAAATAACCAATTTCATCGTTTGGTTTATGTTTTACACGCGTTTTAAATTTTATTGCCGAAATCGCTTTTTCTCGCCGAGATAAGCACGTTTTCTGAAATGCCGCTCTCCCGTCACTCTGGTTAAAGTGTTATGAAAAAAAAGGCTGTTGGGGGCTAGGGAGTATCGAGTTGATCATTATACATGAAGAAATAACCAATTTCATCGTTTGGTTTATGTTTTACACGCGTTTTAAATTTTATTGCCGAAATCGCTTTTTCTCGCCGAGATAAGCACGTTTTCTGAAATGCCGCTCTCCCGTCACTCTGGTTAAAGTGTTATGAAAAAAAAGGCTGTTGGGGGCTAGGGAGTATCGAGTTGATCATTATACATGAAGAAATAACCAATTTCATCGTTTGGTTTATGTTTTACACGCGTTTTAAATTTTATTGCCGAAATCGCTTTTTCTCGCCGAGATAAGCACGTTTTCTGAAATGCCGCTCTCCCGTCACTCTGGTTAAAGTGTTATGAAAAAAAAGGCTGTTGGGGGCTAGGGAGTATCGAGTTGATCATTATACATGAAGAAATAACCAATTTCATCGTTTGGTTTATGTTTTACACGCGTTTTAAATTTTATTGCCGAAATCGCTTTTTCTCGCCGAGATAAGCACGTTTTCTGAAATGCCGCTCTCCCGTCACTCTGGTTAAAGTGTTATGAAAAAAAAGGCTGTTGGGGGCTAGGGAGTATCGAGTTGATCATTATACATGAAGAAATAACCAATTTCATCGTTTGGTTTATGTTTTACACGCGTTTTAAATTTTATTGCCGAAATCGCTTTTTCTCGCCGAGATAAGCACGTTTTCTGAAATGCCGCTCTCCCGTCACTCTGGTTAAAGTGTTATGAAAAAAAAGGCTGTTGGGGGCTAGGGAGTATCGAGTTGATCATTATACATGAAGAAATAACCAATTTCATCGTTTGGTTTATGTTTTACACGCGTTTTAAATTTTATTGCCGAAATCGCTTTTTCTCGCCGAGATAAGCACGTTTTCTGAAATGCCGCTCTCCCGTCACTCTGGTTAAAGTGTTATGAAAAAAAAGGCTGTTGGGGGCTAGGGAGTATCGAGTTGATCATTATACATGAAGAAATAACCAATTTCATCGTTTGGTTTATGTTTTACACGCGTTTTAAATTTTATTGCCGAAATCGCTTTTTCTCGCCGAGATAAGCACGTTTTCTGAAATGCCGCTCTCCCGTCACTCTGGTTAAAGTGTTATGAAAAAAAAGGCTGTTGGGGGCTAGGGAGTATCGAGTTGATCATTATACATGAAGAAATAACCAATTTCATCGTTTGGTTTATGTTTTACACGCGTTTTAAATTTTATTGCCGAAATCGCTTTTTCTCGCCGAGATAAGCACGTTTTCTGAAATGCCGCTCTCCCGTCACTCTGGTTAAAGTGTTATGAAAAAAAAGGCTGTTGGGGGCTAGGGAGTATCGAGTTGATCATTATACATGAAGAAATAACCAATTTCATCGTTTGGTTTATGTTTTACACGCGTTTTAAATTTTATTGCCGAAATCGCTTTTTCTCGCCGAGATAAGCACGTTTTCTGAAATGCCGCTCTCCCGTCACTCTGGTTAAAGTGTTATGAAAAAAAAGGCTGTTGGGGGCTAGGGAGTATCGAGTTGATCATTATACATGAAGAAATAACCAATTTCATCGTTTGGTTTATGTTTTACACGCGTTTTAAATTTTATTGCCGAAATCGCTTTTTCTCGCCGAGATAAGCACGTTTTCTGAAATGCCGCTCTCCCGTCACTCTGGTTAAAGTGTTATGAAAAAAAAGGCTGTTGGGGGCTAGGGAGTATCGAGTTGATCATTATACATGAAGAAATAACCAATTTCATCGTTTGGTTTATGTTTTACACGCGTTTTAAATTTTATTGCCGAAATCGCTTTTTCTCGCCGAGATAAGCACGTTTTCTGAAATGCCGCTCTCCCGTCACTCTGGTTAAAGTGTTATGAAAAAAAAGGCTGTTGGGGGCTAGGGAGTATCGAGTTGATCATTATACATGAAGAAATAACCAATTTCATCGTTTGGTTTATGTTTTACACGCGTTTTAAATTTTATTGCCGAAATCGCTTTTTCTCGCCGAGATAAGCACGTTTTCTGAAATGCCGCTCTCCCGTCACTCTGGTTAAAGTGTTATGAAAAAAAAGGCTGTTGGGGGCTAGGGAGTATCGAGTTGATCATTATACATGAAGAAATAACCAATTTCATCGTTTGGTTTATGTTTTACACGCGTTTTAAATTTTATTGCCGAAATCGCTTTTTCTCGCCGAGATAAGCACGTTTTCTGAAATGCCGCTCTCCCGTCACTCTGGTTAAAGTGTTATGAAAAAAAAGGCTGTTGGGGGCTAGGGAGTATCGAGTTGATCATTATACATGAAGAAATAACCAATTTCATCGTTTGGTTTATGTTTTACACGCGTTTTAAATTTTATTGCCGAAATCGCTTTTTCTCGCCGAGATAAGCACGTTTTCTGAAATGCCGCTCTCCCGTCACTCTGGTTAAAGTGTTATGAAAAAAAAGGCTGTTGGGGGCTAGGGAGTATCGAGTTGATCATTATACATGAAGAAATAACCAATTTCATCGTTTGGTTTATGTTTTACACGCGTTTTAAATTTTATTGCCGAAATCGCTTTTTCTCGCCGAGATAAGCACGTTTTCTGAAATGCCGCTCTCCCGTCACTCTGGTTAAAGTGTTATGAAAAAAAAGGCTGTTGGGGGCTAGGGAGTATCGAGTTGATCATTATACATGAAGAAATAACCAATTTCATCGTTTGGTTTATGTTTTACACGCGTTTTAAATTTTATTGCCGAAATCGCTTTTTCTCGCCGAGATAAGCACGTTTTCTGAAATGCCGCTCTCCCGTCACTCTGGTTAAAGTGTTATGAAAAAAAAGGCTGTTGGGGGCTAGGGAGTATCGAGTTGATCATTATACATGAAGAAATAACCAATTTCATCGTTTGGTTTATGTTTTACACGCGTTTTAAATTTTATTGCCGAAATCGCTTTTTCTCGCCGAGATAAGCACGTTTTCTGAAATGCCGCTCTCCCGTCACTCTGGTTAAAGTGTTATGAAAAAAAAGGCTGTTGGGGGCTAGGGAGTATCGAGTTGATCATTATACATGAAGAAATAACCAATTTCATCGTTTGGTTTATGTTTTACACGCGTTTTAAATTTTATTGCCGAAATCGCTTTTTCTCGCCGAGATAAGCACGTTTTCTGAAATGCCGCTCTCCCGTCACTCTGGTTAAAGTGTTATGAAAAAAAAGGCTGTTGGGGGCTAGGGAGTATCGAGTTGATCATTATACATGAAGAAATAACCAATTTCATCGTTTGGTTTATGTTTTACACGCGTTTTAAATTTTATTGCCGAAATCGCTTTTTCTCGCCGAGATAAGCACGTTTTCTGAAATGCCGCTCTCCCGTCACTCTGGTTAAAGTGTTATGAAAAAAAAGGCTGTTGGGGGCTAGGGAGTATCGAGTTGATCATTATACATGAAGAAATAACCAATTTCATCGTTTGGTTTATGTTTTACACGCGTTTTAAATTTTATTGCCGAAATCGCTTTTTCTCGCCGAGATAAGCACGTTTTCTGAAATGCCGCTCTCCCGTCACTCTGGTTAAAGTGTTATGAAAAAAAAGGCTGTTGGGGGCTAGGGAGTATCGAGTTGATCATTATACATGAAGAAATAACCAATTTCATCGTTTGGTTTATGTTTTACACGCGTTTTAAATTTTATTGCCGAAATCGCTTTTTCTCGCCGAGATAAGCACGTTTTCTGAAATGCCGCTCTCCCGTCACTCTGGTTAAAGTGTTATGAAAAAAAAGGCTGTTGGGGGCTAGGGAGTATCGAGTTGATCATTATACATGAAGAAATAACCAATTTCATCGTTTGGTTTATGTTTTACACGCGTTTTAAATTTTATTGCCGAAATCGCTTTTTCTCGCCGAGATAAGCACGTTTTCTGAAATGCCGCTCTCCCGTCACTCTGGTTAAAGTGTTATGAAAAAAAAGGCTGTTGGGGGCTAGGGAGTATCGAGTTGATCATTATACATGAAGAAATAACCAATTTCATCGTTTGGTTTATGTTTTACACGCGTTTTAAATTTTATTGCCGAAATCGCTTTTTCTCGCCGAGATAAGCACGTTTTCTGAAATGCCGCTCTCCCGTCACTCTGGTTAAAGTGTTATGAAAAAAAAGGCTGTTGGGGGCTAGGGAGTATCGAGTTGATCATTATACATGAAGAAATAACCAATTTCATCGTTTGGTTTATGTTTTACACGCGTTTTAAATTTTATTGCCGAAATCGCTTTTTCTCGCCGAGATAAGCACGTTTTCTGAAATGCCGCTCTCCCGTCACTCTGGTTAAAGTGTTATGAAAAAAAAGGCTGTTGGGGGCTAGGGAGTATCTGAGTTGATCATTATACATGAAGAAATACCAATTTCATCGTTTGGTTTATGTTTTACACGCGTTTTAAATTTTATTGCCGAAATCGCTTTTTCTCGCCGAGATAAGCACGTTTTCTGAAATGCCGCTCTCCCGTCACTCTGGTTAAAGTGTTATGAAAAAAAAGGCTGTTGGGGGCTAGGGAGTATCGAGTTGATCATTATACATGAAGAAATAACCAATTTCATCGTTTGGTTTATGTTTTACACGCGTTTTAAATTTTATTGCCGAAATCGCTTTTTCTCGCCGAGATAAGCACGTTTTCTGAAATGCCGCTCTCCCGTCACTCTGGTTAAAGTGTTATGAAAAAAAAGGCTGTTGGGGGCTAGGGAGTATCGAGTTGATCATTATACATGAAGAAATAACCAATTTCATCGTTTGGTTTATGTTTTACACGCGTTTTAAATTTTATTGCCGAAATCGCTTTTTCTCGCCGAGATAAGCACGTTTTCTGAAATGCCGCTCTCCCGTCACTCTGGTTAAAGTGTTATGAAAAAAAAGGCTGTTGGGGGCTAGGGAGTATCGAGTTGATCATTATACATGAAGAAATAACCAATTTCATCGTTTGGTTTATGTTTTACACGCGTTTTAAATTTTATTGCCGAAATCGCTTTTTCTCGCCGAGATAAGCACGTTTTCTGAAATGCCGCTCTCCCGTCTCTCTGGTTAAAGTGTTATGAAAAAAAGGCTGTTGGGGGCTAGGGAGTATCGAGTTGATCATTATACATGAAGAAATAACCAATTTCATCGTTTGGTTTATGTTTTACACGCGTTTTAAATTTTATTGCCGAAATCGCTTTTTCTCGCCGAGATAAGCACGTTTTCTGAAATGCCGCTCTCCCGTCACTCTGGTTAAAGTGTTATGAAAAAAAAGGCTGTTGGGGGCTAGGGAGTATCGAGTTGATCATTATACATGAAGAAATAACTAATTTTATCGTTTGGTTTATGTTTTACACGCGTTTTAAATTTTATTGCGAAATCGCTTTTTCTCGCCGAGATAAGCACGTTTTCTGAAATGCCGCTCTCCCGTCACTCTGGTTAAAGTGTTATGAAAAAAAAGGCTGTTGGGGGCTAGGGGAGTATCGAGTTGATCATTATACATGAAGAAATAACCAATTTCATCGTTTGGTTTATGTTTTACACGCGTTTTAAATTTTATTGCCGAAATCGCTTTTTCTCGCCGAGATAAGCACGTTTTCTGAAATGCCGCTCTCCCGTCACTCTGGTTAAAGTGTTATGAAAAAAAAGGCTGTTGGGGGCTAGGGAGTATCGAGTTGATCATTATACATGAAGAAATAACCAATTTCATCGTTTGGTTTATGTTTTACACGCGTTTTAAATTTTATTGCCGAAATCGCTTTTTCTCGCCGAGATAAGCACGTTTTCTGAAATGCCGCTCTCCGTCACTCTGGTTAAAGTGTTATGAAAAAAAAGGCTGTTGGGGGCTAGGGAGTATCGAGTTGATCATTATACATGAAGAAATAACCAATTTCATCGTTTGGTTTATGTTTTACACGCGTTTTAAATGTTATTGCCGAAATCGCTTTTTCTCGCCGAGATAAGCACGTTTTCTGAAATGCCGCTCTCCGTCACTCTGGTTAAAGTGTTATGAAAAAAAAGGCTGTTGGGGGCTAGGAGTATCGAGTTGATCATTATACATGAAGAAATAACCAATTTCATCGTTTGGTTTATGTTTTACACGCGTTTTAAATTTTATTGCCGAAATCGCTTTTTCTCGCCGAGATAAGCACCTTTTCTGAAATGCCGCTCTCCCGTCACTCTGGTTAAAGTGTTATGAAAAAAAAGGCTGTTGGGGGCTAGGGAGTATCGAGTTGATCATTATACATGAAGAAATAACCAATTTCATCGTTTGGTTTATGTTTTACACGCGTTTTAAATTTTATTGCCGAAATCGCTTTTTCTCGCCGAGATAAGCACGTTTTCTGAAATGCCGCTCTCCCGTCACTCTGGTTAAAGTGTTATGAAAAAAAAGGCTGTTGGGGCTAGGGAGTATCGAGTTGATCATTATACATGAAGAAATAACCAATTTCATCGTTTGGTTTATGTTTTACACGCGTTTTAAATTTTATTGCCGAAATCGCTTTTTCTCGCCGAGATAAGCACGTTTTCTGAAATGCCGCTCTCCCGTCACTCTGGTTAAAGTGTTATGAAAAAAAAGGCTGTTGGGGGCTAGGGAGTATCGAGTTGATCATTATACATGAAGAAATAACCAATTTCATCGTTTGGTTTATGTTTTACACGCGTTTTAAATTTTATTGCCGAAATGGCTTTTTCCTCGCCGAGATAAGCACGTTTTCTGAAATGCCGCTCTCCCGTCACTCTGGTTAAAGTGTTATGAAAAAAAAGGCTGTTGGGGCTAGGGAGTATCGAGTTGATCATTATACATGAAGAAATAAGCAATTTCATCGTTTGGTTTATGTTTTACACGCGTTTTAAATTTTATTGCCGAAATCGCTTTTTCTCGCCGAGATAAGCACGTTTTCTGAAATGCCGCTCTCCCGTCACTCTGGTTAAAGTGTTGTGAAAAAAAAAGGCTGTTGGGGGCTAGGGAGTATCGAGTTGATCATTATACATGAAGAAATAACCAATTTCATCGTTTGGTTTATGTTTTTACACGCGTTTTAAATTTTATTGCCGAAATCGCTTTTTCTCGCCGAGATAAGCACGTTTTCTGAAATGCCGCTCTCCCGTCACTCTGGTTAAAGTGTTATGAAAAAAAAAGGCTGTTGGGGGCTAGGAGTATCGAGTTGATCATTATACATGAAGAAATAACCAATTTCATCGTTTGGTTTATGTTTTACACGCGTTTTAAATTTTTATTGCCGAAATCGCTTTTTCTCGCCGAGATAAGCACCTTTTCTGAAATGCCGCTCTCCCGTCACTCTGGTTAAAGTGTTATGAAAAAAAAGGCTGTTGGGGGCTAGGGAGTATCGAGTTGATCATTATACATGAAGAAATAAGCAATTTCATCGTTTGGTTTATGTTTTACACGCGTTTTAAATTTTATTGCCGAAATCGCTTTTTCTCGCCGAGATAAGCACGTTTTCTGAAATGCCGCTCTCCCGTCACTCTGGTTAAAGTGTTATGAAAAAAAAGGCTGTTGGGGGCTAGGGAGTATCGAGTTGATCATTATACATGAAGAAATAACCAATTTCATCGTTTGGTTTATGTTTTACACGCGTTTTAAATTTTATTGCCGAAATCGCTTTTTCTCGCCGAGATAAGCACGTTTTCTGAAATGCCGCTCTCCCGTCACTCTGGTTAAAGTGTTATGAAAAAAAAGGCTGTTGGGGGCTAGGGAGTATCGAGTTGATCATTATACATGAAGAAATAACCAATTTCATCGTTTGGTTTATGTTTTACACGCGTTTTAAATTTTATTGCCGAAATCGCTTTTTCTCGCCGAGATAAGCACGTTTTCTGAAATGCCGCTCTCCCGTCACTCTGGTTAAAGTGTTATGAAAAAAAAGGCTGTTGGGGGCTAGGGAGTATCGAGTTGATCATTATACATGAAGAAATAACCAATTTCATCGTTTGGTTTATGTTTTACACGCGTTTTAAATTTTATTGCCGAAATCGCTTTTTCTCGCCGAGATAAGCACGTTTTCTGAAATGCCGCTCTCCCGTCACTCTGGTTAAAGTGTTATGAAAAAAAAGGCTGTTGGGGGCTAGGGAGTATCGAGTTGATCATTATACATGAAGAAATAACCAGTTTCATCGTTTGGTTTATGTTTTACACGCGTTTTAAATTTTATTGCCGAAATCGCTTTTTCTCGCCGAGATAAGCACGTTTTCTGAAATGCCGCTCTCCCGTCACTCTGGTTAAAGTGTTATGAAAAAAAAGGCTGTTGGGGGCTAGGGAGTATCGAGTTGATCATTATACATGAAGAAATAACCAATTTCATCGTTTGGTTTATGTTTTACACGCGTTTTAAATTTTATTGCCGAAATCGCTTTTTCTCGCCGAGATAAGCACGTTTTCTGAAATGCCGCTCTCCCGTCACTCTGGTTAAAGTGTTATGAAAAAAAAGGCTGTTGGGGGCTAGGGAGTATCGAGTTGATCATTATACATGAAGAAATAACCAATTTCATCGTTTGGTTTATGTTTTACACGCGTTTTAAATTTTATTGCCGAAATCGCTTTTTCTCGCCGAGATAAGCACGTTTTCTGAAATGCCGCTCTCCCGTCACTCTGGTTAAAGTGTTATGAAAAAAAAGGCTGTTGGGGGCTAGGGAGTATCGAGTTGATCATTATACATGAAGAAATAACCAATTTCATCGTTTGGTTTATGTTTTACACGCGTTTTAAATTTTATTGCCGAAATCGCTTTTTCTCGCCGAGATAAGCACGTTTTCTGAAATGCCGCTCTCCCGTCACTCTGGTTAAAGTGTTATGAAAAAAAAGGCTGTTGGGGGCTAGGGAGTATCGAGTTGATCATTATACATGAAGAAATAACCAATTTCATCGTTTGGTTTATGTTTTACACGCGTTTTAAATTTTATTGCCGAAATCGCTTTTTCTCGCCGAGATAAGCACGTTTTCTGAAATGCCGCTCTCCCGTCACTCTGGTTAAAGTGTTATGAAAAAAAAGGCTGTTGGGGGCTAGGGAGTATCGAGTTGATCATTATACATGAAGAAATAACCAATTTCATCGTTTGGTTTATGTTTTACACGCGTTTTAAATTTTATTGCCGAAATCGCTTTTTCTCGCCGAGATAAGCACGTTTTCTGAAATGCCGCTCTCCCGTCACTCTGGTTAAAGTGTTATGAAAAAAAAGGCTGTTGGGGGCTAGGGAGTATCGAGTTGATCATTATACATGAAGAAATAACCAATTTCATCGTTTGGTTTATGTTTTACACGCGTTTTAAATTTTATTGCCGAAATCGCTTTTTCTCGCCGAGATAAGCACGTTTTCTGAAATGCCGCTCTCCCGTCACTCTGGTTAAAGTGTTATGAAAAAAAAGGCTGTTGGGGGCTAGGGAGTATCGAGTTGATCATTATACATGAAGAAATAACCAATTTCATCGTTTGATTTATGTTTTACACGCGTTTTAAATTTTATTGCCGAAATCGCTTTTTCTCGCCGAGATAAGCACGTTTTCTGAAATGCCGCTCTCCCGTCACTCTGGTTAAAGTGTTATGAAAAAAAAGGCTGTTGGGGGCTAGGGAGTATCGAGTTGATCATTATACATGAAGAAATAACCAATTTCATCGTTTGGTTTATGTTTTACACGCGTTTTAAATTTTATTGCCGAAATCGCTTTTTCTCGCCGAGATAAGCACGTTTTCTGAAATGCCGCTCTCCCGTCACTCTGGTTAAAGTGTTATGAAAAAAAAGGCTGTTGGGGGCTAGGGAGTATCGAGTTGATCATTATACATGAAGAAATAACCAATTTCATCGTTTGGTTTATGTTTTACACGCGTTTTAAATTTTATTGCCGAAATCGCTTTTTCTCGCCGAGATAAGCACGTTTTCTGAAATGCCGCTCTCCCGTCACTCTGGTTAAAGTGTTATGAAAGAAAAGGCTGTTGGGGGCTAGGGAGCATCGAGTTGATCATTATACATGAAGAAATAACCAATTTCATCGTTTGGTTTATGTTTTACACGCGTTTTAAATTTTATTGCCGAAATCGCTTTTTCTCGCCGAGATAAGCACGTTTTCTGAAATGCCGCTCTCCCGTCACTCTGGTTAAAGTGTTATGAAAAAAAAGGCTGTTGGGGGCTAGGGAGTATCGAGTTGATCATTATACATGAAGAAATAACCAATTTCATCGTTTGGTTTATGTTTTACACGCGTTTTAAATTGTATTGCCGAAATCGCTTTTTCTCGCCGAGATAAGCACGTTTTCTGAAATGCCGCTCTCCCGTCACTCTGGTTAAAGTGTTATGAAAAAAAAGGCTGTTGGGGGCTAGGGAGTATCGAGTTGATCATTATACATGAAGAAATAACCAATTTCATCGTTTGGTTTATGTTTTACACGCGTTTTAAATTTTATTGTCGAAATCGCTTTTTCTCGCCGAGATAAGCACGTTTTCTGAAATGCCGCTCTCCCGTCACTCTGGTTAAAGTGTTATGAAAAAAAAGGCTGTTGGGGGCTAGGGAGTATCGAGTTGATCATTATACATGAAGAAATAACCAATTTCATTGTTTGGTTTATGTTTTACACGCGTTTTAAATTTTATTGCCGAAATCGCTTTTTCTCGCCGAGATAAGCACGTTTTCTGAAATGCCGCTCTCCCGTCACTCTGGTTAAAGTGTTATGAAAAAAAAGGCTGTTGGGGGCTAGGGAGTATCGAGTTGATCATTATACATGAAGAAATAACCAATTTCATCGTTTGGTTTATGTTTTACACGCGTTTTAAATTTTATTGCCGAAATCGCTTTTTCTCGCCGAGATAAGCACCTTTTCTGAAATGCCGCTCTCCCGTCACTCTGGTTAAAGTGTTATGAAAAAAAAGGCTGTTGGGGGCTAGGGAGTATCGAGTTGATCATTATACATGAAGAAATAACCAATTTCATCGTTTGGTTTATGTTTTACACGCGTTTTAAATTTTATTGCCGAAATCGCTTTTTCTCGCCGAGATAAGCACGTTTTCTGAAATGCCGCTCTCCCGTCACTCTGGTTAAAGTGTTATGAAAAAAAAGGCTGTTGGGGGCTAGGGAGTATCGAGTTGATCATTATACATGAAGAAATAACCAATTTCATCGTTTGGTTTATGTTTTACACGCGTTTTAAATTTCATTGCCGAAATCGCTTTTTCTCGCCGAGATAAGCACGTTTTCTGAAATGCCGCTCTCCCGTCACTCTGGTTAAAGTGTTATGAAAAAAAAGGCTGTTGGGGGCTAGGGAGTATCGAGTTGATCATTATACATGAAGAAATAACCAATTTAATCGTTTGGTTTATGTTTTAAACGCGTTTTAAATTTTATTGCCGAAATCGCTTTTTCTCGCCGAGATAAGCACCTTTTCTGAAATGCCGCTCTCCCGTCACTCTGGTTAAAGTGTTATGAAAAAAAAGGCTGTTGGGGGCTAGGGAGTATCGAGTTGATCATTATACATGAAGAAATAACCAATTTCATCGTTTGGTTTATGTTTTACACGCGTTTTAAATTTTATTGCCGAAATCGCTTTTTCTCGCCGAGATAAGCACGTTTTCTGAAATGCCGCTCTCCCGTCACTCTGGTTAAAGTGTTATGAAAAAAAAGGCTGTTGGGGGCTAGGGAGTATCGAGTTGATCATTATACATGAAGAAATAACCAATTTCATCGTTTGGTTTATGTTTTACACGCGTTTTAAATTTTATTGCCGAAATCGCTTTTTCTCGCCGAGATAAGCACGTTTTCTGAAATGCCGCTCTCCCGTCACTCTGGTTAAAGTGTTATGAAAAAAAAGGCTGTTGGGGGCTAGGGAGTATCGAGTTGATCTTTATACATGAAGAAATAACCAATTTCATCGTTTGGTTTATGTTTTACACGCGTTTTAAATTTTATTGCCGAAATCGCTTTTTCTCGCCGAGATAAGCACGTTTTCTGAAATGCCGCTCTCCCGTCACTCTGGTTAAAGTGCTATGAAAAAAAAGGCTGTTGGGGGCTAGGGAGTATCGAGTTGATCATTATACATGAAGAAATAACCAATTTCATCGTTTGGTTTATGTTTTACACGCGTTTTAAATTTTATTGCCGAAATCGCTTTTTCTCGCCGAGATAAGCACGTTTTCTGAAATGCCGCTCTCCCGTCACTCTGGTTAAAGTGTTATGAAAAAAAAGGCTGTTGGGGGCTAGGGAGTATCGAGTTGATCATTATACATGAAGAAATAACCAATTTCATCGTTTGGTTTATGTTTTACACGCGTTTTAAATTGTATTGCCGAAATCGCTTTTTCTCGCCGAGATAAGCACGTTTTCTGAAATGCCGCTCTCCCGTCACTCTGGTTAAAGTGTTATGAAAAAAAAGGCTGTTGGGGGCTAGGGAGTATCGAGTTGATCATTATACATGAAGAAATAACCAATTTCATCGTTTGGTTTATGTTTTACACGCGTTTTAAATTTTATTGTCGAAATCGCTTTTTCTCGCCGAGATAAGCACGTTTTCTGAAATGCCGCTCTCCCGTCACTCTGGTTAAAGTGTTATGAAAAAAAAAGGCTGTTGGGGGCTAGGGAGTATCGAGTTGATCATTATACATGAAGAAATAACCAATTTCATCGTTTGGTTTATGTTTTACACGCGTTTTAAATTTTATTGCCGAAATCGCTTTTTCTCGCCGAGATAAGCACGTTTTCTGAAATGCCGCTCTCCCGTCACTCTGGTTAAAGTGTTATGAAAAAAAAGGCTGTTGGGGGCTAGGGAGTATCGAGTTGATCATTATACATGAAGAAATAACCAATTTCATCGTTTGGTTTATGTTTTACACGCGTTTTAAATTGTATTGCCGAAATCGCTTTTTCTCGCCGAGATAAGCACGTTTTCTGAAATGCCGCTCTCCCGTCACTCTGGTTAAAGTGTTATGAAAAAAAAGGCTGTTGGGGCTAGGGAGTATCGAGTTGATCATTATACATGAAGAAATAACCAATTTCATCGTTTGGTTTATGTTTTACACGCGTTTTAAATTTTATTGTCGAAATCGCTTTTTCTCGCCGAGATAAGCACGTTTTCTGAAATGCCGCTCTCCCGTCACTCTGGTTAAAGTGTTATGAAAAAAAAGGCTGTTGGGGGCTAGGGAGTATCGAGTTGATCATTATACATGAAGAAATAACCAATTTCATCGTTTGGTTTATGTTTTACACGCGTTTTAAATTTTATTGCCGAAATCGCTTTTTCTCGCCGAGATAAGCACGTTTTCTGAAATGCCGCTCTCCCGTCACTCTGGTTAAAGTGTTATGAAAAAAAAGGCTGTTGGGGGCTAGGGAGTATCGAGTTGATCATTATACATGAAGAAATAACCAATTTAATCGTTTGGTTTATGTTTTACACGCGTTTTAAATTTTATTGCCGAAATCGCTTTTTCTCGCCGAGATAAGCACCTTTTCTGAAATGCCGCTCTCCCGTCACTCTGGTTAAAGTGTTATGAAAAAAAAGGCTGTTGGGGGCTAGGGAGTATCGAGTTGATCATTATACATGAAGAAATAACCAATTTCATCGTTTGGTTTATGTTTTACACGCGTTTTAAATTTTATTGCCGAAATCGCTTTTTCTCGCCGAGATAAGCACGTTTTCTGAAATGCCGCTCTCCCGTCACTCTGGTTAAAGTGTTATGAAAAAAAAGGCTGTTGGGGGCTAGGGAGTATCGAGTTGATCATTATACATGAAGAAATAACCAATTTCATCGTTTGGTTTATGTTTTACACGCGTTTTAAATTTTATTGCCGAAATCGCTTTTTCTCGCCGAGATAAGCACGTTTTCTGAAATGCCGCTCTCCCGTCACTCTGGTTAAAGTGTTATGAAAAAAAAGGCTGTTGGGGGCTAGGGAGTATCGAGTTGATCATTATACATGAAGAAATAACCAATTTCATCGTTTGGTTTATGTTTTACATGCGTTTTAAATTTTATTGCCGAAATCGCTTTTTCTCGCCGAGATAAGCACGTTTTCTGAAATGCCGCTCTCCCGTCACTCTGGTTAAAGTGTTATGAAAAAAAAGGCTGTTGGGGGCTAGGGAGTATCGAGTTGATCATTATACATGAAGAAATAACCAATTTCATCGTTTGGTTTATGTTTTACACGCGTTTTAAATTTTATTGCCGAAATCGCTTTTTCTCGCCGAGATAAGCACGTTTTCTGAAATGCCGCTCTCCCGTCACTCTGGTTAAAGTGTTATGAAAAAAAAGGCTGTTGGGGGCTAGGGAGTATCGAGTTGATCATTATACATGAAGAAATAACCAATTTCATCGTTTGGTTTATGTTTTACACGCGTTGTAAATTTTATTGCCGAAATCGCTTTTTCTCGCCGAGATAAGCACGTTTTCTGAAATGCCGCTCTCCCGTCACTCTGGTTAAAGTGTTATGAAAAAAAAGGCTGTTGGGGGCTAGGGAGTATCGAGTTGATCATTATACATGAAGAAATAACCAATTTCATCGTTTGGTTTATGTTTTACACGCGTTTTAAATTTTATTGCCGAAATCGCTTTTTCTCGCCGAGATAAGCACGTTTTCTGAAATTCCGCTCTCCCGTCACTCTGGTTAAAGTGTTATGAAAAAAAAAGGCTGTTGGGGGCTAGGGAGTATCGAGTTGATCATTATACATGAAGAAATAACCAATTTCATCGTTTGGTTTATGTTTTACACTTGTTTTAAATTTTATTGCCGAAATCGCTTTTTCTCGCCGAGATAAGCACGTTTTCTGAAATGCCGCTCTCCCGTCACTCTGGTTAAAGTGTTATGAAAAAAAAGGCTGTTGGGGGCTAGGGAGTATCGAGTTGATCATTATACATGAAGAAATAACCAATTTCATCGTTTGGTTTATGTTTTACACGCGTTTTAAATTTTATTGCCGAAATCGCTTTTTCTCGCCGAGATAAGCACGTTTTCTGAAATGCCGCTCTCCCGTCACTCTGGTTAAAGTGTTATGAAAAAAAAGGCTGTTGGGGGCTAGGGAGTATCGAGTTGATCATTATACATGAAGAAATAACCAATTTCATCGTTTGGTTTATGTTTTACACGCGTTTTAAATTGTATTGCCGAAATCGCTTTTTCTCGCCGAGATAAGCACGTTTTCTGAAATGCCGCTCTCCCGTCACTCTGGTTAAAGTGTTATGAAAAAAAAGGCTGTTGGGGGCTAGGGAGTATCGAGTTGATCATTATACATGAAGAAATAACCAATTTCATCGTTTGGTTTATGTTTTACACGCGTTTTAAATTGTATTGCCGAAATCACTTTTTCTCGCCGAGATAAGCACGTTTTCTGAAATGCCGCTCTCCCGTCACTTTGGTTAAAGTGTTATGAAAAAAAAGGCTGTTGGGGGCTACGGAGTATCGAGTTGATCATTATACATGAAGAAATAAGCAATTTCATCGTTTGGTTTATGTTTTACACGCGTTTTAAATTTTATTGCCGAAATCGCTTTTTCTCGCCGAGATAAGCACGTTTTCTGAAATGCCGCTCTCCCATCACTCTGGTTAAAGTGTTATGAAAAAAAAGGCTGTTGGGGGCTAGGGAGTATCGAGTTGATCATTATACATGAAGAAATAACCAATTTCATTGTTTGGTTTATGTTTTACACGCGTTTTAAATTTTATTGCCGAAATCGCTTTTTCTCGCCGAGATAAGCACGTTTTCTGAAATGCCGCTCTCCCGTCACTCTGGTTAAAGTGTTATGAAAAAAAAGGCTGTTGGGGGCTAGGGAGTATCGAGTTGATCATTATACATGAAGAAATAACCAATTTCATCGTTTGGTTTATGTTTTACACGCGTTTTAAATTTTATTGCCGAAATCGCTTTTTCTCGCCGAGATAAGCACGTTTTCTGAAATGCCGCTCTCCCGTCACTCTGGTTAAAGTGTTATGAAAAAAAAGGCTGTTGGGGGCTAGGGAGTATCGAGTTGATCATTATACATGAAGAAATAACCAATTTCATCGTTTGGTTTATGTTTTACACGCGTTTTAAATTTTATTGCCGAAATCGCTTTTTCTCGCCGAGATAAGCACGTTTTCTGAAATGCCGCTCTCCCGTCACTCTGGTTAAAGTGTTATGAAAAAAAAGGCTGTTGGGGGCTAGGGAGTATCGAGTTGATCATTATACATGAAGAAATAACCAATTTCATCGTTTGGTTTATGTTTTACACGCGTTTTAAATTTTATTGCCGAAATCGCTTTTTCTCGCCGAGATAAGCACGTTTTCTGAAATGCCGCTCTCCCGTCACTCTGGTTAAAGTGTTATGAAAAAAAAGGCTGTTGGGGGCTAGGGAGTATCGAGTTGATCATTATACATGAAGAAATAACAAATTTCATCGTTTGGTTTATGTTTTACACGCGTTTTAAATTTTATTGCCGAAATCGCTTTTTCTCGCCGAGATAAGCACGTTTTCTGAAATGCCGCTCTCCCGTCACTCTGGTTAAAGTGTTATGAAAAAAAAGGCTGTTGGGGGCTAGGGAGTATCGAGTTGATCATTATACATGAAGAAATAACCAATTTCATCGTTTGGTTTATGTTTTACACGCGTTTTAAATTTTATTGCCGAAATCGCTTTTTCTCGCCGAGATAAGCACGTTTTCTGAAATGCAGCTCTCCCGTCACTCTGGTTAAAGTGTTATGAAAAAAAAGGCTGTTGGGGGCTAGGGAGTATCGAGTTGATCATTATACATGAAGAAATAACCAATTTCATCGTTTGGTTTATGTTTTACACGCGTTTTAAATTTTATTGCCGAAATCGCTTTTTCTCGCCGAGATAAGCACGTTTTCTGAAATGCCGCTCTCCCGTCACTCTGGTTAAAGTGTTATGAAAAAAAGGCTGTTGGGGGCTAGGGAGTATCGAGTTGATCATTATACATGAAGAAATAACTAATTTTATCGTTTGGTTTATGTTTTACACGCGTTTTAAATTTTATTGCCGAAATCGCTTTTTCTCGCTGAGATAAGCACGTTTTCTGAAATGCCGCTCTCCCGTCACTCTGGTTAAAGTGTTATGAAAAAAAAGGCTGTTGGGGGCTAGGGAGTATCGAGTTGATCATTATACATGAAGAAATAACCAATTTCATTGTTTGGTTTATGTTTTACACGCGTTTTAAATTTTATTGCCGAAATCGCTTTTTCTCGCCGAGATAAGCACGTTTTCTGAAATGCCGCTCTCCCGTCACTCTGGTTAAAGTGTTATGAAAAAAAAGGCTGTTGGGGGCTAGGGAGTATCGAGTTGATCATTATACATGAAGAAATAACCAATTTCATCGTTTGGTTTATGTTTTACACGCGTTTTAAATTTTATTGCCGAAATCGCTTTTTCTCGCCGAGATAAGCACGTTTTCTGAAATGCCGCTCTCCCGTCACTCTGGTTAAAGTGTTATGAAAAAAAAGGCTGTTGGGGGCTAGGGAGTATCGAGTTGATCATTATACATGAAGAAATAACCAATTTCATCGTTTTGTTTATGTTTTACACGCGTTTTAAATTTTATTGCCGAAATCGCTTTTTCTCGCCGAGATAAGCACGTTTTCTGAAATGCCGCTCTCCCGTCACTCTGGTTAAAGTGTTATGAAAAAAAAGGCTGTTGGGGGCTAGGGAGTATCGAGTTGATCATTATACATGAAAAAATAACCAATTTCATCGTTTGGTTTATGTTTTACACGCGTTTTAAATTTTATTGCCGAAATCGCTTTTTCTCGCCGAGATAAGCACGTTTTCTGAAATGCCGCTCTCCCGTCACTCTGGTTAAAGTGTTATAAAAAAAAAGGCTGTTGGGGGCTAGGTAGTATCGAGTTGATCATTATACATGAAGAAATAACCAATTTCATCGTTTGGTTTATGTTTTACACGCGTTTTAAATTTTATTGCCGAAATCGCTTTTTCTCGCCGAGATAAGCACGTTTTCTGAAATGCCGCTCTCCCGTCACTCTGGTTAAAGTGTTATGAAAAAAAAAGGCTGTTGGGGGCTAGGGAGTATCGAGTTGATCATTATACATGAAGAAATAACCAATTTCATCGTTTGGTTTATGTTTTACACGCGTTTTAAATTTTATTGCCGAAATCGCTTTTTCTCGCCGAGATAAGCACGTTTTCTGAAATGCCGCTCTCCCGTCACTCTGGTTAAAGTGTTATGAAAAAAAAGGCTGTTGGGGGCTAGGGAGTATCGAGTTGATCATTATACATGAAGAAATAACCAATTTCATCGTTTGGTTTATGTTTTACACGCGTTTTAAATTTTATTGCCGAAATCGCTTTTTCTCGCCGAGATAAGCACGTTTTCTGAAATGCCGCTCTCCCGTCACTCTGGTTAAAGTGTTATGAAAAAAAAGGCTGTTGGGGGCTAGGGAGTATCGAGTTGATCATTATACATGAAGAAATAACCAATTTCATCGTTTGGTTTATGTTTTACACGCGTTTTAAATTTTATTGCCGAAATCGCTTTTTCTCGCCGAGATAAGCACGTTTTCTGAAATGCCGCTCTCCCGTCACTCTGGTTAAAGTGTTATGAAAAAAAAGGCTGTTGGGGGCTAGGGAGTATCGAGTTGATCATTATACATGAAGAAATAACCAATTTCATCGTTTGGTTTATGTTTTACACGCGTTTTAAATTTTATTGCCGAAATCGCTTTTTCTCGCCGAGATAAGCACGTTTTCTGAAATGCCGCTCTCCCGTCACTCTGGTTAAAGTGTTATGAAAAAAAAGGCTGTTGGGGGCTAGGGAGTATCGAGTTGATCATTATACATGAAGAAATAACCAATTTCATCGTTTGGTTTATGTTTTACACGCGTTTTAAATTTTATTGCCGAAATCGCTTTTTCTCGCCGAGATAAGCACGTTTTCTGAAATGCCGCTCTCCCGTCACTCTGGTTAAAGTGTTATGAAAAAAAAGGCTGTTGGGGGCTAGGGAGTATCGAGTTGATCATTATACATGAAGAAATAACCAGTTTCATCGTTTGGTTTATGTTTTACACGCGTTTTAAATTTTATTGCCGAAATCGCTTTTTCTCGCCGAGATAAGCACGTTTTCTGAAATGCCGCTCTCCCGTCACTCTGGTTAAAGTGTTATGAAAAAAAAGGCTGTTGGGGGCTAGGGAGTATCGAGTTGATCATTATACATGAAGAAATAACCAATTTCATCGTTTGGTTTATGTTTTACACGCGTTTTAAATTTTATTGCCGAAATCGCTTTTTCTCGCCGAGATAAGCACGTTTTCTGAAATGCCGCTCTCCCGTCACTCTGGTTAAAGTGTTATGAAAAAAAAGGCTGTTGGGGGCTAGGGAGTATCGAGTTGATCATTATACATGAAGAAATAACCAATTTCATCGTTTGGTTTATGTTTTACACGCGTTTTAAATTTTATTGCCGAAATCGCTTTTTCTCGCCGAGATAAGCACGTTTTCTGAAATGCCGCTCTCCCGTCACTCTGGTTAAAGTGTTATGAAAAAAAAGGCTGTTGGGGGCTAGGGAGTATCGAGTTGATCATTATACATGAAGAAATAACCAATTTCATCGTTTGGTTTATGTTTTACACGCGTTTTAAATTTTATTGCCGAAATCGCTTTTTCTCGCCGAGATAAGCACGTTTTCTGAAATGCCGCTCTCCCGTCACTCTGGTTAAAGTGTTATGAAAAAAAAGGCTGTTGGGGGCTAGGGAGTATCGAGTTGATCATTATACATGAAGAAATAACCAATTTCATCGTTTGGTTTATGTTTTACACGCGTTTTAAATTTTATTGCCGAAATCGCTTTTTCTCGCCGAGATAAGCACGTTTTCTGAAATGCCGCTCTCCCGTCACTCTGGTTAAAGTGTTATGAAAAAAAAGGCTGTTGGGGGCTAGGGAGTATCGAGTTGATCATTATACATGAAGAAATAACCAATTTCATCGTTTGGTTTATGTTTTACACGCGTTTTAAATTTTATTGCCGAAATCGCTTTTTCTCGCCGAGATAAGCACGTTTTCTGAAATGCCGCTCTCCCGTCACTCTGGTTAAAGTGTTATGAAAAAAAAGGCTGTTGGGGGCTAGGGAGTATCGAGTTGATCATTATACATGAAGAAATAACCAATTTCATCGTTTGGTTTATGTTTTACACGCGTTTTAAATTTTATTGCCGAAATCGCTTTTTCTCGCCGAGATAAGCACGTTTTCTGAAATGCCGCTCTCCCGTCACTCTGGTTAAAGTGTTATGAAAAAAAAGGCTGTTGGGGGCTAGGGAGTATCGAGTTGATCATTATACATGAAGAAATAACCAATTTCATCGTTTGGTTTATGTTTTACACGCGTTTTAAATTTTATTGCCGAAATCGCTTTTTCTCGCCGAGATAAGCACGTTTTCTGAAATGCCGCTCTCCCGTCACTCTGGTTAAAGTGTTATGAAAAAAAAGGCTGTTGGGGGCTAGGGAGTATCGAGTTGATCATTATACATGAAGAAATAACCAATTTCATCGTTTGGTTTATGTTTTACACGCGTTTTAAATTTTATTGCCGAAATCGCTTTTTCTCGCCGAGATAAGCACGTTTTCTGAAATGCCGCTCTCCCGTCACTCTGGTTAAAGTGTTATGAAAAAAAAGGCTGTTGGGGGCTAGGGAGTATCGAGTTGATCATTATACATGAAGAAATAACCAATTTCATCGTTTGGTTTATGTTTTACACGCGTTTTAAATTTTATTGCCGAAATCGCTTTTTCTCGCCGAGATAAGCACGTTTTCTGAAATGCCGCTCTCCCGTCACTCTGGTTAAAGTGTTATGAAAAAAAAGGCTGTTGGGGGCTAGGGAGTATCGAGTTGATCATTATACATGAAGAAATAACCAATTTCATCGTTTGGTTTATGTTTTACACGCGTTTTAAATTTTATTGCCGAAATCGCTTTTTCTCGCCGAGATAAGCACGTTTTCTGAAATGCCGCTCTCCCGTCACTCTGGTTAAAGTGTTATGAAAAAAAAGGCTGTTGGGGGCTAGGGAGTATCGAGTTGATCATTATACATGAAGAAATAACCAATTTCATCGTTTGGTTTATGTTTTACACGCGTTTTAAATTTTATTGCCGAAATCGCTTTTTCTCGCCGAGATAAGCACGTTTTCTGAAATGCCGCTCTCCCGTCACTCTGGTTAAAGTGTTATGAAAAAAAAGGCTGTTGGGGGCTAGGGAGTATCGAGTTGATCATTATACATGAAGAAATAACCAATTTCATCGTTTGGTTTATGTTTTACACGCGTTTTAAATTTTATTGCCGAAATCGCTTTTTCTCGCCGAGATAAGCACGTTTTCTGAAATGCCGCTCTCCCGTCACTCTGGTTAAAGTGTTATGAAAAAAAAGGCTGTTGGGGGCTAGGGAGTATCGAGTTGATCATTATACATGAAGAAATAACCAATTTCATCGTTTGGTTTATGTTTTACACGCGTTTTAAATTTTATTGCCGAAATCGCTTTTTCTCGCCGAGATAAGCACGTTTTCTGAAATGCCGCTCTCCCGTCACTCTGGTTAAAGTGTTATGAAAAAAAAGGCTGTTGGGGGCTAGGGAGTATCGAGTTGATCATTATACATGAAGAAATAACCAATTTCATCGTTTGGTTTATGTTTTACACGCGTTTTAAATTTTATTGCCGAAATCGCTTTTTCTCGCCGAGATAAGCACGTTTTCTGAAATGCCGCTCTCCCGTCACTCTGGTTAAAGTGTTGTGAAAAAAAAGGCTGTTGGGGGCTAGGGAGTATCGAGTTGATCATTATACATGAAGAAATAACCAATTTCATCGTTTGGTTTATGTTTTACACGCGTTTTAAATTTTATTGCCGAAATCGCTTTTTCTCGCCGAGATAAGCACGTTTTCTGAAATGCCGCTCTCCCGTCACTCTGGTTAAAGTGTTATGAAAAAAAAGGCTGTTGGGGGCTAGGGAGTATCGAGTTGATCATTATACATGAAGAAATAACCAATTTCATCGTTTGGTTTATGTTTTACACGCGTTTTAAATTTTATTGCCGAAATCGCTTTTTCTCGCCGAGATAAGCACGTTTTCTGAAATGCCGCTCTCCCGTCACTCTGGTTAAAGTGTTATGAAAAAAAAGGCTGTTGGGGGCTAGGGAGTATCGAGTTGATCATTATACATGAAGAAATAACCAATTTCATCGTTTGGTTTATGTTTTACACGCGTTTTAAATTTTATTGCCGAAATCGCTTTTTCTCGCCGAGATAAGCACGTTTTCTGAAATGCCGCTCTCCCGTCACTCTGGTTAAAGTGTTATGAAAAAAAAGGCTGTTGGGGGCTAGGGAGTATCGAGTTGATCATTATACATGAAGAAATAACCAATTTCATCGTTTGGTTTATGTTTTACACGCGTTTTAAATTTTATTGCCGAAATCGCTTTTTCTCGCCGAGATAAGCACGTTTTCTGAAATGCCGCTCTCCCGTCACTCTGGTTAAAGTGTTGTGAAAAAAAAGGCTGTTGGGGGCTAGGGAGTATCGAGTTGATCATTATACATGAAGAAATAACCAATTTCATCGTTTGGTTTATGTTTTACACGCGTTTTAAATTTTATTGCCGAAATCGCTTTTTCTCGCCGAGATAAGCACGTTTTCTGAAATGCCGCTCTCCCGTCACTCTGGTTAAAGTGTTATGAAAAAAAAGGCTGTTGGGGGCTAGGGAGTATCGAGTTGATCATTATACATGAAGAAATAACCAATTTCATCGTTTGGTTTATGTTTTACACGCGTTTTAAATTTTATTGCCGAAATCGCTTTTTCTCGCCGAGATAAGCACGTTTTCTGAAATGCCGCTCTCCCGTCACTCTGGTTAAAGTGTTATGAAAAAAAAGGCTGTTGGGGGCTAGGGAGTGTCGAGTTGATCATTATACATGAAGAAATAACCAATTTCATCGTTTGGTTTATGTTTTACACGCGTTTTAAATTTTATTGCCGAAATCGCTTTTTATCGCCGAGATAAGCACGTTTTCTGAAATGCCGCTCTCCCGTCACTCTGGTTAAAGTGTTATGAAAAAAAAGGCTGTTGGGGGCTAGGGAGTATCGAGTTGATCATTATACATGAAGAAATAACCAATTTCATCGTTTGGTTTATGTTTTACACGCGTTTTAAATTTTATTGCCGAAATCGCTTTTTCTCGCCGAGATAAGCACGTTTTCTGAAATGCCGCTCTCCCGTCACTCTGGTTAAAGTGTTATGAAAAAAAAGGCTGTTGGGGGCTAGGGAGTATCGAGTTGATCATTATACATGAAGAAATAACCAATTTCATCGTTTGGTTTATGTTTTACACGCGTTTTAAATTTTATTGCCGAAATCGCTTTTTCTCGCCGAGATAAGCACGTTTTCTGAAATGCCGCTCTCCCGTCACTCTGGTTAAAGTGTTATGAAAAAAAAGGCTGTTGGGGGCTAGGGAGTATCGAGTTGATCATTATACATGAAGAAATAACCAATTTCATCGTTTGGTTTATGTTTTACACGCGTTTTAAATTTTATTGCCGAAATCGCTTTTTCTCGCCGAGATAAGCACGTTTTCTGAAATGCCGCTCTCCCGTCACTCTGGTTAAAGTGTTATGAAAAAAAGGCTGTTGGGGGCTAGGGAGTATCGAGTTGATCATTATACATGAAGAAATAACCAATTTCATCGTTTGGTTTATGTTTTACACGCGTTTTAAATTTTATTGCCGAAATCGCTTTTTCTCGCCGAGATAAGCACGTTTTCTGAAATGCCGCTCTCCCGTCACTCTGGTTAAAGTGTTATGAAAAAAAAGGCTGTTGGGGGCTAGGGAGTATCGAGTTGATCATTATACATGAAGAAATAACCAATTTCATCGTTTGGTTTATGTTTTACACGCGTTTTAAATTTTATTGCCGAAATCGCTTTTTCTCGCCGAGATAAGCACGTTTTCTGAAATGCCGCTCTCCCGTCACTCTGGTTAAAGTGTTATGAAAAAAAAGGCTGTTGGGGGCTAGGGAGTATCGAGTTGATCATTATACATGAAGAAATAACCAATTTCATCGTTTGGTTTATGTTTTACACGCGTTTTAAATTTTATTGCCGAAATCGCTTTTTCTCGCCGAGATAAGCACGTTTTCTGAAATGCCGCTCTCCCGTCACTCTGGTTAAAGTGTTATGAAAAAAAAGGCTGTTGGGGGCTAGGGAGTATCGAGTTGATCATTATACATGAAGAAATAACCAATTTCATCGTTTGGTTTATGTTTTACACGCGTTTTAAATTTTATTGCCGAAATCGCTTTTTCTCGCCGAGATAAGCACGTTTTCTGAAATGCCGCTCTCCCGTCACTCTGGTTAAAGTGTTATGAAAAAAAAGGCTGTTGGGGGCTAGGGAGTATCGAGTTGATCATTATACATGAAGAAATAACCAATTTCATCGTTTGGTTTATGTTTTACACGCGTTTTAAATTTTATTGCCGAAATCGCTTTTTCTCGCCGAGATAAGCACGTTTTCTGAAATGCCGCTCTCCCGTCACTCTGGTTAAAGTGTTATGAAAAAAAAGGCTGTTGGGGGCTAGGGAGTATCGAGTTGATCATTATACATGAAGAAATAACCAATTTCATCGTTTGGTTTATGTTTTACACGCGTTTTAAATTTTATTGCCGAAATCGCTTTTTCTCGCCGAGATAAGCACGTTTTCTGAAATGCCGCTCTCCCGTCACTCTGGTTAAAGTGTTATGAAAAAAAAGGCTGTTGGGGGCTAGGGAGTATCGAGTTGATCATTATACATGAAGAAATAACCAATTTCATCGTTTGGTTTATGTTTTACACGCGTTTTAAATTTTATTGCCGAAATCGCTTTTTCTCGCCGAGATAAGCACGTTTTCTGAAATGCCGCTCTCCCGTCACTCTGGTTAAAGTGTTATGAAAAAAAAAGGCTGTTGGGGGCTAGGGAGTATCGAGTTGATCATTATACATGAAGAAATAACCAATTTCATCGTTTGGTTTATGTTTTACACGCGTTTTAAATTTTATTGCCGAAATCGCTTTTTCTCGCCGAGATAAGCACGTTTTCTGAAATGCCGCTCTCCCGTCACTCTGGTTAAAGTGTTATGAAAAAAAAGGCTGTTGGGGGCTAGGGAGTATCGAGTTGATCATTATACATGAAGAAATAACCAATTTCATCGTTTGGTTTATGTTTTACACGATGCTGAGCTCCAGCTGGAAGTGTAAAAAGAACCGGGCTGGTTAAAAAAAGAACCGGGCGACCCGGTAAAATTGCTTAGCCGGGGCTCTGGAAGCCTAACACGGCGTGATCTTGTCCAAAAAGCCGCTGCTGAGCTCCAGCTGGAAGTGTAAAAAGAACCGGGCTGGTTAAAAAAAAGAACCGGGCGACCCGGTAAAATTGCTTAGCCGGGGCTCTGGAAGCCTAACACGGCGTGATCTTGTCCAAAAAGCCGCTGCTGAGCTCCAGCTGGAAGTGTAAAAAGAACCGGGCTGGTTAAAAAAAAAGAACCGGGCGGCCCGGTAAAATTGCTTAGCCGGGGCTCTGGAAGCCTAACCCGGCGTGATACTGTGCAAAAAGCCGCTGCTGAGCTCCAGCTGGAAGTGTAAAAAAAACCGGGCTGGTTAAAAAAAAGAACCGGGCGACCCTGTAAAATTGCTTAGCCGGGGCTCTGGAAGCCTAACACGGCGTGATCTTGTCCAAAAACCCGCTGCTGAGCTCCAGCTGGAAGTGTAAAAAGAACCGGGCTGGTTAAAAAAAAGAACCGGGCGGGCCGGTAAAATTGCTTAGCCGGGGCTCTGGAAGCCTAACACGGCGTGATCTTGTCCAAAAAGCCGCTCGTGAGCTCCAGCTGTAAGTGTAAAAAGAACCGGGCTGGTTCAAAAAAAGAACCGGGCGGCCCGGTAGAATTGCTTAGCCGAGGTCCTGGAAGCCTAACCCGGCGTGATCTTGCGCAAAAAGCCGCTGCTGAGCTCCAGCTGGAAGTGTAAAAAGAACCGGGCTGGTTCAAAAAAAGAACCGGGCGGCCCGGTAAAATTGCTTAGCCGGGGTCCTGGAAGCCTAACGCGGCGTGATCTTGTCCGAAAGTCGGCCTCTATACTTCCATATTAGGTACCAGGCGCTCAGAGTCAACTTGGCAAAAATTTTCTAAGTGCCCACGGCTCTGCGGGGATTGTGCGTCCGACCCGCGCCGGTTCTCCAGCCGGCCTAAAATAACGCAAAACCAGCCTCTCCCCCTGGAGCTCACAGCCAAAGGCGAAACTTTTCTAAGTGCCTACGGCTCTGCGGGCTTTTGAGTCCGCCCCGCGCCGGTTCGTCGGTCGGCCTCAAAAAGCGAAAAATCAGCCTCTCTCCCTGGAGCTCGACTCGAGTTGATCATTATACATGAAGAAATAACCAATTTCATCGTTTGGTTTATGTTTTACACGCGTTTTAAATTTTATTGCCGAAATCGCTTTTTCTCGCCGAGATAAGCACGTTTTCTGAAATGCCGCTCTCCCGTCACTCTGGTTAAAGTGTTATGAAAAAAAAGGCTGTTGGGGGCTAGGGAGTATCGAGTTGATCATTATACATGAAGAAATAACCAATTTCATCGTTTGGTTTATGTTTTACACGCGTTTTAAATTTTATTGCCGAAATCGCTTTTTCTCGCCGAGATAAGCACGTTTTCTGAAATGCCGCTCTCCCGTCACTCTGGTTAAAGTGTTATGAAAAAAAAGGCTGTTGGGGGCTAGGGAGTATCGAGTTGATCATTATACATGAAGAAATAACCAATTTCATCGTTTGGTTTATGTTTTACACGCGTTTTAAATTTTATTGCCGAAATCGCTTTTTCTCGCCGAGATAAGCACGTTTTCTGAAATGCCGCTCTCCCGTCACTCTGGTTAAAGTGTTATGAAAAAAAAGGCTGTTGGGGGCTAGGGAGTATCGAGTTGATCATTATACATGAAGAAATAACCAATTTCATCGTTTGGTTTATGTTTTACACGCGTTTTAAATTTTATTGCCGAAATCGCTTTTTCTCGCCGAGATAAGCACGTTTTCTGAAATGCCGCTCTCCCGTCACTCTGGTTAAAGTGTTATGAAAAAAAAGGCTGTTGGGGGCTAGGGAGTATCGAGTTGATCATTATACATGAAGAAATAACCAATTTCATCGTTTGGTTTATGTTTTACACGCGTTTTAAATTTTATTGCCGAAATCGCTTTTTCTCGCCGAGATAAGCACGTTTTCTGAAATGCCGCTCTCCCGTCACTCTGGTTAAAGTGTTATGAAAAAAAAGGCTGTTGGGGGCTAGGGAGTATCGAGTTGATCATTATACATGAAGAAATAACCAATTTCATCGTTTGGTTTATGTTTTACACGCGTTTTAAATTTTATTGCCGAAATCGCTTTTTCTCGCCGAGATAAGCACGTTTTCTGAAATGCCGCTCTCCCGTCACTCTGGTTAAAGTGTTATGAAAAAAAAGGCTGTTGGGGGCTAGGGAGTATCGAGTTGATCATTATACATGAAGAAATAACCAATTTCATCGTTTGGTTTATGTTTTACACGCGTTTTAAATTTTATTGCCGAAATCGCTTTTTCTCGCCGAGATAAGCACGTTTTCTGAAATGCCGCTCTCCCGTCACTCTGGTTAAAGTGTTATGAAAAAAAAGGCTGTTGGGGGCTAGGGAGTATCGAGTTGATCATTATACATGAAGAAATAACCAATTTCATCGTTTGGTTTATGTTTTACACGCGTTTTAAATTTTATTGCCGAAATCGCTTTTTCTCGCCGAGATAAGCACGTTTTCTGAAATGCCGCTCTCCCGTCACTCTGGTTAAAGTGTTATGAAAAAAAAGGCTGTTGGGGGCTAGGGAGTATCGAGTTGATCATTATACATGAAGAAATAACCAATGTCATCGTTTGGTTTATGTTTTACACGCGTTTTAAATTTTATTGCCGAAATCGCTTTTTCTCGCCGAGATAAGCACGTTTTCTGAAATGCCGCTCTCCCGTCACTCTGGTTAAAGTGTTATGAAAAAAAAGGCTGTTGGGGGCTAGGGAATATCGAGTTGATCATTATACATGAAGAAATAACCAATTTCATCGTTTGGTTTATGTTTTACACGCGTTTTAAATTTTATTGCCGAAATCGCTTTTTCTCGCCGAGATAAGCACGTTTTCTGAAATGCCGCTCTCCCGTCACTCTGGTTAAAGTGTTATGAAAAAAAAGGCTGTTGGGGGCTAGGGAGTATCGAGTTGATCATTATACATGAAGAAATAACCAATTTCATCGTTTGGTTTATGTTTTACACGCGTTTTAAATTTTATTGCCGAAATCGCTTTTTCTCGCCGAGATAAGCACGTTTTCTGAAATGCCGCTCTCCCGTCACTCTGGTTAAAGTGTTATGAAAAAAAAAGGCTGTTGGGGGCTAGGGAGTATCGAGTTGATCATTATACATGAAGAAATAACCAATTTCATCGTTTGGTTTATGTTTTACACGCGTTTTAAATTTTATTGCCGAAATCGCTTTTTCTCGCCGAGATAAGCACGTTTTCTGAAATGCCGCTCTCCCGTCACTCTGGTTAAAGTGTTATGAAAAAAAAGGCTGTTGGGGGCTAGGGAGTATCGAGTTGATCATTATACATGAAGAAATAACCAATTTCATCGTTTGGTTTATGTTTTACACGCGTTTTAAATTTTATTGCCGAAATCGCTTTTTCTCGCCGAGATAAGCTCGTTTTCTGAAATGCCGCTCTCCCGTCACTCTGGTTAAAGTGTTATGAAAAAAAAAGGCTGTTGGGGGCTAGGGAGTATCGAATTGATCATTATACATGAAGAAATAACCAATTTCATCGTTTGGTTTATGTTTTACACGCGTTTTAAATTTTATTGCCGAAATCGCTTTTTCTCGCCGAGATAAGCACGTTTTCTGAAATGCCGCTCTCCCGTCACTCTGGTTAAAGTGTTATGAAAAAAAAGGCTGTTGGGGGCTAGGGAGTATCGAGTTGATCATTATACATGAAGAAATAACCAATTTCATCGTTTGGTTTATGTTTTACACGCGTTTTAAATTTTATTGCCGAAATCGCTTTTTCTCGCCGAGATAAGCACGTTTTCTGAAATGCCGCTCTCCCGTCACTCTGGTTAAAGTGTTATGAAAAAAAAGGCTGTTGGGGGCTAGGGAGTATCGAGTTGATCATTATACATGAAGAAATAACCAATTTCATCGTTTGGTTTACGTTTTACACGCGTTTTAAATTTTATTGCCGAAATCGCTTTTTCTCGCCGAGATAAGCACGTTTTCTGAAATGCCGCTCTCCCGTCACTCTGGTTAAAGTGTTATGAAAAAAAAGGCTGTTGGGGGCTAGGGAGTATCGAGTTGATCATTATACATGAAGAAATAACCAATTTCATCGTTTGGTTTATGTTTTACACGCGTTTTAAATTTTATTGCCGAAATCGCTTTTTCTCGCCGAGATAAGCACGTTTTCTGAAATGCCGCTCTCCCGTCACTCTGGTTAAAGTGTTATGAAAAAAAAGGCTGTTGGGGGCTAGGGAGTATCGAGTTGATCATTATACATGAAGAAATAACCAATTTCATCGTTTGGTTTATGTTTTACACGCGTTTTAAATTTTATTGCCGAAATCGCTTTTTCTCGCCGAGATAAGCACGTTTTCTGAAATGCCGCTCTCCCGTCACTCTGGTTAAAGTGTTATGAAAAAAAAGGCTGTTGGGGGCTAGGGAGTATCGAGTTGATCATTATACATGAAGAAATAACCAATTTCATCGTTTGGTTTATGTTTTACACGCGTTTTAAATTTTATTGCCGAAATCGCTTTTTCTCGCCGAGATAAGCACGTTTTCTGAAATGCCGCTCTCCCGTCACTCTGGTTAAAGTGTTATGAAAAAAAAGGCTGTTGGGGGCTAGGGAGTATCGAGTTGATCATTATACATGAAGAAATAACCAATTTCATCGTTTGGTTTATGTTTTACACGCGTTTTAAATTTTATTGCCGAAATCGCTTTTTCTCGCCGAGATAAGCACGTTTTCTGAAATGCCGCTCTCCCGTCACTCTGGTTAAAGTGTTATGAAAAAAAAGGCTGTTGGGGGCTAGGGAGTATCGAGTTGATCATTATACATGAAGAAATAACCAATTTCATCGTTTGGTTTATGTTTTACACGCGTTTTAAATTTTATTGCCGGAATCGCTTTTTCTCGCCGAGATAAGCACGTTTTCTGAAATGCCGCTCTCCCGTCACTCTGGTTAAAGTGTTATGAAAAAAAAGGCTGTTGGGGGCTAGGGAGTATCGAGTTGATCATTATACATGAAGAAATAACCAATTTCATCGTTTGGTTTATGTTTTACACGCGTTTTAAATTTTATTGCCGAAATCGCTTTTTCTCGCCGAGATAAGCACGTTTTCTGAAATGCCGCTCTCCCGTCACTCTGGTTAAAGTGTTATGAAAAAAAAGGCTGTTGGGGGCTAGGGAGTATCGAGTTGATCATTATACATGAAGAAATAACCAATTTCATCGTTTGGTTTATGTTTTACACGCGTTTTAAATTTTATTGCCGAAATCGCTTTTTCTCGCCGAGATAAGCACGTTTTCTGAAATGCCGCTCTCCCGTCACTCTGGTTAAAGTGTTATGAAAAAAAAGGCTGTTGGGGGCTAGGGAGTATCGAGTTGATCATTATACATGAAGAAATAACCAATTTCATCGTTTGGTTTATGTTTTACACGCGTTTTAAATTTTATTGCCGAAATCGCTTTTTCTCGCCGAGATAAGCACGTTTTCTGAAATGCCGCTCTCCCGTCACTCTGGTTAAAGTGTTATGAAAAAAAAGGCTGTTGGGGGCTAGGGAGTATCGAGTTGATCATTATACATGAAGAAATAACCAATTTCATCGTTTGGTTTATGTTTTACACGCGTTTTAAATTTTATTGCCGAAATCGCTTTTTCTCGCCGAGATAAGCACGTTTTCTGAAATGCCGCTCTCCCGTCACTCTGGTTAAAGTGTTATGAAAAAAAAGGCTGTTGGGGGCTAGGGAGTATCGAGTTGATCATTATACATGAAGAAATAACCAATTTCATCGTTTGGTTTATGTTTTACACGCGTTTTAAATTGTATTGCCGAAATCGCTTTTTCTCGCCGAGATAAGCACGTTTTCTGAAATGCCGCTCTCCCGTCACTCTGGTTAAAGTGTTATGAAAAAAAAGGCTGTTGGGGGCTAGGGAGTATCGAGTTGATCATTATACATGAAGAAATAACCAATTTCATCGTTTGGTTTATGTTTTACACGCGTTTTAAATTTTATTGCCGAAATCGCTTTTTCTCGCCGAGATAAGCACGTTTTCTGAAATGCCGCTCTCCCGTCACTCTGGTTAAAGTGTTATGAAAAAAAAGGCTGTTGGGGGCTAGGGAGTATCGAGTTGATCATTATACATGAAGAAATAACCAATTTCATCGTTTGGTTTATGTTTTACACGCGTTTTAAATTTTATTGCCGAAATCGCTTTTTCTCGCCGAGATAAGCACGTTTTCTGAAATGCCGCTCTCCCGTCACTCTGGTTAAAGTGTTATGAAAAAAAAGGCTGTTGGGGGCTAGGGAGTATCGAGTTGATCATTATACATGAAGAAATAACCAATTTCATCGTTTGGTTTATGTTTTACACGCGTTTTAAATTTTATTGCCGAAATCGCTTTTTCTCGCCGAGATAAGCACGTTTTCTGAAATGCCGCTCTCCCGTCACTCTGGTTAAAGTGTTATGAAAAAAAAGGCTGCTGGGGGCTAGGGAGTATCGAGTTGATCATTATACATGAAGAAATAACCAATTTCATCGTTTGGTTTATGTTTTACACGCGTTTTAAATTTTATTGCCGAAATCGCTTTTTCTCGCCGAGATAAGCACGTTTTCTGAAATGCCGCTCTCCCGTCACTCTGGTTAAAGTGTTATGAAAAAAAAGGCTGTTGGGGGCTAGGGAGTATCGAGTTGATCATTATACATGAAGAAATAACCAATTTCATCGTTTGGTTTATGTTTTACACGCGTTTTAAATTTTATTGCCGAAATCGCTTTTTCTCGCCGAGATAAGCACGTTTTCTGAAATGCCGCTCTCCCGTCACTCTGGTTAAAGTGTTATGAAAAAAAAGGCTGTTGGGGGCTAGGGAGTATCGAGTTGATCATTATACATGAAGAAATAACCAATTTCATCGTTTGGTTTATGTTTTACACGCGTTTTAAATTTTATTGCCGAAATCGCTTTTTCTCGCCGAGATAAGCACGTTTTCTGAAATGCCGCTCTCCCGTCACTCTGGTTAAAGTGTTATGAAAAAAAAGGCTGTTGGGGGCTAGGGAGTATCGAGTTGATCATTATACATGAAGAAATAACCAATTTCATCGTTTGGTTTACGTTTTACACGCGTTTTAAATTTTATTGCCGAAATCGCTTTTTCTCGCCGAGATAAGCACGTTTTCTGAAATGCCGCTCTCCCGTCACTCTGGTTAAAGTGTTATGAAAAAAAAGGCTGTTGGGGGCTAGGGAGTATCGAGTTGATCATTATACATGAAGAAATAAGCAATTTCATCGTTTGGTTTATGTTTTACACGCGTTTTAAATTTTATTGCCGAAATCGCTTTTTCTCGCCGAGATAAGCACGTTTTCTGAAATGCCGCTCTCCCGTCACTCTGGTTAAAGTGTTATGAAAAAAAAGGCTGTTGGGGGCTAGGGAGTATCGAGTTGATCATTATACATGAAGAAATAACCAATTTCATCGTTTGGTTTATGTTTTACACGCGTTTTAAATTTTATTGCCGAAATCGCTTTTTCTCGCCGAGATAAGCACGTTTTCTGAAATGCCGCTCTCCCGTCACTCTGGTTAAAGTGTTATGAAAAAAAAGGCTGTTGGGGGCTAGGGAGTATCGAGTTGATCATTATACATGAAGAAATAACCAATTTCATCGTTTGGTTTATGTTTTACACGCGTTTTAAATTTTATTGCCGAAATCGCTTTTTCTCGCCGAGATAAGCACGTTTTCTGAAATGCCGCTCTCCCGTCACTCTGGTTAAAGTGTTATGAAAAAAAAGGCTGTTGGGGGCTAGGGAGTATCGAGTTGATCATTATACATGAAGAAATAACCAATTTCATCGTTTGGTTTATGTTTTACACGCGTTTTAAATTTTATTGCCGAAATCGCTTTTTCTCGCCGAGATAAGCACGTTTTCTGAAATGCCGCTCTCCCGTCACTCTGGTTAAAGTGTTATGAAAAAAAAGGCTGTTGGGGGCTAGGGAGTATCGAGTTGATCATTATACATGAAGAAATAACCAATTTCATCGTTTGGTTTATGTTTTACACGCGTTTTAAATTTTATTGCCGAAATCGCTTTTTCTCGCCGAGATAAGCACGTTTTCTGAAATGCCGCTCTCCCGTCACTCTGGTTAAAGTGTTATGAAAAAAAAGGCTGTTGGGGGCTAGGGAGTATCGAGTTGATCATTATACATGAAGAAATAACCAATTTCATCGTTTGGTTTACGTTTTACACGCGTTTTAAATTTTATTGCCGAAATCGCTTTTTCTCGCCGAGATAAGCACGTTTTCTGAAATGCCGCTCTCCCGTCACTCTGGTTAAAGTGTTATGAAAAAAAAGGCTGTTGGGGGCTAGGGAGTATCGAGTTGATCATTATACATGAAGAAATAACCAATTTCATCGTTTGGTTTATGTTTTACACGCGTTTTAAATTTTATTGCCGAAATCGCTTTTTCTCGCCGAGATAAGCACGTTTTCTGAAATGCCGCTCTCCCGTCACTCTGGTTAAAGTGTTATGAAAAAAAAGGCTGTTGGGGGCTAGGGAGTATCGAGTTGATCATTATACATGAAGAAATAACCAATTTCATCGTTTGGTTTATGTTTTACACGCGTTTTAAATTTTATTGCCGAAATCGCTTTTTCTCGCCGAGATAAGCACGTTTTCTGAAATGCCGCTCTCCCGTCACTCTGGTTAAAGTGTTATGAAAAAAAAGGCTGTTGGGGGCTAGGGAGTATCGAGTTGATCATTATACATGAAGAAATAACCAATTTCATCGTTTGGTTTATGTTTTACACGCGTTTTAAATTTTATTGCCGAAATCGCTTTTTCTCGCCGAGATAAGCACGTTTTCTGAAATGCCGCTCTCCCGTCACTCTGGTTAAAGTGTTATGAAAAAAAAGGCTGTTGGGGGCTAGGGAGTATCGAGTTGATCATTATACATGAAGAAATAAGCAATTTCATCGTTTGGTTTATGTTTTACACGCGTTTTAAATTTTATTGCCGAAATCGCTTTTTCTCGCCGAGATAAGCACGTTTTCTGAAATGCCGCTCTCCCGTCACTCTGGTTAAAGTGTTATGAAAAAAAAGGCTGTTGGGGGCTAGGGAGTATCGAGTTGATCATTATACATGAAGAAATAACCAATTTCATCGTTTGGTTTATGTTTTACACGCGTTTTAAATTTTATTGCCGAAATCGCTTTTTCTCGCCGAGATAAGCACGTTTTCTGAAATGCCGCTCTCCCGTCACTCTGGTTAAAGTGTTATGAAAAAAAAGGCTGTTGGGGGCTAGGGAGTATCGAGTTGATCATTATACATGAAGAAATAACCAATTTCATCGTTTGGTTTATGTTTTACACGCGTTTTAAATTTTATTGCCGAAATCGCTTTTTCTCGCCGAGATAAGCACGTTTTCTGAAATGCCGCTCTCCCGTCACTCTGGTTAAAGTGTTATGAAAAAAAAGGCTGTTGGGGGCTAGGGAGTATCGAGTTGATCATTATACATGAAGAAATAACCAATTTCATCGTTTGGTTTATGTTTTACACGCGTTTTAAATTTTATTGCCGAAATCGCTTTTTCTCGCCGAGATAAGCACGTTTTCTGAAATGCCGCTCTCCCGTCACTCTGGTTAAAGTGTTATGAAAAAAAAGGCTGTTGGGGGCTAGGGAGTATCGAGTTGATCATTATACATGAAGAAATAACCAATTTCATCGTTTGGTTTATGTTTTACACGCGTTTTAAATTTTATTGCCGAAATCGCTTTTTCTCGCCGAGATAAGCACGTTTTCTGAAATGCCGCTCTCCCGTCACTCTGGTTAAAGTGTTATGAAAAAAAAGGCTGTTGGGGGCTAGGGAGTATCGAGTTGATCATTATACATGAAGAAATAACCAATTTCATCGTTTGGTTTACGTTTTACACGCGTTTTAAATTTTATTGCCGAAATCGCTTTTTCTCGCCGAGATAAGCACGTTTTCTGAAATGCCGCTCTCCCGTCACTCTGGTTAAAGTGTTATGAAAAAAAAGGCTGTTGGGGGCTAGGGAGTATCGAGTTGATCATTATACATGAAGAAATAACCAATTTCATCGTTTGGTTTATGTTTTACACGCGTTTTAAATTTTATTGCCGAAATCGCTTTTTCTCGCCGAGATAAGCACGTTTTCTGAAATGCCGCTCTCCCGTCACTCTGGTTAAAGTGTTATGAAAAAAAAGGCTGTTGGGGGCTAGGGAGTATCGAGTTGATCATTATACATGAAGAAATAACCAATTTCATCGTTTGGTTTATGTTTTACACGCGTTTTAAATTTTATTGCCGAAATCGCTTTTTCTCGCCGAGATAAGCACGTTTTCTGAAATGCCGCTCTCCCGTCACTCTGGTTAAAGTGTTATGAAAAAAAAGGCTGTTGGGGGCTAGGGAGTATCGAGTTGATCATTATACATGAAGAAATAACCAATTTCATCGTTTGGTTTATGTTTTACACGCGTTTTAAATTTTATTGCCGAAATCGCTTTTTCTCGCCGAGATAAGCACGTTTTCTGAAATGCCGCTCTCCCGTCACTCTGGTTAAAGTGTTATGAAAAAAAAGGCTGTTGGGGGCTAGGGAGTATCGAGTTGATCATTATACATGAAGAAATAACCAATTTCATCGTTTGGTTTATGTTTTACACGCGTTTTAAATTTTATTGCCGAAATCGCTTTTTCTCGCCGAGATAAGCACGTTTTCTGAAATGCCGCTCTCCCGTCACTCTGGTTAAAGTGTTATGAAAAAAAAGGCTGTTGGGGGCTAGGGAGTATCGAGTTGATCATTATACATGAAGAAATAACCAATTTCATCGTTTGGTTTATGTTTTACACGCGTTTTAAATTTTATTGCCGAAATCGCTTTTTCTCGCCGAGATAAGCACGTTTTCTGAAATGCCGCTCTCCCGTCACTCTGGTTAAAGTGTTATGAAAAAAAAGGCTGTTGGGGGCTAGGGAGTATCGAGTTGATCATTATACATGAAGAAATAACCAATTTCATCGTTTGGTTTATGTTTTACACGATGCTGAGCTCCAGCTGGAAGTGTAAAAAGAACCGGGCTGGTTAAAAAAAGAACCGGGCGACCCGGTAAAATTGCTTAGCCGGGGCTCTGGAAGCCTAACACGGCGTGATCTTGTCCAAAAAGCCGCTGCTGAGCTCCAGCTGGAAGTGTAAAAAGAACCGGGCTGGTTAAAAAAAAGAACCGGGCGACCCGGTAAAATTGCTTAGCCGGGGCTCTGGAAGCCTAACACGGCGTGATCTTGTCCAAAAAGCCGCTGCTGAGCTCCAGCTGGAAGTGTAAAAAGAACCGGGCTGGTTAAAAAAAAAGAACCGGGCGGCCCGGTAAAATTGCTTAGCCGGGGCTCTGGAAGCCTAACCCGGCGTGATACTGTGCAAAAAGCCGCTGCTGAGCTCCAGCTGGAAGTGTAAAAAAAACCGGGCTGGTTAAAAAAATGAACCGGGCGACCCTGTAAAATTGCTTAGCCGGGGCTCTGGAAGCCTAACACGGCGTGATCTTGTCCAAAAACCCGCTGCTGAGCTCCAGCTGGAAGTGTAAAAAGAACCGGGCTGGTTAAAAAAAAGAACCGGGCGGGCCGGTAAAATTGCTTAGCCGGGGCTCTGGAAGCCTAACACGGCGTGATCTTGTCCAAAAAGCCGCTCGTGAGCTCCAGCTGGAAGTGTAAAAAGAACCGGGCTGGTTCAAAAAAAGAACCGGGCGGCCCGGTAGAATTGCTTAGCCGAGGTCCTGGAAGCCTAACCCGGCGTGATCTTGCGCAAAAAGCCGCTGCTGAGCTCCAGCTGGAAGTGTAAAAAGAACCGGGCTGGTTCAAAAAAAGAACCGGGCGGCCCGGTAAAATTGCTTAGCCGGGGTCCTGGAAGCCTAACGCGGCGTGATCTTGCCCGAAAGTCGGCCTCTATACTTCCATATTAGGTACCAGGCGCTCAGAGCCAACTTGGATAAAATTTTCTAAGTGCCCACGGCTCTGCGGGGATTGTGCGTCCGACCCGCGCCGGTTCTCCAGCCGGCCTAAAATAACGCAAAACCAGCCTCTCCCCCTGGAGCTCACAGCCAAAGGCGAAACTTTTCTAAGTGCCTACGGCTCTGCGGGCTTTTGAGTCCGCCCCGCGCCGGTTCGTCGGTCGGCCTCAAAAAGCGAAAAATCAGCCTCTCTCCCTGGAGCTCGACTCGAGTTGATCATTATACATGAAGAGATAACCAATTTCATCGTTTGGTTTATGTTTTACACGCGTTTTAAATTTTATTGCCGAAATCGCTTTTTCTCGCCGAGATAAGCACGTTTTCTGAAATGCCGCTCTCCCGTCACTCTGGTTAAAGTGTTATGAAAAAAAAGGCTGTTGGGGGCTAGGGAGTATTGAGTTGATCATTATACATAAAGTAATAACCAATTTCATCGTTTGGTTTATGTTTTACACGCGTTTTAAATTTTATTGCCGAAATCGCTTTTTCTCGCCGAGATAAGCACGTTTTCTGAAATGCCGCTCTCCCGTCACTCTGGTTAAAGTGTTATGAAAAAAAAGGCTGTTGGGGGCTAGGGAGTATCGAGTTGATCATTATACATGAAGAAATAACCAATTTCATCGTTTGGTTTATGTTTTACACGCGTTTTAAATTTTATTGCCGAAATCGCTTTTTCTCGCCGAGATAAGCACGTTTTCTGAAATGCCGCTCTCCCGTCACTCTGGTTAAAGTGTTATGAAAAAAAAAGGCTGTTGGGGGCTAGGGAGTATCGAGTTGATCATTATACATGAAGAAATAACCAATTTCATCGTTTGGTTTATGTTTTACACGCGTTTTAAATTTTATTGCCAAATCGCTTTTTCTCGCCGAGATAAGCACGTTTTCTGAAATGCCGCTCTCCCGTCACTCTGGTTAAAGTGTTATGAAAAAAAAGGCTGTTGGGGGCTAGGGAGTATCGAGTTGATCATTATACATGAAGAAATAACCAATTTCATCGTTTGGTTTATGTTTTACACGCGTTTTAAATTTTATTGCCGAAATCGCTTTTTCTCGCCGAGATAAGCACGTTTTCTGAAATGCCGCTCTCCCGTCACTCTGGTTAAAGTGTTATGAAAAAAAAGGCTGTTGGGGGCTAGGGAGTATCGAGTTGATCATTATACATGAAGAAATAACCAATTTCATCGTTTGGTTTATGTTTTACACGCGTTTTAAATTTTATTGCCGAAATCGCTTTTTCTCGCCGAGATAAGCACGTTTTCTGAAATGCCGCTCTCCCGTCACTCTGGTTAAAGTGTTATGAAAAAAAAGGCTGTTGGGGGCTAGGGAGTATCGAGTTGATCATTATACATGAAGAAATAACCAATTTCATCGTTTGGTTTATGTTTTACACGCGTTTTAAATTTTATTGCCGAAATCGCTTTTTCTCGCCGAGATAAGCACGTTTTCTGAAATGCCGCTCTCCCGTCACTCTGGTTAAAGTGTTATGAAAAAAAAGGCTGTTGGGGGCTAGGGAGTATCGAGTTGATCATTATACATGAAGAAATAACCAATTTCATCGTTTGGTTTATGTTTTACACGCGTTTTAAATTTTATTGCCGAAATCGCTTTTTCTCGCCGAGATAAGCACGTTTTCTGAAATGCCGCTCTCCCGTCACTCTGGTTGGTTAAAGTGTATTAACCAACCAGTATACGTATAAACGTATGTATACGTTATAAAACGTCGCCGAGATAAGCACGTTTTCTGAAATGCCGCTCTCCCGTCACTCTGGTTAAAGTGTTATGAAAAAAAAGGCTGTTGGGGGCTAGGGAGTATCGAGTTGATCATTATACATGAAGAAATAACCAATTTCATCGTTTGGTTTATGTTTTACACGCGTTTTAAATTTTATTGCCGAAATCGCTTTTTCTCGCCGAGATAAGCACGTTTTCTGAAATGCCGCTCTCCCGTCACTCTGGTTAAAGTGTTATGAGAAAAAAGGCTGTTGGGGGCTAGGGAGTATCGAGTTGATCATTATACATGAAGAAATAACCAATTTCATCGTTTGGTTTATGTTTTACACGCGTTTTAAATTTTATTGCCGAAATCGCTTTTTCTCGCCGAGATAAGCACGTTTTCTGAAATGCCGCTCTCCCGTCACTCTGGTTAAAGTGTTATTAAAAAAAAGGCTGTTGGGGGCTAGGGAGTATCGAGTTGATCATTATACATGAAGAAATAACCAATTTCATCGTTTGGTTTATGTTTTACACGCGTTTTAAATTTTATTGCCGAAATCGCTTTTTCTCGCCGAGATAAGCACGTTTTCTGAAATGCCGCTCTCCCGTCACTCTGGTTAAAGTGTATTGAAAAAAAAGGCTGTTGGGGGCTAGGGAGTATCGAGTTGATCATTATACATGAAGAAATAACCAATTTCATCGTTTGGTTTATGTTTTACACGCGTTTTAAATTTTATTGCCGAAATCGCTTTTTCTCGCCGAGATAAGCACGTTTTCTGAAATGCCGCTCTCCCGTCACTCTGGTTAAAGTGTATTGAAAAAAAAGGCTGTTGGGGGCTAGGGAGTATCGAGTTGATCATTATACATGAAGAAATAACCAATTTCATCGTTTGGTTTATGTTTTACACGCGTTTTAAATTTTATTGCCGAAATCGCTTTTTCTCGCCGAGATAAGCACGTTTTCTGAAATGCCGCTCTCCCGTCACTCTGGTTAAAGTGTTATGAAAAAAAAGGCTGTTGGGGGCTAGGGAGTATCGAGTTGATCATTATACATGAAGAAATAACCAATTTCATCGTTTGGTTTATGTTTTACACGCATTTTAAATTTTATTGCCGAAATCGCTTTTTCTCGCCGAGATAAGCACGTTTTCTGAAATGCCGCTCTCCCGTCACTCTGGTTAAAGTGTTATGAAAAAAAAGGCTGTTGGGGGCTAGGGAGTATCGAGTTGATCATTATACATGAAGAAATTACCAATTTCATCGTTTGGTTTATGTTTTACACGCGTTTTAAATTTTATTGCCGAAATCGCTTTTTCTCGCCGAGATAAGCACGTTTTCTGAAATGCCGCTCTCCCGTCACTCTGGTTAAAGTGTTATGAAAAAAAAGGCTGTTGGGGGCTAGGGAGTATCGAGTTGATCATTATACATGAAGAAATAACCAATTTCATCGTTTGGTTTATGTTTTACACGCGTTTTAAATTTTATTGCCGAAATCGCTTTTTCTCGCCGAGATAAGCACGTTTTCTGAAATGCCGCTCTCCCGTCACTCTGGTTAAAGTGTTATGAAAAAAAAGGCTGTTGGGGGCTAGGGAGTATCGAGTTGATCATTATACATGAAGAAATAACCAATTTCATCGTTTGGTTTATGTTTTACACGCGTTTTAAATTCTATTGCCGAAATCGCTTTTTCTCGCCGAGATAAGCACGTTTTCTGAAATGCCGCTCTCCCGTCACTCTGGTTAAAGTGTTATGAAAAAAAAGGCTGTTGGGGGCTAGGGAGTATCGAGTTGATCATTATACATGAAGAAATAACCAATTTCATCGTTTGGTTTATGTTTTACACGCGTTTTAAATTTTATTGCCGAAATCGCTTTTTCTCGCCGAGATAAGCACGTTTTCTGAAATGCCGCTCTCCCGTCACTCTGGTTAAAGTGTTATGAAAAAAAAGGCTGTTGGGGGCTAGGGAGTATCGAGTTGATCATTATACATGAAGAAATAACCAATTTCATCGTTTGGTTTATGTTTTACACGCGTTTTAAATTTTATTGCCGAAATCGCTTTTTCTCGCCGAGATAAGCACGTTTTCTGAAATGCCGCTCTCCCGTCACTCTGGTTGGTTAAAGTGTATTAACCAACCAGTATACGTATAAACGTATGTATACGTTATAAAACGTCGCCGAGATAAGCACGTTTTCTGAAATGCCGCTCTCCCGTCACTCTGGTTAAAGTGTTATGAAAAAAAAGGCTGTTGGGGGCTAGGGAGTATCGAGTTGATCATTATACATGAAGAAATAACCAATTTCATCGTTTGGTTTATGTTTTACACGCGTTTTAAATTTTATTGCCGAAATAGCTTTTTCTCGCCGAGATAAGCACGTTTTCTGAAATGCCGCTCTCCCGTCACTCTGGTTAAAGTGTTATGAGAAAAAAGGCTGTTGGGGGCTAGGGAGTATCGAGTTGATCATTATACATGAAGAAATAACCAATTTCATCGTTTGGTTTATGTTTTACACGCGTTTTAAATTTTATTGCCGAAATCGCTTTTTCTCGCCGAGATAAGCACGTTTTCTGAAATGCCGCTCTCCCGTCACTTTGGTTAAAGTGTTATGAAAAAAAAGGCTGTTGGGGGCTAGGGAGTATCGAGTTGATCATTATACATGAAGAAATAACCAATTTCATCGTTTGGTTTATGTTTTACACGCGTTTTAAATTTTATTGCCGAAATCGCTTTTTCTCGCCGAGATAAGCACGTTTTCTGAAATGCCGCTCTCCCGTCACTCTGGTTAAAGTGTTATGAAAAAAAAGGCTGTTGGGGGCTAGGGAGTATCGAGTTGATCATTATACATGAAGAAATAACCAATTTCATCGTTTGGTTTATGTTTTACACGCGTTTTAAATTTTATTGCCGAAATCGCTTTTTCTCGCCGAGATAAGCACGTTTTCTGAAATGCCGCTCTCCCGTCACTCTGGTTAAAGTGTTATGCAAAAAAAGGCTGTTGGGGGCTAGGGAGTATCGAGTTGATCATTATACATGAAGAAATAACCAATTTCATCGTTTGGTTTATGTTTTACACGCGTTTTAAATTTTATTGCCGAAATCGCTTTTTCTCGCCGAGATAAGCACGTTTTCTGAAATGCCGCTCTCCCGTCACTCTGGTTAAAGTGTTATGAAAAAAAAGGCTGTTGGGGGCTAGGGAGTATCGAGTTGATCATTATACATGAAGAAATAACCAATTTCATCGTTTGGTTTATGTTTTACACGCGTTTTAAATTTTATTGCCGAAATCGCTTTTTATCGCCGAGATAAGCACGTTTTCTGAAATGCCGCTCTCCCGTCACTCTGGTTAAAGTGTTATGAAAAAAAAGGCTGTTGGGGGCTAGGGAGTATCGAGTTGATCATTATACATGAAGAAATTACCAATTTCATCGTTTGGTTTATATTTTACACGCGTTTTAAATTTTATTGCCGAAATCGCTTTTTCTCGCCGAGATAAGCACGTTTTCTGAAATGCCGCTCTCCCGTCACTCTGGTTAAAGTGTTATGAAAAAAAAGGCTGTTGGGGGCTAGGGAGTATCGAGTTGATCATTATACATGAAGAAATAACCAATTTCATCGTTTGGTTTATGTTTTACACGCGTTTTAAATTTTATTGCCGAAATCGCTTTTTCTCGCCGAGATAAGCACGTTTTCTGAAATGCCGCTCTCCCGTCACTCTGGTTAAAGTGTTATGAAAAAAAAGGCTGTTGGGGGCTAGGGAGTATCGAGTTGATCATTATACATGAATAAATAACCAATTTCATCGTTTGGTTTATGTTTTACACGCGTTTTAAATTTTATTGCCGAAATCGCTTTTTCTCGCCGAGATAAGCACGTTTTCTGAAATGCCGCTCTCCCGTCACTCTGGTTAAAGTGTTATGAAAAAAAAGGCTGTTGGGGGCTAGGGAGTATCGAGTTGATCATTATACATGAAGAAATAACCAATTTCATCGTTTGGTTTATGTTTTACACGCGTTTTAAATTTTATTGCCGAAATCGCTTTTTCTCGCCGAGATAAGCACGTTTTCTGAAATGCCGCTCTCCCGTCACTCTGGTTAAAGTGTTATGAAAAAAAAAGGCTGTTGGGGGCTAGGGAGTATCGAGTTGATCATTATACATGAAGAAATAACCAATTTCATCGTTTGGTTTATGTTTTACACGCGTTTTAAATTTTATTGCCGAAATCGCATTTTCTCGCCGAGATAAGCACGTTTTCTGAAATGCCGCTCTCCCGTCACTCTGGTTAAAGTGTTATGAAAAAAAAGGCTGTTGGGGGCTAGGGAGTATCGAGTTGATCATTATACATGAAGAAATAACCAATTTCATCGTTTGGTTTATGTTTTACACGCGTTTTAAATTTTATTGCCGAAATCGCTTTTTCTCGCCGAGATAAGCACGTTTTCTGAAATGCCGCTCTCCCGTCACTCTGGTTAAAGTGTTATGAGAAAAAAGGCTGTTGGGGGCTAGGGAGTATCGAGTTGATCATTATACATGAAGAAATAACCAATTTCATCGTTTGGTTTATGTTTTACACGCGTTTTAAATTTTATTGCCGAAATCGCTTTTTCTCGCCGAGATAAGCACGTTTTCTGAAATGCCACTCTCCCGTCACTCTGGTTAAAGTGTTATGAAAAAAAAGGCTGTTGGGGGCTAGGGAGTATCGAGTTGATCATTATACATGAAGAAATAACCAATTTCATCGTTTGGTTTATGTTTTACACGCGTTTTAAATTTTATTGCCGAAATCGCTTTTTCTCGCCGAGATAAGCACGTTTTCTGAAATGCCGCTCTCCCGTCACTCTGGTTAAAGTGTTATGAAAAAAAAGGCTGTTGGGGGCTAGGGAGTATCGAGTTGATCATTATACATGAAGAAATAACCAATTTCATCGTTTGGTTTATGTTTTACACGCGTTTTAAATTTTATTGCCGAAATCGCTTTTTCTCGCCGAGATAAGCACGTTTTCTGAAATGCCGCTCTCCCGTCACTCTGGTTAAAGTGTTATGAAAAAAAAGGCTGTTGGGGGCTAGGGAGTATCGAGTTGATCATTATACATGAAGAAATAACCAATTTCATCGTTTGGTTTATGTTTTACACGCGTTTTAAATTTTATTGCCGAAATCGCCTTTTCTCGCCGAGATAAGCACGTTTTCTGAAATGCCGCTCTCCCGTCACTCTGGTTAAAGTGTTATGAAAAAAAAGGCTGTTGGGGGCTAGGGAGTATCGAGTTGATCATTATACATGAAGAAATAACCAATTTCATCGTTTGGTTTATGTTTTACACGCGTTTTAAATTTTATTGCCGAAATCGCTTTTTCTCGCCAAGATAAGCACGTTTTCTGAAATGCCGCTCTCCCGTCACTCTGGTTAAAGTGTTATGAAAAAAAAGGCTGTTGGGGGCTAGGGAGTATCGAGTTGATCATTATACATGAAGAAATAACCAATTTCATCGTTTGGTTTATGTTTTACACGCGTTTTAAATTTTATTGCCGAAATCGCTTTTTCTCGCCGAGATAAGCACGTTTTCTGAAATGCCGCTCTCCCGTCACTCTGGTTAAAGTGTTATGAAAAAAAAGGCTGTTGGGGGCTAGGGAGTATCGAGTTGATCATTATACATGAAGAAATAACCAATTTCATCGTTTGGTTTATGTTTTACACGCGTTTTAAATTTTATTGCCGAAATCGCTTTTTCTCGCCGAGATAAGCACGTTTTCTGAAATGCCGCTCTCCCGTCACTCTGGTTAAAGTGTTATGAAAAAAAAGGCTGTTGGGGGCTAGGGAGTATCGAGTTGATCATTATACATGAAGAAATAACCAATTTCATCGTTTGGTTTATGTTTTACACGCGTTTTAAATTTTATTGCCGAAATCGCTTTTTCTCGCCGAGATAAGCACGTTTTCTGAAATGCCGCTCTCCCGTCACTCTGGTTAAAGTGTTATGAAAAAAAAGGCTGTTGGGGGCTAGGGAGTATCGAGTTGATCATTATACATGAAGAAATAACCAATTTCATCGTTTGGTTTATGTTTTACACGCGTTTTAAATTTTATTGCCGAAATCGCTTTTTCTCGCCGAGATAAGCACGTTTTCTGAAATGCCGCTCTCCCGTCACTCTGGTTAAAGTGTTATGAAAAAAAAGGCTGTTGGGGGCTAGGGAGTATCGAGTTGATCATTATACATGAAGAAATAACCAATTTCATCGTTTGGTTTATGTTTTACACGCGTTTTAAATTTTATTGCCGAAATTGCTTTTTCTCGCCGAGATAAGCACGTTTTCTGAAATGCCGCTCTCCCGTCACTCTGGTTAAAGTGTTATGAAAAAAAAGGCTGTTGGGGGCTAGGGAGTATCGAGTTGATCATTATACATGAAGAAATTACCAATTTCATCGTTTGGTTTATGTTTTACACGCGTTTTAAATTTTATTGCCGAAATCGCTTTTTCTCGCCGAGATAAGCACGTTTTCTGAAATGCCGCTCTCCCGTCACTCTGGTTAAAGTGTTATGAAAAAAAAGGCTGTTGGGGGCTAGGGAGTATCGAGTTGATCATTATACATGAAGAAATAACCAATTTCATCGTTTGGTTTATGTTTTACACGCGTTTTAAATTTTATTGCCGAAATCGCTTTTTCTCGCCGAGATAAGCACGTTTTCTGAAATGCCGCTCTCCCGTCACTCTGGTTAAAGTGTTATGAAAAAAAAGGCTGTTGGGGGCTAGGGAGTATCGAGTTGATCATTATACATGAAGAAATAACCAATTTCATCGTTTGGTTTATGTTTTACACGCGTTTTAAATTTTATTGCCGAAATCGCTTTTTCTCGCCGAGATAAGCACGTTTTCTGAAATGCCGCTCTCCCGTCACTCTGGTTAAAGTGTTATGAAAAAAAAGGCTGTTGGGGGCTAGGGAGTATCGAGTTGATCATTATACATGAAGAAATTACCAATTTCATCGTTTGGTTTATGTTTTACACGCGTTTTAAATTTTATTGCCGAAATCGCTTTTTCTCGCCGAGATAAGCACGTTTTCTGAAATGCCGCTCTCCCGTCACTCTGGTTAAAGTGTTATGAAAAAAAAGGCTGTTGGGGGCTAGGGAGTATCGAGTTGATCATTATACATGAAGAAATAACCAATTTCATCGTTTGGTTTATGTTTTACACGCGTTTTAAATTTTATTGCCGAAATCGCTTTTTCTCGCCGAGATAAGCACGTTTTCTGAAATGCCGCTCTCCCGTCACTCTGGTTAAAGTGTTATGAAAAAAAAGGCTGTTGGGGGCTAGGGAGTATCGAGTTGATCATTATACATGAAGAAATAACCAATTTCATCGTTTGGTTTATGTTTTACACGCGTTTTAAATTCTATTGCCGAAATCGCTTTTTCTCGCCGAGATAAGCACGTTTTCTGAAATGCCGCTCTCCCGTCACTCTGGTTAAACTGTTATAAAAAAAAAAGGCTGTTGGGGGCTAGGGAGTATCGAGTTGATCATTATACATGAAGAAATAACCAATTTCATCGTTTGGTTTATGTTTTACACGCGTTTTAAATTTTATTGCCGAAATCGCTTTTTCTCGCCGAGATAAGCACGTTTTCTGAAATGCCACTCTCCCGTCACTCTGGTTAAAGTGTTATGAAAAAAAAGGCTGTTGGGGGCTAGGGAGTATCGAGTTGATCATTATACATGAAGAAATAACCAATTTCATCGTTTGGTTTATGTTTTACACGCGTTTTAAATTCTATTGCCGAAATCGCTTTTTCTCGCCGAGATAAGCACGTTTTCTGAAATGCCGCTCTCCCGTCACTCTGGTTAAAGTGTTATGAAAAAAAAGGCTGTTGGGGGCTAGGGAGTATCGAATTGATCATTATACATGAAGAAATAACCAATTTCATCGTTTGGTTTATGCGTTTTAAATTTTATTGCCGAAATCGCTTTTTCTCGCCGAGATAAGCACGTTTTCTGAAATGCCGCTCTCCCGTCACTCTGGTTAAAGTGTTATGAAAAAAAAGGCTGTTGGGGGCTAGGGAGTATCGAGTTGATCATTATACATGAAGAAATAACCAATTTCATCGTTTGGTTTATGTTTTACACGCGTTTTAAATTTTATTGCCGAAATCGCTTTTTCTCGCCGAGATAAGCACGTTTTCTGAAATGCCGCTCTCCCGTCACTCTAGTTAAAGTGTTATGAAAAAAAAGGCTGTTGGGGGCTAGGGAGTATCGAGTTGATCATTATACATGAAGAAATAACCAATTTCATCGTTTGGTTTATGTTTTACACGCGTTTTAAATTTTATTGCCGAAATCGCTTTTTCTCGCCGAGATAAGCACGTTTTCTGAAATGCCGCTCTCCCGTCACTCTGGTTAAAGTGTTATGAAAAAAAAAGGCTGTTGGGGGCTAGGGAGTATCGAGTTGATCATTATACATGAAGAAATTACCAATTTCATCGTTTGGTTTATGTTTTACATTCGTTTTAAATTTTATTGCCGAAATCACTTTTTCTCGCCGAGATAAGCACGTTTTCTGAAATGCCGCTCTCCCGTCACTCTGGTTAAAGTGTTATGAAAAAAAAGGCTGTTGGGGGCTAGGGAGTATCGAGTTGATCATTATACATGAAGAAATAACCAATTCCATCGTTTGGTTTATGTTTTACACGCGTTTTAAATTTTATTGCCGAAATCGCTTTTTCTCGCCGAGATAAGCACGTTTTCTGAAATGCCGCTCTCCCGTCACTCTGGTTAAAGTGTTATGAAAAAAAAGGCTGTTGGGGGCTAGGGAGTATCAAGTTGATCTGCCTAGCCGGGGTCCTGGAAGCCTAACCCGGCGTGATCTTGTGCAAAAAGCCGCTCCCGAGCTCCAGCTGGAAGTGTAAAAAGAACCGGGGCTGGATAAAAAAAAGAACCGGGTGTCCCAGTGGAATTGCTTAGCTGGGGTCCTGGAAGCCTAACCCGGCGTGATCTTGCCCAAAAAGCCACTGCTGAGCTCCAGCTGGAAGTGTAAAAAGAACCGGGCCGGTTAAAAAAAGAACCGGGCGGGCCGGTAAAATTGCTTAGCCGGGGCTCTGGAAGCCTAACACGGCGTGATCTTGTCCAAAAAGCCGCTCGTGAGCTCCAGCTGGAAGTGTTAAAAGAACCGGGCTGGTTAAAAAAAGAACCGGGCTGGTTCAAAAAACAACCGGGCGGGCCGGTAAAATTGCTTAGCCGGGGCTCTGGAAGCCTAACACGGCGTGATCTTGTCCAAAAAGCCGCTCGTGAGCTCCAGCTGGAAGTGTTAAAAGAACCGGGCTGGTTAAAAAAAGAACCAGGCTGGTTAAAAAAAGAACCGGGCGGGCCGGTAAAATGGCTTAGCCGAGGCTCTGGAAGCCTAACACGGCGTGATCTTATCCAAAAAGCCGCTCGTGAGCTCCAGCTGGAAGTGTAAAAAGAACCGGGCCGGTTCAAAAAAGAACCGGGCTGGTTCAAAAAAGAACCGGGCGACCCGGTAAAATTGCTTAGCCGGGGCTCTGGAAGCCTAACACGGCGTGATCTTGTCCAAAAAGCCGCTCGTGAGCTCCAGCTGGAAGTGTAAAAAGAACCGGGCTGGTTAAAAAAAGAACCGGGCTGGTTAAAAAAAGAACCGGGCGGCCGGTAAAATTGCTTAGCCGGGGCTCTGGAAGCCTAACACGCCGTGATCTTGTCCAAAAAGCCGCTGCTGAGCTCCAGCTGGAAGTGTAAAAAGAACCGGGCTGGTTAAAAAAAAGAACCGGGTCAGCCCGGTAAAATTGCTTAGCCGGGGTCCTGGAAGCGTAACCCGGCGTGATACTGTGCAAAAAGCCGCTGCTGAGCTCCAGCTGGAAGTGTAAAAAGAACCGGGCTGGTTAAAAAAAGAACCGGGCTGGTTAAAAAAAGAACCGGGCGACCCGGTAAAATTGCTTAGCCGGGGCTCTGGAAGCGTAACACGGCGTGATCTTGTCCAAAAAGCCGCTGCTGAGCTCCAGCTGGAAGTGTAAAAAGAAACTGGCTGGTTAAAAAAAAGAACCGGGCGACCCGGTAAAATTGCTTAGCCGGGGCTCTGGAAACCTAACACGGCGTGATCTTGTCCAAAAAGCCGCTGCTGAGCTCCAGCTGGAAGTGTAAAAAGAACCGGGCTGGTTAAAAAAAAGAACCGGGCGGCCCGGTAAAATTGCTTAGCCGGGGTCCTGGAAGCCTAACCCGGCGTGATACTGTGCAAAAAGCCGCTGCTGAGCTCCAGCTGGAAGTGTAAAAAGAACCGGGCTGGTTAAAAAAAGAACCGGGCGACCCGGTAAAATTGCTTAGCCGGGGCTCTGGAAGCCTAACACGGCGTGATCTTGTCCAAAAATCCGCTGCTGAGCTCCAGCTGGAAGTTTAAAAAGAACCGGGCTGGTTAAAAAAAAGAACCGGGCAGCCCGTTAAAATTGCTTAGCCGGGGCTCTGGAAGCCTAACCCGGCGTGATCTTGTCCAAAAAGCCGCTCGTGAGCTCCAGCTGAAAGTGTAAAAAGAACCGGGCTGGCTAAAAAAAAGAACCGGGCGGCCCGGTAAAATTGCTTAGCCGGGGTCCTGAAAGCCTAACCCGGCGTGATATTGTCCAAAGAGCCGCTGCTGAGCTCCAGCTGGAAGTGTAAAAAGAACCGGGCTGGTAAAAAAAAAGAACCGGGTGGGCCGGTAAAATTGCTTAGCCGGGGCTCTGGAAGCCTAAAACGGCGTGATCCTGTCCAAAAAGCCGCTCGTGAGCTCCAGCTGGAAGTGTAAAAAGAACCGGGCTGGTTCAAAAAAAGAACCGGGCGGCCCGGTAGAATTGCTTAGCCGAGGTCCTGGAAGCCTAACCCGCGTGATCTTGCGCAAAGGGCCGCTGCTGAGCTCCAGCTGGAAGTGTAAAAAGAACCGGGCTGGTTCAAAAAAAGAACCGGGCGGCCCGGTAAAATTGCTTAGCCGGGGTCCTGGAAGCCTAACCCGGCGTGATCTTGCCCGAAAGTCGGCCTCTATACTTCCATATTAGGTACCAGGCGCTCACAGCCAACTTGGCGAACATTTTCTAAGTGCCCACGGCTCTGCGGGGATTGGGCGTCCGACCCGCGCCGGTTCTCAAGCCAGCCTGAAATAACGCAAAACCAGCCTCTCCCCCTGGAGCTCACAGCCAAAGTCGAAACTTTTCTAAGTGCCCACGGCTCTGCGGGGATTGGGCGTCCAACCCGCGCCGGTTCTCAAGCCGGCCTGAAATAACGCAAAACCAGCCTCTCCCCCTGGAGCTCACAGCCAAAGGCGAAACTTTTCTAAGTGCCTACGGATCTGCGGGCTTTTGAGTCCGCCCCGCGCCGGTTCGTCGGTCGGCCTCAAAAAGCGAAAAATCAGCCTCTCTCCCTGGAACTCGACTCGAGTTGATCATTATACATGAAGAAATAACCAATTTCATCGTTTGGTTTATGTTTTACACGCGTTTTAAATTTTATTGCCTAAATCGCTTTTTCTCGCCGAGATAAGCACGTTTTCTGAAATGCCGCTCTCCCGTCACTCTGGTTAAAGTGTTATGAAAAAAAAGGCTGTTGGGGGCTAGGGAGTATCGAGTTGATCATTATACATGAAGAAATAACCAATTTCATCGTTTGGTTTATGTTTTACACGCGTTTTAAATTTTATTGCCGAAATCGCTTTTTCTCGCCGAGATAAGCACGTTTTCTGAAATGCCGCTCTCCCGTCACTCTGGTTAAAGTGTTATGAAAAAAAAGGCTGTTGGGGGCTAGGGAGTATCGAGTTGATCATTATACATGAAGAAATAACCAATTGCATCGTTTGGTTTATGTTTTACACGCTTTTTAAATTTTATTGCCGAAATCGCTTTTTCTCGCCGAGATAAGCACGTTTTCTGAAATGCCGCTCTCCCGTCACTCTGGTTAAAGTGTTATAAAAGAAAAGGCTGTTGGGGGCTAGGGAGTATCGAGTTGATCCTTATACATGAAGAAATAACCAATTTCATCGTTTGGTTTATGTTTTACACGCGTTTTAAATTTTATTGCCGAAATCGCTTTTTCTCGCCGAGATAAGCACGTTTTCTGAAATGCCGCTCTCCCGTCACTCTGGTTAAAGTGTTATGGAAAAAAAAAGGCTGTTGGGGCTAGGGAGTATCGAGTTGATCATTATACATGAAGAAATAACCAATTTCATCGTTTGGTTTATGTTTTACACGCGTTTTAAATTTTATTGCCGAAATCGCTTTTTCTCGCCGAAATAAGCACGTTTTCTGAAATGCCGCTCTCCCGTCACTCTGGTTAAAGTGTTATGAAAAAAAAGGCTGTTGGGGGCTAGGGAGTATCGAGTTGATCATTATACATGAAGAAATAACCAATTTCATTGTTTGGTTTATGTTTTACACGCGTTTTAAATTTTATTGCCGAAATCGCCTTTTCTCGCCGAGATAAGCACGTTTTCTGAAATGCCGCTCTCCCGTCACTCTGGTTAAAGTGTTATGAAAAAAAAGGCTGTTGGGGGCTAGGGAGTATCGAGTTGATCATTATACATGAAGAAATAACCAATTGCATCGTTTGGTTTATGTTTTACACGCGTTTTAAATTTTATTGCCGAAATCGCTTTTTCTCGCCGAGATAAGCACTTTTTCTGAAATGCCGCTCTCCCGTCACTCTGGTTAAAGTGTTATGAAAAAAAAGGCTGTTGGGGGCTAGGGAGTATCGAGTTGATCATTATACATGAAGAAATAACCAATTTCATCGTTTGGTTTATGTTTTACACGCGTTTTAAATTTTATTGCCAAAATCGCTTTTTCTCGCCGAGATAAGCACGTTTTCTGAAATGCCGCTCTCCCGTCACTCTGGTTAAAGTGTTATGAAAAAAAAGGCTGTTGGGGGCTAGGGAGTATCGAGTTGATCATTATACATGAAGAAATACCCAATTTCATCGTTTGGTTTATGTTTTACACGCGTTTTAAATTTTATTGCCGAAATCGCTTTTTCTCGCCGAGATAAGCACGTTTTCTGAAATGCCGCTCTCCCGTCACTCTGGTTAAAGTGTTATGAAAAAAAAGGCTGTTGGGGGCTAGGGAGTATCGAGTTGATCATTATACATGAAGAAATAACCAATTTCATCGTTTGGTTTATGTTTTACATGCGTTTTAAATTTTATTGCCGAAATCGCTTTTTCTCGCCGAGATAAGCACGTTTTCTGAAATGCCGCTCTCCCGTCACTCTGGTTAAAGTGTTATGAAAAAAAGGCTGTTGGGGGCTAGGGAGTATCGAGTTGATCATTATACATGAAGAAATAACCAATTTCATCGTTTGGTTTATGTTTTACACGCGTTTTAAATTTTATTGCCGAAATCGCTTTTTCTCGCCGAGATAAGCACGTTTTCTGAAATGCCGCTCTCCCGTCACTCTGGTTAAAGTGTTATGAAAAAAAAGGCTGTTGGGGGCTAGGGAGTATCGAGTTGATCATTATACATGAAGAAATAACCAATTTCATCGTTTGGTTTATGTTTTACACGCGTTTTAAATTTTATTGCCGAAATCGCTTTTTCTCGCCGAGATAAGCACGTTTTCTGAAATGCCGCTCTCCCGTCACTCTGGTTAAAGTGTTATGAACAAAAAGGCTGTTGGGGGCTAGGGAGTATCGAGTTGATCATTATACATGAAGAAATAACCAATTTCATCGTTTGGTTTATGTTTTACACGCGTTTTAAATTTTATTGCCGAAATCGCTTTTTCTCGCCGAGATAAGCACGTTTTCTGAAATGCCGCTCTCCCGTCACTCTGGTTAAAGTGTTATGAAAAAAAAGGCTGTTGGGGGCTAGGGAGTATCGAGTTGATCATTATACATGAAGAAATAACCAATTTCATTGTTTGGTTTATGTTTTACACGCGTTTTAAATTTTATTGCCGAAATCGCCTTTTCTCGCCGAGATAAGCACGTTTTCTGAAATGCCGCTCTCCCGTCACTCTGGTTAAAGTGTTATGAAAAAAAAGGCTGTTGGGGGCTAGGGAGTATCGAGTTGATCATTATACATGAAGAAATAACCAATTGCATCGTTTGGTTTATGTTTTACACGTTTTAAATTTTATTGCCGAAATCGCTTTTTCTCGCCGAGATAAGCACTTTTTCTGAAATGCCGCTCTCCCGTCACTCTGGTTAAAGTGTTATGAAAAAAAAGGCTGTTGGGGGCTAGGGAGTATCGAGTTGATCATTATACATGAAGAAATAACCAATTTCATCGTTTGGTTTATGTTTTACACGCGTTTTAAATTTTATTGCCGAAATCGCTTTTTCTCGCCGAGATAAGCACGTTTTCTGAAATGCCGCTCTCCCGTCACTCTGGTTAAAGTGTTATGAAAAAAAAGGCTGTTGGGGGCTAGGGAGTATCGAGTTGATCATTATACATAAGAAATACCCAATTTCATCGTTTGGTTTATGTTTTACACGCGTTTTAAATTTTATTGCCGAAATCGCTTTTTCTCGCCGAGATAAGCACGTTTTCTGAAATGCCGCTCTCCCGTCACTCTGGTTAAAGTGTTATGAAAAAAAAGGCTGTTGGGGGCTAGGGAGTATCGAGTTGATCATTATACATGAAGAAATAACCAATTTCATCGTTTGGTTTATGTTTTACATGCGTTTTAAATTTTATTGCCGAAATCGCTTTTTCTCGCCGAGATAAGCACGTTTTCTGAAATGCCGCTCTCCCGTCACTCTGGTTAAAGTGTTATGAAAAAAAAGGCTGTTGGGGGCTAGGGAGTATCGAGTTGATCATTATACATGAAGAAATAACCAATTTCATCGTTTGGTTTATGTTTTACACGCGTTTTAAATTTTATTGCCGAAATCGCTTTTTCTCGCCGAGATAAGCACGTTTTCTGAAATGCCGCTCTCCCGTCACTCTGGTTAAAGTGTTATGAAAAAAAAGGCTGTTGGGGGCTAGGGAGTATCGAGTTGATCATTATACATGAAGAAATAACCAATTTCATCGTTTGGTTTATGTTTTACACGCGTTTTAAATTTTATTGCCGAAATCGCTTTTTCTCGCCGAGATAAGCACGTTTTCTGAAATGCCGCTCTCCCGTCACTCTGGTTAAAGTGTTATGAACAAAAAGGCTGTTGGGGGCTAGGGAGTATCGAGTTGATCATTATACATGAAGAAATAACCAATTTCATCGTTTGGTTTATGTTTTACACGCGTTTTAAATTTTATTGCCGAAATCGCTTTTTCTCGCCGAGATAAGCACGTTTTCTGAAATGCCGCTCTCCCGTCACTCTGGTTAAAGTGTTATGAAAAAAAAGGCTGTTGGGGGCTAGGGAGTATCGAGTTGATCATTATGCATGAAGAAATAACCAATTTCATTGTTTGGTTTATGTTTTACACGCGTTTTAAATTTTATTGCCGAAATCGCCTTTTCTCGCCGAGATAAGCACGTTTTCTGAAATGCCGCTCTCCCGTCACTCTGGTTAAAGTGTTATGAAAAAAAAGGCTGTTGGGGGCTAGGGAGTATCGAGTTGATCATTATACATGAAGAAATAACCAATTGCATCGTTTGGTTTATGTTTTACACGTTTTAAATTTTATTGCCGAAATCGCTTTTTCTCGCCGAGATAAGCACTTTTTCTGAAATGCCGCTCTCCCGTCACTCTGGTTAAAGTGTTATGAAAAAAAAGGCTGTTGGGGGCTAGGGAGTATCGAGTTGATCATTATACATGAAGAAATAACCAATTTCATCGTTTGGTTTATGTTTTACACGCGTTTTAAATTTTATTGCCGAAATCGCTTTTTCTCGCCGAGATAAGCACGTTTTCTGAAATGCCGCTCTCCCGTCACTCTGGTTAAAGTGTTATGAAAAAAAAGGCTGTTGGGGGCTAGGGAGTATCGAGTTGATCATTATACATGAAGAAATACCCAATTTCATCGTTTGGTTTATGTTTTACACGCGTTTTAAATTTTATTGCCGAAATCGCTTTTTCTCGCCGAGATAAGCACGTTTTCTGAAATGCCGCTCTCCCGTCACTCTGGTTAAAGTGTTATGAAAAAAAAGGCTGTTGGGGGCTAGGGAGTATCGAGTTGATCATTATACATGAAGAAATAACCAATTTCATCGTTTGGTTTATGTTTTACATGCGTTTTAAATTTTATTGCCGAAATCGCTTTTTCTCGCCGAGATAAGCACGTTTTCTGAAATGCCGCTCTCCCGTCACTCTGGTTAAAGTGTTATGAAAAAAAAGGCTGTTGGGGGCTAGGGAGTATCGAGTTGATCATTATACATGAAGAAATAACCAATTTCATCGTTTGGTTTATGTTTTACACGCGTTTTAAATTTTATTGCCGAAATCGCTTTTTCTCGCCGAGATAAGCACGTTTTCTGAAATGCCGCTCTCCCGTCACTCTGGTTAAAGTGTTATGAAAAAAAAGGCTGTTGGGGGCTAGGGAGTATCGAGTTGATCATTATACATGAAGAAATAACCAATTTCATCGTTTGGTTTATGTTTTACACGCGTTTTAAATTTTATTGCCGAAATCGCTTTTTCTCGCCGAGATAAGCACGTTTTCTGAAATGCCGCTCTCCCGTCACTCTGGTTAAAGTGTTATGAACAAAAAGGCTGTTGGGGGCTAGGGAGTATCGAGTTGATCATTATACATGAAGAAATAACCAATTTCATCGTTTGGTTTATGTTTTACACGCGTTTTAAATTTTATTGCCGAAATTGCTTTTTCTCGCCGAGATAAGCACGTTTTCTGAAATGCCGCTCTCCCGTCACTCTGGTTAAAGTGTTATGAAAAAAAAGGCTGTTGGGGGCTAGGGAGTATCGAGTTGATCATTATACATGAAGAAATAACCAATTTCATCGTTTGGTTTATGTTTTACACGCGTTTTAAATTTTATTGCCGAAATCGCTTTTTCTCGCCGAGATAAGCACGTTTTCTGAAATGCCGCTCTCCCGTCACTCTGGTTAAAGTGTTATGAAAAAAAAGGCTGTTGGGGGCTAGGGAGTATCGAGTTGATCATTATACATGCAGAAATAACCAATTTCATCGTTTGGTTTATGTTTTACACGCGTTTTAAATTTTATTGCCGAAATCGCTTTTTCTCGCCGAGATAAGCACGTTTTCTGAAATGCCGCTCTCCCGTCACTCTGGTTAAAGTGTTATGAAAAAAAAGGCTGTTGGGGGCTAGGGAGTATCGAGTTGATCATTATACATGAAGAAATAACCAATTTCATCGTTTGGTTTATGTTTTACACGCGTTTTAAATTTTATTGCCGAAATCGCTTTTTCTCGCCGAGATAAGCACGTTTTCTGAAATGCCGCTCTCCCGTCACTCTGGTTAAAGTGTTATGAAAAAAAAGGCTGTTGGGGGCTAGGGAGTATTGAGTTGATCATTATACATGAAGAAATAACCAATTTCATCGTTTGGTTTATGTTTTACACGCGTTTTAAATTTTATTGCCGAAATCGCTTTTTCTCGCCGAGATAAGCACGTTTTCTGAAATGCCGCTCTCCCGTCACTCTGGTTAAAGTGTTATGAAAAAAAAGGCTGTTGGGGGCTAGGGAGTATCGAGTTGATCATTATACATGAAGAAATAACCAATTTCATCGTTTGGTTTATGTTTTACACGCGTTTTAAATTTTATTGCCGAAATCGCTTTTTCTCGCCGAGATAAGCACGTTTTCTGAAATGCCGCTCTCCCGTCACTCTGGTTAAAGTGTTATGAAAAAAAAGGCTGTTGGGGGCTAGGGAGTATCGAGTTGATCATTATGCATGAAGAAATAACCAATTTCATCGTTTGGTTTATGTTTTACACGCGTTTTAAATTTTATTGCCGAAATCGCTTTTTCTCGCCGAGATAAGCACGTTTTCTGAAATGCCGCTCTCCCGTCACTCTGGTTAAAGTGTTATGAAAAAAAAGGCTGTTGGGGGCTAGGGAGTATCGAGTTGATTATTATACATGAAGAAATAACCAATTTCATCGTTTGGTTTATGTTTTACACGCGTTTTAAATTTTATTGCCGAAATCGCTTTTTCTCGCCGAGATAAGCACGTTTTCTGAAATGCCGCTCTCCCGTCACTCTAGTTAATTTTTTATTTAAAAAAAAAAGGGCTGTTGGGGGCTAGGGAGTATCAAGTTGATCTGCTTAGCCGGGGTCCTGGAAGCCTAACCCGGCGTGATCTTGTGCAAAAAGCCGCTCCCAAGCTCCAGCTGGAAGTGTAAAAAGAACCGGGGCTGGATAAAAAAAAGAACCGGGTGGCCCGGTGGAATTGCTTAGCTGGGGTCCTGGAAGCCTAACCCGGCGTGATCTTGCCCAAAAGGCCACTGCTGAGCTCCAGCTGGAAGTGTAAAAAGAACCGGGCCGGTTAAAAAAAGAACCGGGCGGGCCGGTAAAATTGCTTAGCCGGGGCTCTGGAAGCCTAACACGGCGTGATCTTGTCCAAAAAGCCGCTCGTGAGCTCCAGCTGGAAGTGTTAAAAGAACCGGGCTGGTTAAAAAAAGAACCGGGCTGGTTCAAAAAAGAACCGGGCGGGCCGGTAAAATTGCTTAGCCGGGGCTCTGGAAGCCTAACACGGCGTGATCTTGTCCAAAAAGCCGCTCGTGAGCTCCAGCTGGAAGAGTTAAAAGAACCGGGCTGGTTCAAAAAAGAACCGGGCTGGTTCAAAAAAGAACCGGGCGGGCCGGTAAAATGGCTTAGCCGAGGCTCTGGAAGCCTAACACGGCGTGATCTTGTCCAAAAAGCCGCTCGTGAGCTCCAGCTGGAAGTGTAAAAAGAACCGGGCCGGTTCAAAAAAGAACCGGGCTGGTTCAAAAAAGAACCGGGCGACCCGGTAAAATTGCTTAGCCGGGGCTCTGGAAGCGTAACACGGCGTGATCTTGTCCAAAAAGCCGCTGCTGAGCTCCAGCTGGAAGTGTAAAAAGAAACTGGCTGGTTAAAAAAAAAGAACCGGGCGACCCGGTAAAATTGCTTAGCCGGGGCTCTGGAAACCTAACACGGCGTGATCTTGTCCAAAAAGCCGCTGCTGAGCTCCAGCTGGAAGTGTAAAAAGAACCGGGCTGGTTAAAAAAAAAGAACCGGGTGGGCCGGTAAAATTGCTTAGCCGGGGCTCTGGAAGCTTAACACGGCGTGATCTTGTCCAAAAAGCCGCTCGTGAGCTCCAGCTGGAAGTGTAAAAAGAACCGGGCTGGTTCAAAAAAAGAACCGGGCGGCCCGGTAGAATTGCTTAGCCGAGGTCCTGGAAGCCTAACCCGGCGTGATCTTGCGCAAAAAGCTGCTGCTGAGCTCCAGCTGGAAGTGTAAAAAGAACCGGGCTGGTTCAAAAAAAGAACCGGGCGGCCCGGTAAAATTGCTTAGCCGGGGTCCTGGAAGCCTAACCCGGCGTGATCTTGCCCGAAAGTCGGCCTCTATACTTCCATATTAGGTACCAGGCGCTCACAGCCAACTTGGCGAACATTTTCTAAGTGCCCACGGCTCTGCGGGGATTGGGCGTCCGACCCGCGCCGGTTCTCAAGCCAGCCTGAAATAACGCAAAACCAGCCTCTCCCCCTGGAGCTCACAGCCAAAGGCGAAACTTTTCTAAGTGCTTACGGATCTGCGGGCTTTTGAGTCCGCCCCGCGCCGGTTCGTCGGTCCGCCTCAAAAAGCGAAAAATCAGCCTCTCTCCCTGGAGCTCGACTCGAGTTGATCATTATACATGAAGAAATAACCAATTTCATCGTTTGGTTTATGTTTTACACGCGTTTTAAATTTTATTGCCGAAATCGCTTTTTCTCGCCGAGATAAGCACGTTTTCTGAAATGCCGCTCTCCCGTCACTCTGGTTAAAGTGTTATGAAAAAAAAGGCTGTTGGGGGCTAGGGAGTATCGAGTTGATCATTATACATGAAGAAATAACCAATTTCATCGTTTGGTTTATGTTTTACACGCGTTTTAAATTTTATTGCCGAAATCGCTTTTTCTCGCCGAGATAAGCACGTTTTCTGAAATGCCGCTCTCCCGTCACTCTGGTTAAAGTGTTATGAAAAAAAAGGCTGTTGGGGGCTAGGGAGTATCGAGTTGATCATTATACATGAAGAAATAACCAATTTCATCGTTTGGTTTATGTTTTACACGCGTTTTAAATTTTATTGCCGAAATCGCTTTTTCTCGCCAAGATAAGCACGTTTTCTGAAATGCCGCTCTCCCGTCTCTCTGGTTAAAGTGTTATGAAAAAAAAGGCTGTTGGGGGCTAGGGAGTATCGAGTTGATCATTATACATGAAGAAATAACCAATTTCATCGTTTGGTTTATGTTTTACACGCGTTTTAAATTTTATTGCCGAAATCGCTTTTTCTCGCCGAGATAAGCACGTTTTCTGAAATGCCGCTCTCCCGTCACTCTGGTTAAAGTGTTATAAAAAAAAGGCTGTTGGGGGCTAGGGAGTATCGAGTTGAACATTATACATGAAGAAATAACCAATTGCATCGTTTGGTTCATGTTTTACACGCTTTTTAAATTTTATTGCCGAAATCGCTTTTTCTCGCCGAGATAAGCACGTTTTCTGAAATGCCGCTCTCCCGTCACTCTGGTTAAAGTGTTATGAAAAAAAAGGCTGTTGGGGGCTAGGGAGTATCGAGTTGATCATTATACATGAAGAAATAACCAATTTCATCGTTTGGTTTATGTTTTACATGCGTTTTAAATTTTATTGCCGAAATCGCTTTTTCTCGCCGAGATAAGCACGTTTTCTGAAATGCCGCTCTCCCGTCACTCTGGTTAAAGTGTTATGAAAAAAAAGGCTGTTGGGGGCTAGGGAGTATCGAGTTGATCATTATACATGAAGAAATAACCAATTTCATCGTTTGGTTTATGTTTTACACGCATTTTAAATTTTATTGCCGAAATCGCTTTTTCTCGCCGAGATAAGCACGTTTTCTGAAATGCCGCTCTCCCGTCACTCTGGTTAAAGTGTTATGAAAAAAAAGGCTGTTGGGGGCTAGGGAGTATCGAGTTGATCATTATACATGAAGAAATAAACAATTTCATCGTTTGGTTTATGTTTTACACGCGTTTTAAATTTTATTGCCGAAATCGCTTTTTCTCGCCGAGATAAGCACGTTTTCTGAAATGCCGCTCTCCCGTCACTCTGGTTAAAGTGTTATAAAAAAAAAGGCTGTTGGGGGCTAGGGAGTATCGAGTTGATCATTATACATGAAGAAATAACCAATTTCATCGTTTGGTTTATGTTTTACACGCGTTTTAAATTTTATTGCCGAAATCGCTTTTTCTCGCCGAGATAAGCACGTTTTCTGAAATGCCGCTCTCCCGTCACTCTGGTTAAAGTGTTATGAAAAAAAAGGCTGTTGGGGGCTAGGGAGTATCGAGTTGATCATTATACATGAAGAAATAACCAATTTCATCGTTTGGTTTATGTTTTACACGCGTTTTAAATTTTATTGCCGAAATCGCTTTTTCTCGCCGAGATAAGCACGTTTTCTGAAATGCCGCTCTCCCGTCACTCTAGTTAATTTTTTATTTAAAAAAAAAAGGGCTGTTGGGGGCTAGGGAGTATCAAGTTGATCTGCTTAGCCGGGGTCCTGGAAGCCTAACCCGGCGTGATCTTGTGCAAAAAGCCGCTCCCAAGCTCCAGCTGGAAGTGTAAAAAGAACCGGGGCTGGATAAAAAAAAGAACCGGGTGGCCCGGTGGAATTGCTTAGCTGGGGTCCTGGAAGCCTAACCCGGCGTGATCTTGCCCAAAAGGCCACTGCTGAGCTCCAGCTGGAAGTGTAAAAAGAACCGGGCCGGTTAAAAAAAGAACCGGGCGGGCCGGTAAAATTGCTTAGCCGGGGCTCTGGAAGCCTAACACGGCGTGATCTTGTCCAAAAAGCCGCTCGTGAGCTCCAGCTGGAAGTGTTAAAAGAACCGGGCTGGTTAAAAAAAGAACCGGGCTGGTTCAAAAAAGAACCGGGCGGGCCGGTAAAATTGCTTAGCCGGGGCTCTGGAAGCCTAACACGGCGTGATCTTGTCCAAAAAGCCGCTCGTGAGCTCCAGCTGGAAGAGTTAAAAGAACCGGGCTGGTTCAAAAAAGAACCGGGCTGGTTCAAAAAAGAACCGGGCGGGCCGGTAAAATGGCTTAGCCGAGGCTCTGGAAGCCTAACACGGCGTGATCTTGTCCAAAAAGCCGCTCGTGAGCTCCAGCTGGAAGTGTAAAAAGAACCGGGCCGGTTCAAAAAAGAACCGGGCTGGTTCAAAAAAGAACCGGGCGACCCGGTAAAATTGCTTAGCCGGGGCTCTGGAAGCGTAACACGGCGTGATCTTGTCCAAAAAGCCGCTGCTGAGCTCCAGCTGGAAGTGTAAAAAGAAACTGGCTGGTTAAAAAAAAAGAACCGGGCGACCCGGTAAAATTGCTTAGCCGGGGCTCTGGAAACCTAACACGGCGTGATCTTGTCCAAAAAGCCGCTGCTGAGCTCCAGCTGGAAGTGTAAAAAGAACCGGGCTGGTTAAAAAAAAAGAACCGGGTGGGCCGGTAAAATTGCTTAGCCGGGGCTCTGGAAGCTTAACACGGCGTGATCTTGTCCAAAAAGCCGCTCGTGAGCTCCAGCTGGAAGTGTAAAAAGAACCGGGCTGGTTCAAAAAAAGAACCGGGCGGCCCGGTAGAATTGCTTAGCCGAGGTCCTGGAAGCCTAACCCGGCGTGATCTTGCGCAAAAAGCTGCTGCTGAGCTCCAGCTGGAAGTGTAAAAAGAACCGGGCTGGTTCAAAAAAAGAACCGGGCGGCCCGGTAAAATTGCTTAGCCGGGGTCCTGGAAGCCTAACCCGGCGTGATCTTGCCCGAAAGTCGGCCTCTATACTTCCATATTAGGTACCAGGCGCTCACAGCCAACTTGGCGAACATTTTCTAAGTGCCCACGGCTCTGCGGGGATTGGGCGTCCGACCCGCGCCGGTTCTCAAGCCAGCCTGAAATAACGCAAAACCAGCCTCTCCCCCTGGAGCTCACAGCCAAAGGCGAAACTTTTCTAAGTGCTTACGGATCTGCGGGCTTTTGAGTCCGCCCCGCGCCGGTTCGTCGGTCCGCCTCAAAAAGCGAAAAATCAGCCTCTCTCCCTGGAGCTCGACTCGAGTTGATCATTATACATGAAGAAATAACCAATTTCATCGTTTGGTTTATGTTTTACACGCGTTTTAAATTTTATTGCCGAAATCGCTTTTTCTCGCCGAGATAAGCACGTTTTCTGAAATGCCGCTCTCCCGTCACTCTGGTTAAAGTGTTATGAAAAAAAAGGCTGTTGGGGGCTAGGGAGTATCGAGTTGATCATTATACATGAAGAAATAACCAATTTCATCGTTTGGTTTATGTTTTACACGCGTTTTAAATTTTATTGCCGAAATCGCTTTTTCTCGCCGAGATAAGCACGTTTTCTGAAATGCCGCTCTCCCGTCACTCTGGTTAAAGTGTTATGAAAAAAAAGGCTGTTGGGGGCTAGGGAGTATCGAGTTGATCATTATACATGAAGAAATAACCAATTTCATCGTTTGGTTTATGTTTTACACGCGTTTTAAATTTTATTGCCGAAATCGCTTTTTCTCGCCAAGATAAGCACGTTTTCTGAAATGCCGCTCTCCCGTCTCTCTGGTTAAAGTGTTATGAAAAAAAAGGCTGTTGGGGGCTAGGGAGTATCGAGTTGATCATTATACATGAAGAAATAACCAATTTCATCGTTTGGTTTATGTTTTACACGCGTTTTAAATTTTATTGCCGAAATCGCTTTTTCTCGCCGAGATAAGCACGTTTTCTGAAATGCCGCTCTCCCGTCACTCTGGTTAAAGTGTTATAAAAAAAAGGCTGTTGGGGGCTAGGGAGTATCGAGTTGAACATTATACATGAAGAAATAACCAATTGCATCGTTTGGTTTATGTTTTACACGCTTTTTAAATTTTATTGCCGAAATCGCTTTTTCTCGCCGAGATAAGCACGTTTTCTGAAATGCCGCTCTCCCGTCACTCTGGTTAAAGTGTTATGAAAAAAAAGGCTGTTGGGGGCTAGGGAGTATCGAGTTGATCATTATACATGAAGAAATAACCAATTTCATCGTTTGGTTTATGTTTTACATGCGTTTTAAATTTTATTGCCGAAATCGCTTTTTCTCGCCGAGATAAGCACGTTTTCTGAAATGCCGCTCTCCCGTCACTCTGGTTAAAGTGTTATGAAAAAAAAGGCTGTTGGGGGCTAGGGAGTATCGAGTTGATCATTATACATGAAGAAATAACCAATTTCATCGTTTGGTTTATGTTTTACACGCATTTTAAATTTTATTGCCGAAATCGCTTTTTCTCGCCGAGATAAGCACGTTTTCTGAAATGCCGCTCTCCCGTCACTCTGGTTAAAGTGTTATGAAAAAAAAGGCTGTTGGGGGCTAGGGAGTATCGAGTTGATCATTATACATGAAGAAATAAACAATTTCATCGTTTGGTTTATGTTTTACACGCGTTTTAAATTTTATTGCCGAAATCGCTTTTTCTCGCCGAGATAAGCACGTTTTCTGAAATGCCGCTCTCCCGTCACTCTGGTTAAAGTGTTATAAAAAAAAAGGCTGTTGGGGGCTAGGGAGTATCGAGTTGATCATTATACATGAAGAAATAACCAATTTCATCGTTTGGTTTATGTTTTACACGCGTTTTAAATTTTATTGCCGAAATCGCTTTTTCTCGCCGAGATAAGCACGTTTTCTGAAATGCCGCTCTCCCGTCACTCTGGTTAAAGTGTTATGAAAAAAAAGGCTGTTGGGGGCTAGGGAGTATCGAGTTGATCATTATACATGAAGAAATAACCAATTTCATCGTTTGGTTTATGTTTTACACGCGTTTTAAATTTTATTGCCGAAATCGCTTTTTCTCGCCGAGATAAGCACGTTTTCTGAAATGCCGCTCTCCCGTCACTCTAGTTAATTTTTTATTTAAAAAAAAAAGGGCTGTTGGGGGCTAGGGAGTATCAAGTTGATCTGCTTAGCCGGGGTCCTGGAAGCCTAACCCGGCGTGATCTTGTGCAAAAAGCCGCTCCCAAGCTCCAGCTGGAAGTGTAAAAAGAACCGGGGCTGGATAAAAAAAAGAACCGGGTGGCCCGGTGGAATTGCTTAGCTGGGGTCCTGGAAGCCTAACCCGGCGTGATCTTGCCCAAAAGGCCACTGCTGAGCTCCAGCTGGAAGTGTAAAAAGAACCGGGCCGGTTAAAAAAAGAACCGGGCGGGCCGGTAAAATTGCTTAGCCGGGGCTCTGGAAGCCTAACACGGCGTGATCTTGTCCAAAAAGCCGCTCGTGAGCTCCAGCTGGAAGTGTTAAAAGAACCGGGCTGGTTAAAAAAAGAACCGGGCTGGTTCAAAAAAGAACCGGGCGGGCCGGTAAAATTGCTTAGCCGGGGCTCTGGAAGCCTAACACGGCGTGATCTTGTCCAAAAAGCCGCTCGTGAGCTCCAGCTGGAAGAGTTAAAAGAACCGGGCTGGTTCAAAAAAGAACCGGGCTGGTTCAAAAAAGAACCGGGCGGGCCGGTAAAATGGCTTAGCCGAGGCTCTGGAAGCCTAACACGGCGTGATCTTGTCCAAAAAGCCGCTCGTGAGCTCCAGCTGGAAGTGTAAAAAGAACCGGGCCGGTTCAAAAAAGAACCGGGCTGGTTCAAAAAAGAACCGGGCGACCCGGTAAAATTGCTTAGCCGGGGCTCTGGAAGCGTAACACGGCGTGATCTTGTCCAAAAAGCCGCTGCTGAGCTCCAGCTGGAAGTGTAAAAAGAAACTGGCTGGTTAAAAAAAAAGAACCGGGCGACCCGGTAAAATTGCTTAGCCGGGGCTCTGGAAACCTAACACGGCGTGATCTTGTCCAAAAAGCCGCTGCTGAGCTCCAGCTGGAAGTGTAAAAAGAACCGGGCTGGTTAAAAAAAAAGAACCGGGTGGGCCGGTAAAATTGCTTAGCCGGGGCTCTGGAAGCTTAACACGGCGTGATCTTGTCCAAAAAGCCGCTCGTGAGCTCCAGCTGGAAGTGTAAAAAGAACCGGGCTGGTTCAAAAAAAGAACCGGGCGGCCCGGTAGAATTGCTTAGCCGAGGTCCTGGAAGCCTAACCCGGCGTGATCTTGCGCAAAAAGCTGCTGCTGAGCTCCAGCTGGAAGTGTAAAAAGAACCGGGCTGGTTCAAAAAAAGAACCGGGCGGCCCGGTAAAATTGCTTAGCCGGGGTCCTGGAAGCCTAACCCGGCGTGATCTTGCCCGAAAGTCGGCCTCTATACTTCCATATTAGGTACCAGGCGCTCACAGCCAACTTGGCGAACATTTTCTAAGTGCCCACGGCTCTGCGGGGATTGGGCGTCCGACCCGCGCCGGTTCTCAAGCCAGCCTGAAATAACGCAAAACCAGCCTCTCCCCCTGGAGCTCACAGCCAAAGGCGAAACTTTTCTAAGTGCTTACGGATCTGCGGGCTTTTGAGTCCGCCCCGCGCCGGTTCGTCGGTCCGCCTCAAAAAGCGAAAAATCAGCCTCTCTCCCTGGAGCTCGACTCGAGTTGATCATTATACATGAAGAAATAACCAATTTCATCGTTTGGTTTATGTTTTACACGCGTTTTAAATTTTATTGCCGAAATCGCTTTTTCTCGCCGAGATAAGCACGTTTTCTGAAATGCCGCTCTCCCGTCACTCTGGTTAAAGTGTTATGAAAAAAAAGGCTGTTGGGGGCTAGGGAGTATCGAGTTGATCATTATACATGAAGAAATAACCAATTTCATCGTTTGGTTTATGTTTTACACGCGTTTTAAATTTTATTGCCGAAATCGCTTTTTCTCGCCGAGATAAGCACGTTTTCTGAAATGCCGCTCTCCCGTCACTCTGGTTAAAGTGTTATGAAAAAAAAGGCTGTTGGGGGCTAGGGAGTATCGAGTTGATCATTATACATGAAGAAATAACCAATTTCATCGTTTGGTTTATGTTTTACACGCGTTTTAAATTTTATTGCCGAAATCGCTTTTTCTCGCCAAGATAAGCACGTTTTCTGAAATGCCGCTCTCCCGTCACTCTGGTTAAAGTGTTATGAAAAAAAAGGCTGTTGGGGGCTAGGGAGTATCGAGTTGATCATTATACATGAAGAAATAACCAATTTCATCGTTTGGTTTATGTTTTACACGCGTTTTAAATTTTATTGCCGAAATCGCTTTTTCTCGCCGAGATAAGCACGTTTTCTGATATGCCGCTCTCCCGTCACTCTGGTTAAAGTGTTATGAAAAAAAAGGCTGTTGGGGGCTAGGGAGTATCGAGTTGATCATTATACATGAAGAAATAACCAATTTCATCGTTTGGTTTATGTTTTACACGCGTTTTAAATTTTATTGCCGAAATCGCTTTTTCTCGCCGAGATAAGCACGTTTTCTGAAATGCCGCTCTCCCGTCACTCTGGTTAAAGTGTTATGAAAAAAAAGGCTGTTGGGGGCTAGGGAGTATTGAGTTGATTATTATACATGAAGAAATAACCAATTTTATCGTTTGGTTTATGTTTTACACGCGTTTTAAATTTTATTGCCGAAATCGCTTTTTCTCGCCGAGATAAGCACGTTTTCTGAAATGCCGCTCTCCCGTCACTCTGGTTAAAGTGTTATGAAAAAAAAGGCTGTTGGGGGCTAGGGAGTATCGAGTTGATCATTATACATGAAGAAATAACCAATTTCATCGTTTGGTTTATGTTTTACACGCGTTTTAAATTTTATTGCCGAAATCGCTTTTTCTCGCCGAGATAAGCACGTTTTCTGAAATGCCGCTCTCCCGTCACTCTGGTTAAAGTGTTATGAAAAAAAAGGCTGTTGGGGGCTAGGGAGTATCGAGTTGATCATTATACATGAAGAAATAACCAATTTCATCGTTTGGTTTATGTTTTACACGCGTTTTAAATTTTATTGCCGAAATCGCTTTTTCTCGCCGAGATAAGCACGTTTTCTGAAATGCCGCTCTCCCGTCACTCTGGTTAAAGTGTTATGAAAAAAAAGGCTGTTGGGGGCTAGGGAGTATCGAGTTGATAATTATACATGAAGAAATAACCAATTTCATCGTTTGGTTTATGTTTTACACGCGTTTTAAATTTTATAGCCGAAATCGCTTTTTCTCGCCGAGATAAGCACGTTTTCTGAAATGCCGCTCTCCCGTCACTCTGGTTAAAGTGTTATAAAAAAAAAAAAGGCTGTTGGGGGCTAGGGAGTATCGAGTTGATCATTATACATGAAGAAATAACCAATTTCATCGTTTGGTTTATGTTTTACACGCGTTTTAAATTTTATTGCCGAAATCGCTTTTTCTCGCCGAGATAAGCACGTTTTCTGAAATGCCGCTCTCCCGTCACTCTGGTTAAAGTGTTATGAAAAAAAAGGCTGTTGGGGGCTAGGGAGTATCGAGTTGATCATTATACATGAAGAAATAACCAATTTCATCGTTTGGTTTATGTTTTACACGCGTTTTAAATTTTATTGCCGAAATCGCTTTTTCTCGCCGAGATAAGCACGTTTTCTGAAATGCCGCTCTCCCGTCACTCTGGTTAAAGTGTTATGAAAAAAAAAAGGCTGTTGGGGGCTAGGGACTATCGAGTTGATCATTATACATGAAGAAATAACCAATTTCATCGTTTGGTTTATGTTTTACACGCGTTTTAAATTTTATTGCCGAAATCGCTTTTTCTCGCCGAGATAAGCACGTTTTCTGAAATGCCGCTCTCCCGTCACTCTGGTTAAAGTGTTATGAAAAAAAAGGCTGTTGGGGGCTAGGGAGTATCGAGTTGATTATTATACATGAAGAAATAACCAATTTCATCGTTTGGTTTATGTTTTACACGCGTTTTAAATTTTATTGCCGAAATCGCTTTTTCTCGCCGAGATAAGCACGTTTTCTGAAATGCCGCTCTCCCGTCACTCTGGTTAAAGTGTTATGAAAAAAAAGGCTGTTGGGGGCTAGGGAGTATCGAGTTGATCATTATACATGAAGAAATAACCAATTGCATCGTTTGGTTTATGTTTTACACGCTTTTTAAATTTTATTGCCGAAATCGCTTTTTCTCGCCGAGATAAGTACGTTTTCTGAAATGCCGCTCTCCCGTCACTCTGGTTAAAGTGTTATGAAAAAAAAGGCTGTTGGGGGCTAGGGAGTATCGAGTTGATCATTATACATGAAGAAATAACCAATTTCATCGTTTGGTTTGTGTTTTACACGCGTTTTAAATTTTATTGCCGAAATCGCTTTTTCTCGCCGAGATAAGCACGTTTTCTGAAATGCCGCTCTCCCGTCACTCTGGTTAAAGTGTTATGAAAAAAAAGGCTGTTGGGGGCTAGGGAGTATCGAGTTGATCATTATACATGAAGAAATAACTAATTTCATCGTTTGGTTTATGTTTTAGACGCGTTTTAAATTTTATTGCCGAAATCGCTTTCTCTCGCCGAGATAAGCACGTTTTCTGAAATGCCGCTCTCCCGTCACTCTGGTTAAAGTGTTATGAAAAAAAAGGCTGTTGGGGGCTAGGGAGTATCGAGTTGATCATTATACATGAAGAAATAACCAATTTCATCGTTTGGTTTATGTTTTACACGCGTTTTAAATTTTATTGCCGAAATCGCTTTTTCTCGCCGAGATAAGCACGTTTTCTGAAATGCCGCTCTCCCGTCACTCTGGTTAAAGTGTTATGAAAAAAAAAGGCTGTTGGGGGCTAGGGAGTATCGAGTTGATCATTATACATGAAGAAATAACCAATTTCATCGTTTGGTTTATGTTTTACACGCGTTTTAAATTTTATTGCCGAAATCGCTTTTTCTCGCCGAGATAAGCACGTTTTCTGAAATGCCGCTCTCCCGTCACTCTGGTTAAAGTGTTATGAAAAAAAAGGCTGTTGGGGGCTAGGGAGTATCGAGTTGATCATTATACATGAAGAAATAACCAATTTCATCGTTTGGTTTATGTTTTACACGCGTTTTAAATTTTATTGCCGAAATCGCTTTTTCTCGCCGAGATAAGCACGTTTTCTGAAATGCCGCTCTCCCGTCACTCTGGTTAAAGTGTTATAAAAAAAAAAGGCTGTTGGGGGCTAGGGAGTATCGAGTTGATCATTATACATGAAGAAATAACCAATTGCATCGTTTGGTTTATGTTTTACACGCTTTTTAAATTTTATTGCCGAAATCGCTTTTTCTCGCCGAGATAAGCACGTTTTCTGAAATGCCGCTCTCCCGTCACTCTGGTTAAAGTGTTATGAAAAAAAAGGCTGTTGGGGGCTAGGGAGTATCGAGTTGATCATTATACATGAAGAAATAACCAATTTCATCGTTTGGTTTGTGTTTTACACGCGTTTTAAATTTTATTGCCGAAATCGCTTTTTCTCGCCGAGATAAGCACGTTTTCTGAAATGCCGCTCTCCCGTCACTCTGGTTAAAGTGTTATGAAAAAAAAGGCTGTTGGGGGCTAGGGAGTATCGAGTTGATCATTATACATGAAGAAATAACTAATTTCATCGTTTGGTTTATGTTTTACACGCGTTTTAAATTTTATTGCCGAAATCGCTTTCTCTCGCCGAGATAAGCACGTTTTCTGAAATGCCGCTCTCCCGTCACTCTGGTTAAAGTGTTATGAAAAAAAAGGCTGTTGGGGGCTAGGGAGTATCGAGTTGATCATTATACATGAAGAAATAACCAATTTCATCGTTTGGTTTATGTTTTACACGCGTTTTAAATTTTATTGCCGAAATCGCTTTTTCTCGCCGAGATAAGCACGTTTTCTGAAATGCCGCTCTCCCGTCACTCTAGTTAATTTTTTATTTAAAAAAAAAAAGGGCTGTTGGGGGCTAGGGAGTATCAAGTTGATCTGCCTAGCCGGGGTCCTGGAAGCCTAACCCGGCGTGATCTTGTGCAAAAAGCCGCTCCCGAGCTCCAGCTGGAAGTGTAAAAAGAACCGGGGCTGGATAAAAAAAAGAACCGGGTGGCCCGGTGGAATTGCTTAGCTGGGGTCCTGGAAGCCTAACCCGGCGTGATCTTGCCCAAAAAGCCACTGCTGAGCTCCAGCTGGAAGTGTAAAAAGAACCGGGCCGGTTAAAAGAAGAACCGGGCGGGCCGGTAAAATTGCTTAGCCGGGGCTCTGGAAGCCTAACACGGCGTGATCTTGTCCAAAAAGCCGCTCGTGAGCTCCAGCTGGAAGTGTTAAAAGAACCGGGCTGGTTAAAAAAAGAACCGGGCTGGTTCAAAAAAGAACCGGGCGGGCCGGTAAAATTGCTTAGCCGGGGCTCTGGAAGCCTAACACGGCGTGATCTTGTCCAAAAAGCCGCTCGTGAGCTCCAGATGGAAGTGTTAAAAGAACCGGTCTGGTTAAAAAAAGAACCAGGCTGGTTAAAAAAAGAACCGGGCGGGCCGGTAAAATGGCTTAGCCGAGGCTCTGGAAGCCTAACACGGCGTGATCTTGTCCAAAAAGCCGCTCGTGAGCTCCAGCTGGAAGTGTAAAAAGAACCGGGCTGGTTAAAAAAAGAACCGGGCTGGTTAAAAAAAGAACCGGGCGGCCGGTAAAATTGCTTAGCCGGGGCTCTGGAAGCCTAACACGCCGTGATCTTGTCCAAAAAGCCGCTGCTGAGCTCCAGCTGGAAGTGTAAAAAGAACCGGGCTGGTTAAAAAAAAGAACCGGGCGGCCCGGTAAAATTGCTTAGCCGGGGTCCTGGAAGCCTAACCCGGCGTGATACTGTGCAAAAAGCCGCTGCTGAGCTCCAGCTGGAAGTGTAAAAAGAACCGGGCTGGTTAAAAAAAGAACCGGGCGACCCGGTAAAATTGCTTAGCCGGGGCTCTGGAAGCCTCAAACGGCGTGATCCTGTCCAAAAAGCCGCTCGTGAGCTCCAGCTGGAAGTGTAAAAAGAACCGGGCTGGTTCAAAAAAAGAACCGGGCGGCCCGGTAGAATTGCTTAGCCGAGGTCCTGGAAGCCTAACCCGCGTGATCTTGCGCAAAAAGCCGCTGCTGAGCTCCAGCTGGAAGTGTAAAAAGAACCGGGCTGGTTCAAAAAAAGAACCGGGCGGCCCGGTAAAATTGCTTAGCCGGGGTCCTGGAAGCCTAACCCGGCGTGATCTTGCCCGAAAGTCGGCCTCTATACTTCCATATTAGGTACCAGGCGCTCACAGCCAACTTGGCGAAAATTTTCTAAGTGCCCACGGCTCTGCGGGGATTGGGCGTCCGACCCGCGCCGGTTCTCAAGCCGGCCTGAAATAACGCAAAACCAGCCTCTCCCCCTGGAGCTCACAGCCAAAGGCGAAACTTTTCTAAGTGCCTACGGATCTGCGGGCTTTTGAGTCCGCCCCGCGCCGGTTCGTCGGTCGGCCTCAAAAAGCGAAAAATCAGCCTCTCTCCCTGGAACTCGACTCGAGTTGATCATTATACATGAAGAAATAACCAATTTCCTCGTTTGGTTTATGTTTTACACGCGTTTTAAATTTTATTGCCGAAATCGCTTTTTCTCGCCGAGATAAGCACGTTTTCTGAAATGCCGCTCTCCCGTCACTCTGGTTAAAGTGTTATGAAAAAAAAGGCTGTTGGGGGCTAGGGAGTATCGAGTTGATCATTATACATGAAGAAATACCCAATTTCATCGTTTGGTTTATGTTTTACACGCGTTTTAAATTTTATTGCCGAAATCGCTTTTTCTCGCCGAGATAAGCACGTTTTCTGAAATGCCGCTCTCCCGTCACTCTGGTTAAAGTGTTATGAAAAAAAAAGGCTGTTGGGGGCTAGGGAGTATCGAGTTGATCATTATACATGAAGAAATAACCAATTTCATCGTTTGGTTTATGTTTTACATGCGTTTTAAATTTTATTGCCGAAATCGCTTTTTCTCGCCGAGATAAGCACGTTTTCTGAAATGCCGCTCTCCCGTCACTCTGGTTAAAGTGTTATGAAAAAAAAGGCTGTTGGGGGCTAGGGAGTATCGAGTTGATCATTATACATGAAGAAATAACCAATTTCATCGTTTGGTTTATGTTTTACACGCGTTTTAAATTTTATTGCCGAAATCGCTTTTTCTCGCCGAGATAAGCACGTTTTCTGAAATGCCGCTCTCCCGTCACTCTGGTTAAAGTGTTATGAAAAAAAAGGCTGTTGGGGGCTAGGGAGTATCGAGTTGATCATTATACATGAAGAAATAACCAATTTCATCGTTTGGTTTATGTTTTACACGCGTTTTAAATTTTATTGCCGAAATCGCTTTTTCTCGCCGAGATAAGCACGTTTTCTGAAATGCCGCTCTCCCGTCACTCTGGTTAAAGTGTTATGAAAAAAAAGGCTGTTGGGGGCTAGGGAGTATCGAGTTGATCATTATACATGAAGAAATAACCAATTTCATCGTTTGGTTTATGTTTTATACGCGTTTTAAATTTTATTGCCGAAATCGCTTTTTCTCGCCGAGATAAGCACGTTTTCTGAAATGCCGCTCTCCCGTCACTCTGGTTAAAGTGTTATGAAAAAAAAGGCTGTTGGGGGCTAGGGAGTATCGAGTTGATCATTATACATGAAGAAATAACCAATTTCATCGTTTGGTTTATGTTTTACACGCGTTTTAAATTTTATTGCCGAAATCGCTTTTTCTCGCCGAGATAAGCACGTTTTCTGAAATGCCGCTCTCCCGTCACTCTGGTTAAAGTGTTATGAAAAAAAAAGGCTGTTGGGGGCTAGGGAGTATCGAGTTGATCTTTATACATGAAGAAATAACCAATTTCATCGTTTGGTTTATGTTTTACATGCGTTTTAAATTTTATTGCCGAAATCGCTTTTTCTCGCCGAGATAAGCACGTTTTCTGAAATGCCGCTCTCCCGTCACTCTGGTTAAAGTGTTATGAAAAAAAAGACTGTTGGGGGCTAGGGAGTATCGAGTTGATCATTATACATGAAGAAATAACCAATTTTATCGTTTGGTTTATGTTTTACACGCGTTTTAAATTTTATTGCCGAAATCGCTTTTTCTCGCCGAGATAAGCACGTTTTCTGAAATGCCGCTCTCCCGTCACTCTGGTTAAAGTGTTATGAAAAAAAAGGCTGTTGGGGGCTAGGGAGTATCGAGTTGATCATTATACATGAAGAAATAACCAATTTCATCGTTTGGTTTATGTTTTACATGCGTTTTAAATTTTATTGCCGAAATCGCTTTTTCTCGCCGAGATAAGCACGTTTTCTGAAATGCCGCTCTCCCGTCACTCTGGTTAAAGTGTTATGAAAAAAAAGGCTGTTGGGGGCTAGGGAGTATCGAGTTGATCATTATACATGAAGAAATAACAATTTTCATCGTTTGGTTTATGTTTTACACGCGTTTTAAATTTTATTGCCGAAATCGCTTTTTCTCGCCGAGATAAGCACGTTTTCTGAAATGCCGCTCTCCCGTCACTCTGGTTAAAGTGTTATGAAAAAAAAGGCTGTTGGGTGCTAGGGAGTATCGAGTTGATCATTATACATGAAGAAATAACCAATTTCATCGTTTGGTTTATGTTTTACACGCGTTTTAAATTTTATTGGCGAAATCGCTTTTTCTCGCCGAGATAAGCACGTTTTCTGAAATGCCGCTCTCCCGTCACTCTGGTTAAAGTGTTATGAAAAAAAAGGCTGTTGGGGGCTAGGGAGTATCGAGTTGATCATTATACATGAAGAAATAACCAATTTCATCGTTTGGTTTATGTTTTACACGCGTTTTAAATTTTATTGCCGAAATCGCTTTTTCTCGCCGAGATAAGCACGTTTTCTGAAATGCCGCTCTCCCGTCACTCTGGTTAAAGTGTTATGAAAAAAAAGGCTGTTGGGGGCTAGGGAGTATCGAGTTGATCATTATACATGAAGAAATAACCAATTTCATCGTTTGGTTTATGTTTTACACGCGTTTTAAATTTTATTGCCGAAATCGCTTTTTCTCGCCGAGATAAGCACGTTTTCTGAAATGCCGCTCTCCCGTCACTCCGGTTAAAGTGTTATGAAAAAAAAGGCTGTTGGGGGCTAGGGAGTATCGAGTTGATCATTATACATGAAGAAATAACCAATTTCATCGTTTGGTTTATGTTTTACACGCGTTTTAAATTTTATTGCCGAAATCGCTTTTTCTCGCCGAGATAAGCACGTTTTCTGAAATGCCGCTCTCCCGTCACTCTGGTTAAAGTGTTATGAAAAAAAAGGCTGTTGGGGGCTAGGGAGTATCGAGTTGATCATTATACATGAAGACATAACCAATTTCATCGTTTGGTTTATGTTTTACACGCGTTTTAAATTTTATTGCCGAAATCGCTTTTTCTCGCCGAGATAAGCACGTTTTCTGAAATGCCGCTCTCCCGTCACTCTGGTTAAAGTGTTATGAAAAAAAAGGCTGTTGGGGGCTAGGGAGTATCGAGTTGATCATTATACATGAAGAAATAACCAATTTCATCGTTTGGTTTATGTTTTACACGCGTTTTAAATTTTATTGCCGAAATCGCTTTTTCTCGCCGAGATAAGCACGTTTTCTGAAATGCCGCTCTCCCGTCACTCTGGTTAAAGTGTTGTGAAAAAAAAGGCTGTTGGGGGCTAGGGAGTATCGAGTTGATCATTATACATGAAGAAATAACCAATTTCATCGTTTGGTTTATCTTTTACATGCGTTTTAAATTTTATTGCCGAAATCGCTTTTTCTCACCGAGATAAGCACGTTTTCTGAAATGCCGCTCTCCCGTCACTCTGGTTAAAGTGTTATGAAAAAAAAGGCTGTTGGGGGCTAGGGAGTATCGAGTTGATCATTATACATGAAGAAATAACCAATTTCATCGTTTGGTTTATGTTTTACACGCGTTTTAAATTTTATTGCCGAAATCGCTTTTTCTCGCCGAGATAAGCACGTTTTCTGAAATGCCGCTCTCCCGTCACTCTGGTTAAAGTGTTATGAAAAAAAAGGCTGTTGGGGGCTAGGGAGTATCGAGTTGATCATTATACATGAAGAAATAACCAATTTCATCGTTTTGTTTATGTTTTACACGCGTTTTAAATTTTATTGCCGAAATCGCTTTTTCTCGCCGAGATAAGCACGTTTTCTGAAATGCCGCTCTCCCGTCACTCTGGTTAAAGTGTTATGAAAAAAAAGGCTGTTGGGGGCTAGGGAGTATCGAGTTGATCATTATACATGAAAAAATAACCAATTTCATCGTTTGGTTTATGTTTTACACGCGTTTTAAATTTTATTGCCGAAATCGCTTTTTCTCGCCGAGATAAGCACGTTTTCTGAAATGCCGCTCTCCCGTCACTCTGGTTAAAGTGTTATAAAAAAAAAGGCTGTTGGGGGCTAGGTAGTATCGAGTTGATCATTATACATGAAGAAATAACCAATTTCATCGTTTGGTTTATGTTTTACACGCGTTTTAAATTTTATTGCCGAAATCGCTTTTTCTCGCCGAGATAAGCACGTTTTCTGAAATGCCGCTCTCCCGTCACTCTGGTTAAAGTGTTATGAAAAAAAAAGGCTGTTGGGGGCTAGGGAGTATCGAGTTGATCATTATACATGAAGAAATAACCAATTTCATCGTTTGGTTTATGTTTTACACGCGTTTTAAATTTTATTGCCGAAATCGCTTTTTCTCGCCGAGATAAGCACGTTTTCTGAAATGCCGCTCTCCCGTCACTCTGGTTAAAGTGTTATGAAAAAAAAGGCTGTTGGGGGCTAGGGAGTATCGAGTTGATCATTATACATGAAGAAATAACCAATTTCATCGTTTGGTTTATGTTTTACACGCGTTTTAAATTTTATTGCCGAAATCGCTTTTTCTCGCCGAGATAAGCACGTTTTCTGAAATGCCGCTCTCCCGTCACTCTGGTTAAAGTGTTATGAAAAAAAAGGCTGTTGGGGGCTAGGGAGTATCGAGTTGATCATTATACATGAAGAAATAACCAATTTCATCGTTTGGTTTATGTTTTACACGCGTTTTAAATTTTATTGCCGAAATCGCTTTTTCTCGCCGAGATAAGCACGTTTTCTGAAATGCCGCTCTCCCGTCACTCTGGTTAAAGTGTTATGAAAAAAAAGGCTGTTGGGGGCTAGGGAGTATCGAGTTGATCATTATACATGAAGAAATAACCAATTTCATCGTTTGGTTTATGTTTTACACGCGTTTTAAATTTTATTGCCGAAATCGCTTTTTCTCGCCGAGATAAGCACGTTTTCTGAAATGCCGCTCTCCCGTCACTCTGGTTAAAGTGTTATGAAAAAAAAGGCTGTTGGGGGCTAGGGCGTATCGAGTTGATCATTATACATGAAGAAATAACCAATTTCATCGTTTGGTTTATGTTTTACACGCGTTTTAAATTGTATTGCCGAAATCGCTTTTTCTCGCCGAGATAAGCACGTTTTCTGAAATGCCGCTCTCCCGTCACTCTGGTTAAAGTGTTATGAAAAAAAAGGCTGTTGGGGGCTAGGGAGTATCGAGTTGATCATTATACATGAAGAAATAACCAATTGCATCGTTTGGTTTATGTTTTACACGCTTTTTAAATTTTATTGCCGAAATCGCTTTTTCTCGCCGAGATAAGCACGTTTTCTGAAATGCCGCTCTCCCGTCACTCTGGTTAAAGTGTTATGAAAAAAAAGGCTGTTGGGGGCTAGGGAGTATCGAGTTGATCATTATACATGAAGAAATAACCAATTTCATCGTTTGGTTTATGTTTTACACGCGTTTTAAATTTTATTGCCGAAATCGCTTTTTCTCGCCGAGATAAGCACGTTTTCTGAAATGCCGCTCTCCCGTCACTCTGGTTAAAGTGTTATGGAAAAAAAAAGGCTGTTGGGGGCTAGGGAGTATCGAGTTGATCATTATACATGAAGAAATAACCAATTTCATCGTTTGGTTTATGTTTTACACGCGTTTTAAATTTTATTGCCGAAATCGCTTTTTCTCGCCGAGATAAGCACGTTTTCTGAAATGCCGCTCTCCCGTCACTCTGGTTAAAGTGTTATGAAAAAAAAGGCTGTTGGGGGCTAGGGAGTATCGAGTTGATCATTATACATGAAGAAATAACCAATTTCATTGTTTGGTTTATGTTTTACACGCGTTTTAAATTTTATTGCCGAAATCGCTTTTTCTCGCCGAGATAAGCACGTTTTCTGAAATGCCACTCTCCCGTCACTCTGGTTAAAGTGTTATGAAAAAAAAGGCTGTTGGGGGCTAGGGAGTATCGAGTTGATCATTATACATGAAGAAATAACCAATTAAATCGTTTGGTTTATGTTTTACACGCGTTTTAAATTTTATTGCCGAAATCGCTTTTTCTCGCCGAGATAAGCACTTTTTCTGAAATGCCGCTCTCCCGTCACTCTGGTTAAAGTGTTATGAAAAAAAAGGCTGTTGGGGGCTAGGGAGTATCGAGTTGATCATTATACATGAAGAAATAACCAATTTCATCGTTTGGTTTATGTTTTACACGCGTTTTAAATTTTATTGCCGAAATCGCTTTTTCTCGCCGAGATAAGCACGTTTTCTGAAATGCCGCTCTCCCGTCACTCTGGTTAAAGTGTTATGAAAAAAAAGGCTGTTGGGGGCTAGGGAGTATCGAGTTGATCATTATACATGAAGAAATACCCAATTTCATCGTTTGGTTTATGTTTTACACGCGTTTTAAATTTTATTGCCGAAATCGCTTTTTCTCGCCGAGATAAGCACGTTTTCTGAAATGCCGCTCTCCCGTCACTCTGGTTAAAGTGTTATGAAAAAAAAGGCTGTTGGGGGCTAGGGAGTATCGAGTTGATCATTATACATGAAGAAATAACCAATTTCATCGTTTGGTTTATGTTTTACATGCGTTTTAAATTTTATTGCCGAAATCTCTTTTTCTCGCCGAGATAAGCACGTTTTCTGAAATGCCGCTCTCCCGTCACTCTGGTTAAAGTGTTATGAAAAAAAAGGCTGTTGGGGGCTAGGGAGTATCGAGTTGATCATTATACATGAAGAAATAACCAATTTCATCGTTTGGTTTATGTTTTACACGCGTTTTAAATTTTATTGCCGAAATCGCTTTTTCTCGCCGAGATAAGCACGTTTTCTGAAATGCCGCTCTCCCGTCACTCTGGTTAAAGTGTTATGAAAAAAAAGGCTGTTGGGGGCTAGGGAGTATCGAGTTGATCATTATACATGAAGAAATAACTAATTTCATCGTTTGGTTTATGTTTTAGACGCGTTTTAAATTTTATTGCCGAAATCGCTTTCTCTCGCCGAGATAAGCACATTTTCTGAAATGCCGCTCTCCCGTCACTCTGGTTAAAGTGTTATGAAAAAAAAGGCTGTTGGGGGCTAGGGAGTATCGAGTTGATCATTATACATGAAGAAATAACCAATTTCATCGTTTGGTTTATGTTTTACACGCGTTTTAAATTTTATTGCCGAAATCGCTTTTTCTCGCCGAGATAAGCACGTTTTCTGAAATGCCGCTCTCCCGTCACTCTGGTTAAAGTGTTATGAAAAAAAAGGCTGTTGGGGGCTAGGGAGTATCGAGTTGATCATTATACATGAAGAAATAACCAATTTCATCGTTTGGTTTATGTTTTACACGCGTTTTAAATTTTATTGGCGAAATCGCTTTTTCTCGCCGAGATAAGCACGTTTTCTGAAATGCCGCTCTCCCGTCACTCTGGTTAAAGTGTTATGAAAAAAAAGGCTGTTGGGGGCTAGGGAGTATTGAGTTGATCATTATACATGAAGAAATAACCAATTTCATCGTTTGGTTTATGTTTTACACGCGTTTTAAATTTTATTGCCGAAATCGCTTTTTCTCGCCGAGATAAGCACGTTTTCTGAAATGCCGCTCTCCCGTCACTCTGGTTAAAGTGTTATGAAAAAAAAGGCTGTTGGGGGCTAGGGAGTATCGAGTTGATCATTATACATGAAGAAATAACCAATTTCATCGTTTGGTATATGTTTTACACGCGTTTTAAATTTTATTGCCGAAATCGCTTTTTCTCGCCGAGATAAGCACGTTTTCTGAAATGCCGCTCTCCCGTCACTCTGGTTAAAGTGTTATGAAAAAAAAGGCTGTTGGGGGCTAGGGAGTATCGAGTTGATCATTATACATGAAGAAATAACCAATTTCATCGTTTGGTTTATGTTTTACACGCGTTTTAAATTGTATTGCCGAAATCGCTTTTTCTCGCCGAGATAAGCACGTTTTCTGAAATGCCGCTCTCCCGTCACTCTGGTTAAAGTGTTATGAAAAAAAAGGCTGTTGGGGGCTAGGGAGTATCGAGTTGATCATTATACATGAAGAAATAACCAATTGCATCGTTTGGTTTATGTTTTACACGCTTTTTAAATTTTATTGCCGAAATCGCTTTTTCTCGCCGAGATAAGCACGTTTTCTGAAATGCCGCTCTCCCGTCACTCTGGTTAAAGTGTTATGAAAAAAAAGGCTGTTGGGGGCTAGGGAGTATCGAGTTGATCATTATACATGAAGAAATAACCAATTTCATCGTTTGGTTTATGTTTTACACGCGTTTTAAATTTTATTGCCGAAATCGCTTTTTCTCGCCGAGATAAGCACGTTTTCTGAAATGCCGCTCTCCCGTCACTCTGGTTAAAGTGTTATGGAAAAAAAAAGGCTGTTGGGGGCTAGGGAGTATCGAGTTGATCATTATACATGAAGAAATAACCAATTTCATCGTTTGGTTTATGTTTTACACGCGTTTTAAATTTTATTGCCGAAATCGCTTTTTCTCGCCGAGATAAGCACGTTTTCTGAAATGCCGCTCTCCCGTCACTCTGGTTAAAGTGTTATGAAAAAAAAGGCTGTTGGGGGCTAGGGAGTATCGAGTTGATCATTATACATGAAGAAATACCCAATTTTATCGTTTGGTTTATGTTTTACACGCGTTTTAAATTTTATTGCCGAAATCGCTTTTTCTCGCCGAGATAAGCACGTTTTCTGAAATGCCGCTCTCCCGTCACTCTGGTTAAAGTGTTATGAAAAAAAAGGCTGTTGGGGGCTAGGGAGTATCGAGTTGATCATTATACATGAAGAAATAACCAATTTCATCGTTTGGTTTATGTTTTACACGCGTTTTAAATTTTATTGCCGAAATCGCTTTTTCTCGCCGAGATAAGCACGTTTTCTGAAATGCCGCTCTCCCGTCACTCTGGTTAAAGTGTTATGAAAAAAAAGGCTGTTGGGGGCTAGGGAGTATCGAGTTGATCATTATACATGAAGAAATAACCAATTTCATCGTTTGGTTTATGTTTTACACGCGTTTTAAATTTTATTGCCGAAATCGCTTTTTCTCGCCGAGATAAGCACGTTTTCTGAAATGCCGCTCTCCCGTCACTCTGGTTAAAGTGTTATAAAAAAAAAAGGCTGTTGGGGGCTAGGGAGTATCGAGTTGATCATTATACATGAAGAAATAACCAATTTCATCGTTTGGTTTGTTTTACACGCGTTTTAAATTTTATTGCCAAAATCACTTTTTCTCGCCGAGATGAGCACGTTTTCTGAAATGCCGCTCTCCCGTCACTCTGGTTAAAGTGTTATGAAAAAAAAGGCTGTTGGGGGCTAGGGAGTATCGAGTTGATCATTATACATGAAGAAATAACCAATTTCATCGTTTGGTTTATGTTTTACATGCGTTTTAAATTTTATTGCCGAAATCGCTTTTTCTCGCCGAGATAAGCACGTTTTCTGAAATGCCGCTCTCCCGTCACTCTGGTTAAAGTGTTATGAAAAAAAAGGCTGTTGGGGGCTAGGGAGTATCGAGTTGATCATTATACATGAAGAAATAACCAATTGCATCGTTTGGTTTATGTTTTACACGCGTTTTAAATTTTATTGCCGAAATCGCTTTTTCTCGCCGAGATAAGCACTTTTTCTGAAATGCCGCTCTCCCGTCACTCTGGTTAAAGTGTTATGGAAAAAAAGGCTGTTGGGGGCTAGGGAGTATCGAGTTGATCATCATACATGAAGAAATAACCAATTTCATCGTTTGGTTTATGTTTTACACGCGTTTTAAATTTTATTGCCGAAATCGCTTTTTCTCGCCGAGATAAGCACGTTTTCTGAAATGCCGCTCTCCCGTCACTCTGGTTAAAGTGTTATGAAAAAAAGGCTGTTGGGGGCTAGGGAGTATCGAGTTGATCATTATACATGAAGAAATAACCAATTTCATCGTTTGGTTTATGTTTTACACGCGTTTTAAATTTTATTGCCGAAATCGCTTTTTCTCGCCGAGATAAGCACGTTTTCTGAAATGCCGCTCTCCCGTCACTCTGGTTAAAGTGTTATGAAAAAAAAGGCTGTTGGGGGCTAGGGAGTATCGAGTTGATCATTATACATGAAGAAATAACCAATTTCATCGTTTGGTTTATGTTTTACATGCGTTTTAAATTTTATTGCCGAAATCTCTTTTTCTCGCCGAGATAAGCACGTTTTCTGAAATGCCGCTCTCCCGTCACTCTGGTTAAAGTGTTATGAAAAAAAAGGCTGTTGGGGGCTGGGGAGTATCGAGTTGATCATTATACATGAAGAAATAACCAATTTCATCGTTTGGTTTATGTTTTACACGCGTTTTAAATTTTATTGCCGAAATCGCTTTTTCTCGCCGAGATAAGCACGTTTTCTGAAATGCCGCTCTCCCGTCACTCTGGTTAAAGTGTTATGAAAAAAAAGGCTGTTGGGGGCTAGGGAGTATCGAGTTGATCATTATACATGAAGAAATAACCAATTTCATCGTTTGGTTTATGTTTTACACGCGTTTTAAATTTTATTGCCGAAATCGCTTTTTCTCGCCGAGATAAGCACGTTTTCTGAAATGCCGCTCTCCCGTCACTCTAGTTAAAGTGTTATGAAAAAAAAGGCTGTTGGGGGCTAGGGAGTATCGAGTTGATCATTATACATGAAGAAATAACCAATTTCATCGTTTGGTTTATGTTTTACACGCGTTTTAAATTTTATTGCCGAAATCGCTTTTTCTCGCGGAGATAAGCACGTTTTCTGAAATGCCGCTCTCCCGTCACTCTGGTTAAAGTGTTATGAAAAAAAAGGCTGTTGGGGGCTAGGGAGTATCGAGATGATCATTATACATGAAGAAATAACCAATTTCATCGTTTGGTTTATGTTTTACACGCGTTTTAAATTTTATTGCCGAAATCGCTTTTTCTCGCCGAGATAAGCACGTTTTCTGAAATGCCGCTCTCCCGTCACTCTGGTTAAAGTGTTGTGAAAAAAAAGGCTGTTGGGGGCTAGGGAGTATCGAGTTGATCATTATACATGAAGAAATAACCAATTTCATCGTTTGGTTTATCTTTTACATGCGTTTTAAATTTTATTGCCGAAATCGCTTTTTCTCGCCGAGATAAGCACGTTTTCTGAAATGCCGCTCTCCCGTCACTCTGGTTAAAGTGTTATGAAAAAAAAGGCTGTTGGGGGCTAGGGAGTATCGAGTTGATCATTATACATGAAGAAATAACCAATTTCATCGTTTGGTTTATGTTTTACACGCGTTTTAAATTTTATTGCCGAAATCGCTTTTTCTCGCCGAGATAAGCACGTTTTCTGAAATGCCGCTCTCCCGTCACTCTGGTTAAAGTGTTATGAAAAAAAAAGGCTGTTGGGGGCTAGGGAGTATCGAGTTGATCATTATACATGAAGAAATAACCAATTTCATCGTTTGGTTTATGTTTTACACGCGTTTTAAATTTTATTGCCGAAAACGCTTTTTCTCGCCGAGATAAGCACGTTTTCTGAAATGCCGCTCTCCCGTCACTCTGGTTAAAGTGTTATGAAAAAAAAGGCTGTTGGGGCCTAGGGAGTATCGAGTTGATCATTATACATGAAGAAATAACCAATTTCATCGTTTGGTTTATGTTTTACACGCGTTTTAAATTTTATTGCCGAAATCGCTTTTTCTCGCCGAGATAAGCACGTTTTCTGAAATGCCGCTCTCCCGTCACTCTGGTTAAAGTTTTATAAAAAAAAAAAGGCTGTTGGGGGCTAGGGAGTATCGAGTTGATCATTATACATGAAGAAATAACCAATTTCATCGTTTGGTTTATGTTTTACACGCGTTTTAAATTTTATTGCCGAAATCGCTTTTTCTCGCCGAGATAAGCACGTTTTCTGAAAGGCCGCTCTCCTGTCACTCTGGTTAAAGTGTTATGGAAAAAAAAAGGCTGTTGGGGGCTAGGGAGTATCGAGTTGATCATTATACATGAAGAAATAACCAATTTCATCGTTTGGTTTATGTTTTACACGCGTTTTAAATTTTATTGCCGAAATCGCTTTTTCTCGCCGAGATAAGCACGTTTTCTGAAATGCCGCTCTCCCGTCACTCTGGTTAAAGTGTTATGAAAAAAAAGGCTGTTGGGGGCTAGGGAGTATCGAGTTGATCATTATACATGAAGAAATAACCAATTTCATTGTTTGGTTTATGTTTTACACGCGTTTTAAATTTTATTGCCGAAATCGCTTTTTCTCGCCGAGATAAGCACGTTTTCTGAAATGCCGCTCTCCCGTCACTCTGGTTAAAGTGTTATGAAAAAAAAGGCTGTTGGGGGCTAGGGAGTATCGAGTTGATCATTATACATGAAGAAATAACCAATTGCATCGTTTGGTTTATGTTTTACAAGCGTTTTAAATTTTATTGCCGAAATCGCTTTTTCTCGCCGAGATAAGCACTTTTTCTGAAATGCCGCTCTCCCGTCACTCTGGTTAAAGTGTTATGAAAAAAAAGGCTGTTGGGGGCTAGGGAGTATCGAGTTGATCATTATACATGAAGAAATAACCAATTTCATCGTTTGGTTTATGTTTTACACGCGTTTTAAATTTTATTGCCGAAATCGCTTTTTCTCGCCGAGATAAGCACGTTTTCTGAAATGCCGCTCTCCCGTCACTCTGGTTAAAGTGTTATGAAAAAAAAGGCTGTTGGGGGCTAGGGAGTATCGAGTTGATCATTATACATGAAGAAATACCCAATTTCATCGTTTGGTTTATGTTTTACACGCGTTTTAAATTTTATTGCCGAAATCGCTTTTTCTCGCCGAGATAAGCACGTTTTCTGAAATGCCGCTCTCCCGTCACTCTGGTTAAAGTGTTATGAAAAAAAAGGCTGTTGGGGGCTAGGGAGTATCGAGTTGATCATTATACATGAAGAAATAACCAATTTCATCGTTTGGTTTATGTTTTACATGCGTTTTAAATTTTATTGCCGAAATCTCTTTTTCTCGCCGAGATAAGCACGTTTTCTGAAATGCCGCTCTCCCGTCACTCTGGTTAAAGTGTTATGAAAAAAAAGGCTGTTGGGGGCTAGGGAGTATCGAGTTGATCATTATACATGAAGAAATAACCAATTTCATCGTTTGGTTTATGTTTTACACGCGTTTTAAATTTTATTGCCGAAATCGCTTTTTCTCGCCGAGATAAGCACGTTTTCTGAAATGCCGCTCTCCCGTCACTCTGGTTAAAGTGTTATGAAAAAAAAGGCTGTTGGGGGCTAGAGAGTATCGAGTTGATCATTATACATGAAGAAATACCCAATTTCATCGTTTGGTTTATGTTTTACACGCGTTTTAAATTTTATTGCCGAAATCGCTTTTTCTCGCCGAGATAAGCACGTTTTCTGAAATGCCGCTCTCCCGTCACTCTGGTTAAAGTGTTATGAAAAAAAAGGCTGTTGGGGGCTAGGGAGTATCGAGTTGATCATTATACATGAAGAATTAACCAATTTCATCGTTTGGTTTATGTTTTACATGCGTTTTAAATTTTATTGCCGAAATCTCTTTTTCTCGCCGAGATAAGCACGTTTTCTGAAATGCCGCTCTCCGTCACTCTGGTTAAAGTGTTATGAAAAAAAAGGCTGTTGGGGGCTAGGGAGTATCGAGTTGATCATTATACATGAAGAAATAACCAATTTCATCGTTTGGTTTATGTTTTACACGCGTTTTAAATTTTATTGCCGAAATCGCTTTTTCTCGCCGAGATAAGCACGTTTTCTGAAATGCCGCTCTCCCGTCACTCTGGTTAAAGTGTTATGAAAAAAAAGGCTGTTGGGGGCTAGGGAGTATCGAGTTGATCATTATACATGAAGAAATAACTAATTTCATCGTTTGGTTTATGTTTTAGACGCGTTTTAAATTTTATTGCCGAAATCGCTTTCTCTCGCCGAGATAAGCACGTTTTCTGAAATGCCGCTCTCCCGTCACTCTGGTTAAAGTGTTATGAAAAAAAAGGCTGTTGGGGGCTAGGGAGTATCGAGTTGATCATTATACATGAAGAAATAACCAATTTCATCGTTTGGTTTATGTTTTACACGCGTTTTAAATTTTATTGCCGAAATCGCTTTTTCTCGCCGAGATAAGCACGTTTTCTGAAATGCCGCTCTCCCGTCACTCTGGTTAAAGTGTTATGAAAAAAAAGGCTGTTGGGGGCTAGGGAGTATCGAGTTGATCATTATACATGAAGAAATAACCAATTTCATCGTTTGGTTTATGTTTTACACGCGTTTTAAATTTTATTGGCGAAATCGCTTTTTCTCGCCGAGATAAGCACGTTTTCTGAAATGCCGCTCTCCCGTCACTCTGGTTAAAGTGTTATGAAAAAAAAGGCTGTTGGGGGCTAGGGAGTATCGAGTTGATCATTATACATGAAGAAATAACCAATTTCATCGTTTGGTTTATGTTTTACACGCGTTTTAAATTTTATTGCCGAAATCGCTTTTTCTCGCCGAGATAAGCACGTTTTCTGAAATGCCGCTCTCCCGTCACTCTGGTTAAAGTGTTATGAAAAAAAAGGCTGTTGGGGGCTAGGGAGTATCGAGTTGATCATTATACATGAAGAAATAACCAATTTCATCGTTTGGTATATGTTTTACACGCGTTTTAAATTTTATTGCCGAAATCGCTTTTTCTCGCCGAGATAAGCACGTTTTCTGAAATGCCGCTCTCCCGTCACTCTGGTTAAAGTGTTATGAAAAAAAAGGCTGTTGGGGGCTAGGGAGTATCGAGTTGATCATTATACATGAAGAAATAACCAATTTCATCGTTTGGTTTATGTTTTACACGCGTTTTAAATTGTATTGCCGAAATCGCTTTTTCTCGCCGAGATAAGCACGTTTTCTGAAATGCCGCTCTCCCGTCACTCTGGTTAAAGTGTTATGAAAAAAAAGGCTGTTGGGGGCTAGGGAGTATCGAGTTGATCATTATACATGAAGAAATAACCAATTGCATCGTTTGGTTTATGTTTTACACGCTTTTTAAATTTTATTGCCGAAATCGCTTTTTCTCGCCGAGATAAGCACGTTTTCTGAAATGCCGCTCTCCCGTCACTCTGGTTAAAGTGTTATGAAAAAAAAGGCTGTTGGGGGCTAGGGAGTATCGAGTTGATCATTATACATGAAGAAATAACCAATTTCATCGTTTGGTTTATGTTTTACACGCGTTTTAAATTTTATTGCCGAAATCGCTTTTTCTCGCCGAGATAAGCACGTTTTCTGAAATGCCGCTCTCCCGTCACTCTGGTTAAAGTGTTATGGAAAAAAAAAGCCTGTTGGGGGCTAGGGAGTATCGAGTTGATCATTATACATGAAGAAATAACCAATTTCATCGTTTGGTTTATGTTTTACACGCGTTTTAAATTTTATTGGCGAAATCGCTTTTTCTCGCCGAGATAAGCACGTTTTCTGAAATGCCGCTCTCCCGTCACTCTGGTTAAAGTGTTATGAAAAAAAAGGCTGTTGGGGGCTAGGGAGTATCGAGTTGATCATTATACATGAAGAAATAACCAATTTCATCGTTTGGTTTATGTTTTACACGCGTTTTAAATTTTATTGCCGAAATCGCTTTTTCTCGCCGAGATAAGCACGTTTTCTGAAATGCCGCTCTCCCGTCACTCTGGTTAAAGTGTTATGAAAAAAAAGGCTGTTGGGGGCTAGGGAGTATCGAGTTGATCATTATACATGAAGAAATAACCAATTTCATCGTTTGGTATATGTTTTACACGCGTTTTAAATTTTATTGCCGAAATCGCTTTTTCTCGCCGAGATAAGCACGTTTTCTGAAATGCCGCTCTCCCGTCACTCTGGTTAAAGTGTTATGAAAAAAAAGGCTGTTGGGGGCTAGGGAGTATCGAGTTGATCATTATACATGAAGAAATAACCAATTTCATCGTTTGGTTTATGTTTTACACGCGTTTTAAATTGTATTGCCGAAATCGCTTTTTCTCGCCGAGATAAGCACGTTTTCTGAAATGCCGCTCTCCCGTCACTCTGGTTAAAGTGTTATGAAAAAAAAGGCTGTTGGGGGCTAGGGAGTATCGAGTTGATCATTATACATGAAGAAATAACCAATTGCATCGTTTGGTTTATGTTTTACACGCTTTTTAAATTTTATTGCCGAAATCGCTTTTTCTCGCCGAGATAAGCACGTTTTCTGAAATGCCGCTCTCCCGTCACTCTGGTTAAAGTGTTATGAAAAAAAAGGCTGTTGGGGGCTAGGGAGTATCGAGTTGATCATTATACATGAAGAAATAACCAATTTCATCGTTTGGTTTATGTTTTACACGCGTTTTAAATTTTATTGCCGAAATCGCTTTTTCTCGCCGAGATAAGCACGTTTTCTGAAATGCCGCTCTCCCGTCACTCTGGTTAAAGTGTTATGGAAAAAAAAAGCCTGTTGGGGGCTAGGGAGTATCGAGTTGATCATTATACATGAAGAAATAACCAATTTCATCGTTTGGTTTATGTTTTACACGCGTTTTAAATTTTATTGCCGAAATCGCTTTTTCTCGCCGAGATAAGCACGTTTTCTGAAATGCCGCTCTCCCGTCACTCTGGTTAAAGTGTTATGAAAAAAAAGGCTGTTGGGGGCTAGGGAGTATCGAGTTGATCATTATACATGAAGAAATACCCAATTTCATCGTTTGGTTTATGTTTTACACGCGTTTTAAATTTTATTGCCGAAATCGCTTTTTCTCGCCGAGATAAGCACGTTTTCTGAAATGCCGCTCTCCCGTCACTCTGGTTAAAGTGTTATGAAAAAAAAGGCTGTTGGGGGCTAGGGAGTATCGAGTTGATCATTATACATGAAGAAATAACCAATTTCATCGTTTGGTTTATGTTTTACACGCGTTTTAAATTTTATTGCCGAAATCGCTTTTTCTCGCCGAGATAAGCACGTTTTCTGAAATGCCGCTCTCCCGTCACTCTGGTTAAAGTGTTATGAAAAAAAAGGCTGTTGGGGGCTAGGGAGTATCGAGTTGATCATTATACATGAAGAAATAACCAATTTCATCGTTTGGTTTATGTTTTACACGCGTTTTAAATTTTATTGCCGAAATCGCTTTTTCTCGCCGAGATAAGCACGTTTTCTGAAATGCCGCTCTCCCGTCACTCTGGTTAAAGTGTTATAAAAAAAAAAGGCTGTTGGGGGCTAGGGAGTATCGAGTTGATCATTATACATGAAGAAATAACCAATTTCATCGTTTGGTTTGTTTTACACGCGTTTTAAATTTTATTGCCGAAATCGCTTTTTCTCGCCGAGATGAGCACGTTTTCTTAAAATGCCGCTCTCCCGTCACTCTGGTTAAAGTGTTATGAAAAAAAAGGCTGTTGGGGGCTAGGGAGTATCGAGTTGATCATTATACATGAAGAAATAACCAATTTCATCGTTTGGTTTATGTTTTACATGCGTTTTAAATTTTATTGCCGAAATCGCTTTTTCTCGCCGAGATAAGCACGTTTTCTGAAATGCCGCTCTCCCGTCACTCTGGTTAAAGTGTTATGAAAAAAAAGGCTGTTGGGGGCTAGGGAGTATCGAGTTGATCTTTATACATGAAGAAATAACCAATTTCATCGTTTGGTTTATGTTTTACACGCGTTTTAAATTTTATTGCCGAAATCGCTTTTTCTCGCCGAGATAAGCACGTTTTCTGAAATGCCGCTCTCCCGTCACTCTGGTTAAAGTGTTATGAAAAAAAAGGCTGTTGGGGGCTAGGGAGTATCGAGTTGATCATCATACATGAAGAAATAACCAATTTCATCGTTTGGTTTATGTTTTACACGCGTTTTAAATTTTATTGCCGAAATCGCTTTTTCTCGCCGAGATAAGCACGTTTTCTGAAATGCCGCTCTCCCGTCACTCTGGCTAAAGTGTTATGAAAAAAAAAGGCTGTTGGGGGCTAGGGAGTATCGAGTTGATCATTATACATGAAGAAATAACCAATTTCATCGTTTGGTTTATGTTTTACACGCGTTTTAAATTTTATTGCCGAAATCGCTTTTTCTCGCCGAGATAAGCACGTTTTCTGAAATGCCGCTCTCCCGTCACTCTGGTTAAAGTGTTATGAAAAAAAAGGCTGTTGGGGGCTAGGGAGTATCGAGTTGATCATTATACATGAAGAAATAACCAATTTCATCGTTTGGTTTATGTTTTACACGCGTTTTAAATTTTATTGCCGAAATCGCTTTTTCTCGCCGAGATAAGCACGTTTTCTGAAATGCCGCTCTCCCGTCACTCTGGTTAAAGTGTTATGAAAAAAAAGGTTGTTGGGGGCTAGGGAGTATCGAGTTGATCATTATACATGAAGAAATAACCAATTTCATCGTTTGGTTTATGTTTTACACGCGTTTTAAATTTTATTGCCGAAATCGCTTTTTCTCGCCGAGATAAGCACGTTTTCTGAAATGCCGCTCTCCCGTCACTCTGGTTAAAGTGTTATGAAAAAAAAGGCTGTTGGGGGCTAGGGAGTATCGAGTTGATCATTATACATGAAGAAATAACCAATTTCATCGTTTGGTTTATGTTTTACACGCGTTTTAAATTTTATTGCCGAAATCGCTTTTTCTCGCCGAGATAAGCACGTTTTCTGAAATGCCGCTCTCCCGTCACTCTGGTTAAAGTGTTATGAAAAAAAAGGCTGTTGGGGGCTAGGGAGTATCGAGTTGATCATTATACACGAAGAAATAACCAATTTCATCGTTTGGTTTATGTTTTACACGCGTTTTAAATTGTATTGCCGAAATCGCTTTTTCTCGCCGAGATAAGCACGTTTTCTGAAATGCCGCTCTCCCGTCACTCTGGTTAAAGTGTTATGAAAAAAAAGGCTGTTGGGGGCTAGGGAGTATCGAGTTGATCATTATACATGAAGAAATAACCAATTGCATCGTTTGGTTTATGTTTTACACGCTTTTTAAATTTTATTGCCGAAATCGCTTTTTCTCGCCGAGATAAGCACGTTTTCTGAAATGCCGCTCTCCCGTCACTCTGGTTAAAGTGTTATGAAAAAAAAGGCTGTTGGGGGCTAGGGAGTATCGAGTTGATCATTATACATGAAGAAATAACCAATTTCATCGTTTGGTTTATGTTTTACACGCGTTTTAAATTTTATTGCCGAAATCGCTTTTTCTCGCCGAGATAAGCACGTTTTCTGAAATGCCGCTCTCCCGTCACTCTGGACAAAGTGTTATGGAAAAAAAAAGGCTGTTGGGGGCTAGGGAGTATCGAGTTGATCATTATACATGAAGAAATAACCAATTTCATCGTTTGGTTTATGTTTTACACGCGTTTTAAATTTTATTGCCGAAATCGCTTTTTCTCGCCGAGATAAGCACGTTTTCTGAAATGCCGCTCTCCCGTCACTCTGGTTAAAGTGTTATGAAAGAAAAGGCTGTTGGGGGCTAGGGAGTATCGAGTTGATCATTATACATGAAGAAATAACCAATTTCATCGTTTGGTTTATGTTTTACACGCGTTTTAAATTTTATTGCCGAAATCGCTTTTTCTCGCCGAGATAAGCACGTTTTCTGAAATGCCGCTCTCCCGTCACTCTGGTTAAAGTGTTATGAAAAAAAAGGCTGTTGGGGGCTAGGGAGTATCGAGTTGATCATTATACATGAAGAAATAACCAATTTCATCGTTTGGTTTATGTTTTACACGCGTTTTAAATTTTATTGCCGAAATCGCTTTTTCTCGCCGAGATAAGCACGTTTTCTGAAATGCCGCTCTCCCGTCACTCTGGTTAAAGTGTTATGAAAAAAAAGGCTGTTGGGGGCTAGGGAGTATCGAGTTGATCATTATACATGAAGAAATAACCAATTTCATCGTTTGGTTTATGTTTTACACGCGTTTTAAATTTTATTGCCGAAATCGCTTTTTCTCGCCGAGATAAGCACGTTTTCTGAAATGCCGCTCTCCCGTCACTCTGGTTAAAGTGTTATGAAAAAAAAGGCTGTTGGGGGCTAGGGAGTATCGAGTTGATCATTATACATGAAGAAATAACCAATTTCATCGTTTGGTTTATGTTTTACACGCGTTTTAAATTTTATTGCCGAAATCGCTTTTTCTCGCCGAGATAAGCACGTTTTCTGAAATGCCGCTCTCCCGTCACTCTGGTTAAAGTGTTATGAAAAAAAAGGCTGTTGGGGGCTAGGGAGTATCGAGTTGATCATTATACATGAAGAAATAACCAATTGCATCGTTTGGTTTATGTTTTACACGCGTTTTAAATTGTATTGCCGAAATCGCTTTTTCTCGCCGAGATAAGCACGTTTTCTGAAATGCCGCTCTCCCGTCACTCTGGTTAAAGTGTTATGAAAAAAAAAGGCTGTTGGGGGCTAGGGAGTATCGAGTTGATCATTATACATGAAGAAATAACCAATTGCATCGTTTGGTTTATGTTTTACACGCTTTTTAAATTTTATTGCCGAAATCGCTTTTTCTCGCCGAGATAAGCACGTTTTCTGAAATGCCGCTCTCCCGTCACTCTGGTTAAAGTGTTATGAAAAAAAAGGCTGTTGGGGGCTAGGGAGTATCGAGTTGATCATTATACATGAAGAAATAACCAATTTCATCGTTTGGTTTATGTTTTACACGCGTTTTAAATTTTATTGCCGAAATCGCTTTTTCTCGCCGAGATAAGCACGTTTTCTGAAATGCCGCTCTCCCGTCACTCTGGACAAAGTGTTATGGAAAAAAAAAGGCTGTTGGGGGCTAGGGAGTATCGAGTTGATCATTATACATGAAGAAATAACCAATTTCATCGTTTGGTTTATGTTTTACACGCGTTTTAAATTTTATTGCCGAAATCGCTTTTTCTCGCCGAGATAAGCACGTTTTCTGAAATGCCGCTCTCCCGTCACTCTGGTTAAAGTGTTATGAAAGAAAAGGCTGTTGGGGGCTAGGGAGTATCGAGTTGATCATTATACATGAAGAAATAACCAATTTCATTGTTTGGTTTATGTTTTACACGCGTTTTAAATTTTATTGCCGAAATCGCTTTTTCTCGCCGAGATAAGCACGTTTTCTGAAATGCCGCTCTCCCGTCACTCTGGTTAAAGTGTTATGAAAAAAAAGGCTGTTGGGGGCTAGGGAGTATCGAGTTGATCATTATACATGAAGAAATAACCAATTGCATCGTTTGGTTTATGTTTTACACGCGTTTTAAATTTTATTGCCGAAATCGCTTTTTCTCGCCGAGATAAGCACTTTTTCTGAAATGCCGCTCTCCCGTCACTCTGGTTAAAGTGTTATGAAAAAAAAGGCTGTTGGGGGCTAGGGAGTATCGAGTTGATCATTATACATGAAGAAATAACCAATTTCATCGTTTGGTTTATGTTTTACACGCGTTTTAAATTTTATTGCCGAAATCGCTTTTTCTCGCCGAGATAAGCACGTTTTCTGAAATGCCGCTCTCCCGTCACTCTGGTTAAAGTGTTATGAAAAAAAAGGCTGTTGGGGGCTAGGGAGTATCGAGTTGATCATTATACATGAAGAAATACCCAATTTCATCGTTTGGTTTATGTTTTACACGCGTTTTAAATTTTATTGCCGAAATCGCTTTTTCTCGCCGAGATAAGCACGTTTTCTGAAATGCCGCTCTCCCGTCACTCTGGTTAAAGTGTTATGAAAAAAAAGGCTGTTGGGGGCTAGGGAGTATCGAGTTGATCATTATACATGAAGAAATAACCAATTTCATCGTTTGGTTTATGTTTTACATGCGTTTTAAATTTTATTGCCGAAATCTCTTTTTCTCGCCGAGATAAGCACGTTTTCTGAAATGCCGCTCTCCCGTCACTCTGGTTAAAGTGTTATGAAAAAAAAGGCTGTTGGGGGCTAGGGAGTATCGAGTTGATCATTATACATGAAGAAATAACCAATTTCATCGTTTGGTTTATGTTTTACACGCGTTTTAAATTTTATTGCCGAAATCGCTTTTTCTCGCCGAGATAAGCACGTTTTCTGAAATGCCGCTCTCCCGTCACTCTGGTTAAAGTGTTATGAAAAAAAAGGCTGTTGGGGGCTAGGGAGTATCGAGTTGATCATTATACATGAAGAAATAACCAATTTCATCGTTTGGTTTATGTTTTACACGCGTTTTAAATTTTATTGCCGAAATCGCTTTTTCTCGCCGAGATAAGCACGTTTTCTGAAATGCCGCTCTCCCGTCACTCTGGTTAAAGTGTTATGAAAAAAAAGGCTGTTGGGGGCTAGGGAGTATCGAGTTGATCATTATACATGAAGAAATAACCAATTTCATCGTTTGGTTTATGTTTTACACGCGTTTTAAATTTTATTGCCGAAATCGCTTTTTCTCGCCGAGATAAGCACGTTTTCTGAAATGCCGCTCTCCCGTCACTCTGGTTAAAGTGTTATGAAAAAAAAGGCTGTTGGGGGCTAGGGAGTATCGAGTTGATCATTATACATGAAGAAATAACCAATTTCATCGTTTGGTTTATGTTTTACACCCGTTTTAAATTTTATTGCCGAAATCGCTTTTTCTCGCCGAGATAAGCACGTTTTCTGAAATGCCGCTCTCCCGTCACTCTGGTTAAAGTGTTATGAAAAAAAAGGCTGTTGGGGGCTAGGGAGTATCGAGTTGATCATTATACATGAAGAAATAACCAATTTCATCGTTTGGTTTATGTTTTACATGCGTTTTAAATTTTATTGCCGAAATCGCTTTTTCTCGCCGAGATAAGCACGTTTTCTGAAATGCCGCTCTCCCGTCACTCTGGTTAAAGTGTTATGAAAAAAAAGGCTGTTGGGGGCTAGGGAGTATCGAGTTGATCATTATACATGAAGAAATAACCAATTTTATCGTTTGGTTTATGTTTTACACGCGTTTTAAATTTTATTGCCGAAATCGCTTTTTCTCGCCGAGATAAGCACGTTTTCTGAAATGCCGCTCTCCCGTCACTCTGGTTAAAGTGTTATGAAAAAAAAGGCTGTTGGGGGCTAGGGAGTATCGAGTTGATCATTATACATGAAGAAATAACCAATTTCATCGTTTGGTTTATGTTTTACACGCGTTTTAAATTTTATTGCCGAAATCGCTTTTTCTCGCCGAGATAAGCACGTTTTCTGAAATGCCGCTCTCCCGTCACTCTGGTTAAAGTGTTATGAAAAAAAAGGCTGTTGGGGGCTAGGGAGTATCGAGTTGATCATTATACATGAAGAAATAACCAATTTCATCGTTTGGTTTATGTTTTACACGCGTTTTAAATTTTATAGCCGAAATCGCTTTTTCTCGCCGAGATAAGCACGTTTTCTGAAATGCCGCTCTCCCGTCACTCTGGTTAAAGTGTTATAAAAAAAAAAAGGCTGTTGGGGGCTAGGGAGTATCGAGTTGATCATTATACATGAAGAAATAACCAATTTCATCGTTTGGTTTATGTTTTACACGCGTTTTAAATTTTATTGCCGAAATCGCTTTTTCTCGCCGAGATAAGCACGTTTTCTGAAATGCCGCTCTCCCGTCACTCTGGTTAAAGTGTTATGAAAAAAAAGGCTGTTGGGGGCTAGGGAGTATCGAGTTGATCATTATACATGAAGAAATAACCAATTTCATCGTTTGGTTTATGTTTTACACGCGTTTTAAATTTTATTGCCGAAATCGCTTTTTCTCGCCGAGATAAGCACGTTTTCTGAAATGCCGCTCTCCCGTCACTCTGGTTAAAGTGTTATGAAAAAAAAAGGCTGTTGGGGGCTAGGGACTATCGAGTTGATCATTATACATAAAGAAATAACCAATTTCATCGTTTGGTTTATGTTTTACACGCTTTTTAAATTTTATTGCCGAAATCGCTTTTTCTCGCCGAGATAAGCACGTTTTCTGAAATGCCGCTCTCCCGTCACTCTGGTTAAAGTGTTATGAAAAAAAAGGCTGTTGGGGGCTAGGGAGTATCGAGTTGATCATTATACATGAAGAAATAACCAATTTCATCGTTTGGTTTATGTTTTACACGCGTTTTAAATTTTATTGCCGAAATCGCTTTTTCTCGCCGAGATAAGCACGTTTTCTGAAATGCCGCTCTCCCGTCACTCTGGTTAAAGTGTTATGGAAAAAAAAAGGCTGTTGGGGTCTAGGGAGTATCGAGTTGATCATTATACATGAAGAAATAACCAATTTCATCGTTTGGTTTATGTTTTACACGCGTTTTAAATTTTATTGCCGAAATCGCTTTTTCTCGCCGAGATAAGCACGTTTTCTGAAATGCCGCTCTCCCGTCACTCTGGTTAAAGTGTTATGAAAAAAAAGGCTGTTGGGGGCTAGGGAGTATCGAGTTGATCATTATACATGAAGAAATAACCAATTTCATTGTTTGGTTTATGTTTTACACGCGTTTTAAATTTTATTGCCGAAATCGCTTTTTCTCGCCGAGATAAGCACGTTTTCTGAAATGCCGCTCTCCCGTCACTCTGGTTAAAGTGTTATGAAAAAAAAGGCTGTTGGGGGCTAGGGAGTATCGAGTTGATCATTATACATGAAGAAATAACCAATTTCATCGTTTGGTTTATGTTTTACACGCGTTTTAAATTTTATTGCCAAAATCGCTTTTTCTCGCCGAGATAAGCACGTTTTCTGAAATGCCTCTCTCCCGTCACTCTGGTTAAAGTGTTATGAAAAAAAAGGCTGTTGGGGGCTAGGGAGTATCGAGTTGATCATTATACATGAAGAAATAACCAATTTCATCGTTTGGTTTATGTTTTACACGCGTTTTAAATTTTATTGCCGAAATCGCTTTTTCTCGCCGAGATAAGCACGTTTTCTGAAATGCCGCTCTCCCGTCACTCTGGTTAAAGTGTTATGAAAAAAAAGGCTGTTGGGTGCTAGGGAGTATCGAGTTGATCATTATACATGAAGAAATAACCAATTTCATCGTTTGGTTTATGTTTTACACGCGTTTTAAATTTTATTGCCGAAATCGCTTTTTCTCGCCGAGATAAGCACGTTTTCTGAAATGCCGCTCTCCCGTCACTCTGGTTAAAGTGTTATGAAAAAAAAGGCTGTTGGGTGCTAGGGAGTATCGAGTTGATCATTATACATGAAGAAATAACCAATTTCATCGTTTGGTTTATGTTTTACACGCGTTTTAAATTTTATTGCCGAAATCGCTTTTTCTCGCCGAGATAAGCACGTTTTCTGAAATGCCGCTCTCCCGTCACTCTGGTTAAAGTGTTATGAAAAAAAAGGCTGTTGGGGGCTAGGGAGTATCGAGTTGATCATTATACATGAAGAAATAACCAATTTCATCGTTTGGTTTATGTTTTACACGCGTTTTAAATTTTATTGCCGAAATCGCTTTTTCTCGCCGAGATAAGCACGTTTTCTGAAATGCCGCTCTCCCGTCACTCTGGTTAAAGTGTTATGAAAAAAAAGGCTGTTGGGGGCTAGGGAGTATCGAGTTGATCATTATACATGAAGAAATAACCAATTTCATCGTTTGGTTTATGTTTTACACGCGTTTTAAATTTTATTGCCGAAATCGCTTTTTCTCGCCGAGATAAGCACGTTTTCTGAAATGCCGCTCTCCCGTCACTCCGGTTAAAGTGTTATGAAAAAAAAGGCTGTTGGGGGCTAGGGAGTATCGAGTTGATCATTATACATGAAGAAATAACCAATTTCATCGTTTGGTTTATGTTTTACACGCGTTTTAAATTTTATTGCCGAAATCGCTTTTTCTCGCCGAGATAAGCACGTTTTCTGAAATGCCGCTCTCCCGTCACTCTGGTTAAAGTGTTATGAAAAAAAAGGCTGTTGGGGGCTAGGGAGTATCGAGTTGATCATTATACATGAAGAAATAACCAATTTCATCGTTTGGTTTATGTTTTACACGCGTTTTAAATTTTATTGCCGAAATCGCTTTTTCTCGCCGAGATAAGCACGTTTTCTGAAATGCCGCTCTCCCGTCACTCTGGTTAAAGTGTTATGAAAAAAAAGGCTGTTGGGCGCTAGGGAGTATCGAGATGATCATTATACATGAAGAAATAACCAATTTCATCGTTTGGTTTATGTTTTACACGCGTTTTAAATTTTATTGCCGAAATCGCTTTTTCTCGCCGAGATAAGCACGTTTTCTGAAATGCCGCTCTCCCGTCACTCCGGTTAAAGTGTTATGAAAAAAAAGGCTGTTGGGGGCTAGGGAGTATCGAGTTGATCATTATACATGAAGAAATAACCAATTTCATCGTTTGGTTTATGTTTTACACGCGTTTTAAATTTTATTGCCGAAATCGCTTTTTCTCGCCGAGATAAGCACGTTTTCTGAAATGCCGCTCTCCCGTCACTCTGGTTAAAGTGTTGTGAAAAAAAAGGCTGTTGGGGGCTAGGGAGTATCGAGTTGATCATTATACATGAAGAAATAACCAATTTCATCGTTTGGTTTATCTTTTACATGCGTTTTAAATTTTATTGCCGAAATCGCTTTTTCTCGCCGAGATAAGCACGTTTTCTGAAATGCCGCTCTCCCGTCACTCTGGTTAAAGTGTTATGAAAAAAAAGGCTGTTGGGGGCTAGGGAGTATCGAGTTGATCATTATACATGAAGAAATAACCAATTTCATCGTTTGGTTTATGTTTTACACGCGTTTTAAATTTTATTGCCGAAATCGCTTTTTCTCGCCGAGATAAGCACGTTTTCTGAAATGCCGCTCTCCCGTCACTCTGGTTAAAGTGTTATGAAAAAAAAGGCTGTTGGGGGATAGGGAGTATCGAGTTGATCATTATACATGAAGAAATAACCAATTTCATCGTTTGGTTTATGTTTTACACGCGTTTTAAATTTTATTGCCGAAAACGCTTTTTCTCGCCGAGATAAGCACGTTTTCTGAAATGCCGCTCTCCCGTCACTCTGGTTAAAGTGTTATGAAAAAAAAGGCTGTTGGGGGCTAGGGAGTATCGAGTTGATCATTATACATGAAGAAATAACCAATTTCATCGTTTGGTTTATGTTTTACACGCGTTTTAAATTTTATTGCCGAAATCGCTTTTTCTCGCCGAGATAAGCACGTTTTCTGAAATGCCGCTCTCCCGTCACTCTGGTTAAAGTTTTATAAAAAAAAAAAGGCTGTTGGGGGCTAGGGAGTATCGAGTTGATCATTATACATGAAGAAATAACCAATTTCATCGTTTGGTTTATGTTTTACACGCGTTTTAAATTTTATTGCCGAAATCGCTTTTTCTCGCCGAGATAAGCACGTTTTCTGAAATGCCGCTCTCCCGTCACTCTGGTTAAAGTGTTATGAAAAAAAAAGGCTGTTGGGGGCTAGGGAGTATCGAGTTGATCATTATACATGAAGAAATAACCAATTTCATCGTTTGGTTTATGTTTTACACGCGTTTTAAATTTTATTGCCGAAATCGCTTTTTCTCGCCGAGATAAGCACGTTTTCTGAAATGCCGCTCTCCCGTCACTCTGGTTAAAGTGTTATGAAAAAAAAGGCTGTTGGGGGCTAGGGAGTATCGAGTTGATCATTATACATGAAGAAATAACCAATTTCATCGTTTGGTTTATGTTTTACACGCGTTTTAAATTTTATTGCCGAAATCGCTTTTTCTCGCCGAGATAAGCACGTTTTCTGAAATGCCGCTCTCCCGTCACTCTGGTTAAAGTGTTATGAAAAAAAAGGTTGTTGGGGGCTAGGGAGTATCGAGTTGATCATTATACATGAAGAAATAACCAATTTCATCGTTTGGTTTATGTTTTACACGCGTTTTAAATTTTATTGCCGAAATCGCTTTTTCTCGCCGAGATAAGCACGTTTTCTGAAATGCCGCTCTCCCGTCACTCTGGTTAAAGTGTTATGAAAAAAAAGGCTGTTGGGGGCTAGGGAGTATCGAGTTGATCATTATACATGAAGAAATAACCAATTTCATCGTTTGGTTTATGTTTTACACGCGTTTTAAATTTTATTGCCGAAATCGCTTTTTCTCGCCGAGATAAGCACGTTTTCTGAAATGCCGCTCTCCCGTCACTCTGGTTAAAGTGTTATGAAAAAAAAGGCTGTTGGGGGCTAGGGAGTATCGAGTTGATCATTATACACGAAGAAATAACCAATTTCATCGTTTGGTTTATGTTTTACACGCGTTTTAAATTGTATTGCCGAAATCGCTTTTTCTCGCCGAGATAAGCACGTTTTCTGAAATGCCGCTCTCCCGTCACTCTGGTTAAAGTGTTATGAAAAAAAAGGCTGTTGGGGGCTAGGGAGTATCGAGTTGATCATTATACATGAAGAAATAACCAATTGCATCGTTTGGTTTATGTTTTACACGCTTTTTAAATTTTATTGCCGAAATCGCTTTTTCTCGCCGAGATAAGCACGTTTTCTGAAATGCCGCTCTCCCGTCACTCTGGTTAAAGTGTTATGAAAAAAAAGGCTGTTGGGGGCTAGGGAGTATCGAGTTGATCATTATACATGAAGAAATAACCAATTTCATCGTTTGGTTTATGTTTTACACGCGTTTTAAATTTTATTGCCGAAATCGCTTTTTCTCGCCGAGATAAGCACGTTTTCTGAAATGCCGCTCTCCCGTCACTCTGGACAAAGTGTTATGGAAAAAAAAAGGCTGTTGGGGGCTAGGGAGTATCGAGTTGATCATTATACATGAAGAAATAACCAATTTCATCGTTTGGTTTATGTTTTACACGCGTTTTAAATTTTATTGCCGAAATCGCTTTTTCTCGCCGAGATAAGCACGTTTTCTGAAATGCCGCTCTCCCGTCACTCTGGTTAAAGTGTTATGAAAGAAAAGGCTGTTGGGGGCTAGGGAGTATCGAGTTGATCATTATACATGAAGAAATAACCAATTTCATCGTTTGGTTTATGTTTTACACGCGTTTTAAATTTTATTGCCGAAATCGCTTTTTCTCGCCGAGATAAGCACGTTTTCTGAAATGCCGCTCTCCCGTCACTCTGGTTAAAGTGTTATGAAAAAAAAGGCTGTTGGGGGCTAGGGAGTATCGAGTTGATCATTATACATGAAGAAATAACCAATTTCATCGTTTGGTTTATGTTTTACACGCGTTTTAAATTTTATTGCCGAAATCGCTTTTTCTCGCCGAGATAAGCACGTTTTCTGAAATGCCGCTCTCCCGTCACTCTGGTTAAAGTGTTATGAAAAAAAAGGCTGTTGGGGGCTAGGGAGTATCGAGTTGATCATTATACATGAAGAAATAACCAATTTCATCGTTTGGTTTATGTTTTACACGCGTTTTAAATTTTATTGCCGAAATCGCTTTTTCTCGCCGAGATAAGCACGTTTTCTGAAATGCCGCTCTCCCGTCACTCTGGTTAAAGTGTTATGAAAAAAAAGGCTGTTGGGGGCTAGGGAGTATCGAGTTGATCATTATACATGAAGAAATAACCAATTTCATCGTTTGGTTTATGTTTTACACGCGTTTTAAATTTTATTGCCGAAATCGCTTTTTCTCGCCGAGATAAGCACGTTTTCTGAAATGCCGCTCTCCCGTCACTCTGGTTAAAGTGTTATGAAAAAAAAGGCTGTTGGGGGCTAGGGAGTATCGAGTTGATCATTATACATGAAGAAATAACCAATTGCATCGTTTGGTTTATGTTTTACACGCGTTTTAAATTGTATTGCCGAAATCGCTTTTTCTCGCCGAGATAAGCACGTTTTCTGAAATGCCGCTCTCCCGTCACTCTGGTTAAAGTGTTATGAAAAAAAAAGGCTGTTGGGGGCTAGGGAGTATCGAGTTGATCATTATACATGAAGAAATAACCAATTGCATCGTTTGGTTTATGTTTTACACGCTTTTTAAATTTTATTGCCGAAATCGCTTTTTCTCGCCGAGATAAGCACGTTTTCTGAAATGCCGCTCTCCCGTCACTCTGGTTAAAGTGTTATGAAAAAAAAGGCTGTTGGGGGCTAGGGAGTATCGAGTTGATCATTATACATGAAGAAATAACCAATTTCATCGTTTGGTTTATGTTTTACACGCGTTTTAAATTTTATTGCCGAAATCGCTTTTTCTCGCCGAGATAAGCACGTTTTCTGAAATGCCGCTCTCCCGTCACTCTGGACAAAGTGTTATGGAAAAAAAAAGGCTGTTGGGGGCTAGGGAGTATCGAGTTGATCATTATACATGAAGAAATAACCAATTTCATCGTTTGGTTTATGTTTTACACGCGTTTTAAATTTTATTGCCGAAATCGCTTTTTCTCGCCGAGATAAGCACGTTTTCTGAAATGCCGCTCTCCCGTCACTCTGGTTAAAGTGTTATGAAAGAAAAGGCTGTTGGGGGCTAGGGAGTATCGAGTTGATCATTATACATGAAGAAATAACCAATTTCATTGTTTGGTTTATGTTTTACACGCGTTTTAAATTTTATTGCCGAAATCGCTTTTTCTCGCCGAGATAAGCACGTTTTCTGAAATGCCGCTCTCCCGTCACTCTGGTTAAAGTGTTATGAAAAAAAAGGCTGTTGGGGGCTAGGGAGTATCGAGTTGATCATTATACATGAAGAAATAACCAATTGCATCGTTTGGTTTATGTTTTACACGCGTTTTAAATTTTATTGCCGAAATCGCTTTTTCTCGCCGAGATAAGCACTTTTTCTGAAATGCCGCTCTCCCGTCACTCTGGTTAAAGTGTTATGAAAAAAAAGGCTGTTGGGGGCTAGGGAGTATCGAGTTGATCATTATACATGAAGAAATAACCAATTTCATCGTTTGGTTTATGTTTTACACGCGTTTTAAATTTTATTGCCGAAATCGCTTTTTCTCGCCGAGATAAGCACGTTTTCTGAAATGCCGCTCTCCCGTCACTCTGGTTAAAGTGTTATGAAAAAAAAGGCTGTTGGGGGCTAGGGAGTATCGAGTTGATCATTATACATGAAGAAATACCCAATTTCATCGTTTGGTTTATGTTTTACACGCGTTTTAAATTTTATTGCCGAAATCGCTTTTTCTCGCCGAGATAAGCACGTTTTCTGAAATGCCGCTCTCCCGTCACTCTGGTTAAAGTGTTATGAAAAAAAAGGCTGTTGGGGGCTAGGGAGTATCGAGTTGATCATTATACATGAAGAAATAACCAATTTCATCGTTTGGTTTATGTTTTACATGCGTTTTAAATTTTATTGCCGAAATCTCTTTTTCTCGCCGAGATAAGCACGTTTTCTGAAATGCCGCTCTCCCGTCACTCTGGTTAAAGTGTTATGAAAAAAAAGGCTGTTGGGGGCTAGGGAGTATCGAGTTGATCATTATACATGAAGAAATAACCAATTTCATCGTTTGGTTTATGTTTTACACGCGTTTTAAATTTTATTGCCGAAATCGCTTTTTCTCGCCGAGATAAGCACGTTTTCTGAAATGCCGCTCTCCCGTCACTCTGGTTAAAGTGTTATGAAAAAAAAGGCTGTTGGGGGCTAGGGAGTATCGAGTTGATCATTATACATGAAGAAATAACCAATTTCATCGTTTGGTTTATGTTTTACACGCGTTTTAAATTTTATTGCCGAAATCGCTTTTTCTCGCCGAGATAAGCACGTTTTCTGAAATGCCGCTCTCCCGTCACTCTGGTTAAAGTGTTATGAAAAAAAAGGCTGTTGGGGGCTAGGGAGTATCGAGTTGATCATTATACATGAAGAAATAACCAATTTCATCGTTTGGTTTATGTTTTACACGCGTTTTAAATTTTATTGCCGAAATCGCTTTTTCTCGCCGAGATAAGCACGTTTTCTGAAATGCCGCTCTCCCGTCACTCTGGTTAAAGTGTTATGAAAAAAAAGGCTGTTGGGGGCTAGGGAGTATCGAGTTGATCATTATACATGAAGAAATAACCAATTTCATCGTTTGGTTTATGTTTTACACCCGTTTTAAATTTTATTGCCGAAATCGCTTTTTCTCGCCGAGATAAGCACGTTTTCTGAAATGCCGCTCTCCCGTCACTCTGGTTAAAGTGTTATGAAAAAAAAGGCTGTTGGGGGCTAGGGAGTATCGAGTTGATCATTATACATGAAGAAATAACCAATTTCATCGTTTGGTTTATGTTTTACATGCGTTTTAAATTTTATTGCCGAAATCGCTTTTTCTCGCCGAGATAAGCACGTTTTCTGAAATGCCGCTCTCCCGTCACTCTGGTTAAAGTGTTATGAAAAAAAAGGCTGTTGGGGGCTAGGGAGTATCGAGTTGATCATTATACATGAAGAAATAACCAATTTTATCGTTTGGTTTATGTTTTACACGCGTTTTAAATTTTATTGCCGAAATCGCTTTTTCTCGCCGAGATAAGCACGTTTTCTGAAATGCCGCTCTCCCGTCACTCTGGTTAAAGTGTTATGAAAAAAAAGGCTGTTGGGGGCTAGGGAGTATCGAGTTGATCATTATACATGAAGAAATAACCAATTTCATCGTTTGGTTTATGTTTTACACGCGTTTTAAATTTTATTGCCGAAATCGCTTTTTCTCGCCGAGATAAGCACGTTTTCTGAAATGCCGCTCTCCCGTCACTCTGGTTAAAGTGTTATGAAAAAAAAGGCTGTTGGGGGCTAGGGAGTATCGAGTTGATCATTATACATGAAGAAATAACCAATTTCATCGTTTGGTTTATGTTTTACACGCGTTTTAAATTTTATAGCCGAAATCGCTTTTTCTCGCCGAGATAAGCACGTTTTCTGAAATGCCGCTCTCCCGTCACTCTGGTTAAAGTGTTATAAAAAAAAAAAGGCTGTTGGGGGCTAGGGAGTATCGAGTTGATCATTATACATGAAGAAATAACCAATTTCATCGTTTGGTTTATGTTTTACACGCGTTTTAAATTTTATTGCCGAAATCGCTTTTTCTCGCCGAGATAAGCACGTTTTCTGAAATGCCGCTCTCCCGTCACTCTGGTTAAAGTGTTATGAAAAAAAAGGCTGTTGGGGGCTAGGGAGTATCGAGTTGATCATTATACATGAAGAAATAACCAATTTCATCGTTTGGTTTATGTTTTACACGCGTTTTAAATTTTATTGCCGAAATCGCTTTTTATCGCCGAGATAAGCACGTTTTCTGAAATGCCGCTCTCCCGTCACTCTGGTTAAAGTGTTATGAAAAAAAAGGCTGTTGGGGGCTAGGGAGTATCGAGTTGATCATTATACATGAAGAAATTACCAATTTCATCGTTTGGTTTATATTTTACACGCGTTTTAAATTTTATTGCCGAAATCGCTTTTTCTCGCCGAGATAAGCACGTTTTCTGAAATGCCGCTCTCCCGTCACTCTGGTTAAAGTGTTATGAAAAAAAAGGCTGTTGGGGGCTAGGGAGTATCGAGTTGATCATTATACATGAAGAAATAACCAATTTCATCGTTTGGTTTATGTTTTACACGCGTTTTAAATTTTATTGCCGAAATCGCTTTTTCTCGCCGAGATAAGCACGTTTTCTGAAATGCCGCTCTCCCGTCACTCTGGTTAAAGTGTTATGAAAAAAAAGGCTGTTGGGGGCTAGGGAGTATCGAGTTGATCATTATACATGAATAAATAACCAATTTCATCGTTTGGTTTATGTTTTACACGCGTTTTAAATTTTATTGCCGAAATCGCTTTTTCTCGCCGAGATAAGCACGTTTTCTGAAATGCCGCTCTCCCGTCACTCTGGTTAAAGTGTTATGAAAAAAAAGGCTGTTGGGGGCTAGGGAGTATCGAGTTGATCATTATACATGAAGAAATAACCAATTTCATCGTTTGGTTTATGTTTTACACGCGTTTTAAATTTTATTGCCGAAATCGCTTTTTCTCGCCGAGATAAGCACGTTTTCTGAAATGCCGCTCTCCCGTCACTCTGGTTAAAGTGTTATGAAAAAAAAGGCTGTTGGGGGCTAGGGAGTATCGAGTTGATCATTATACATGAAGAAATAACCAATTTCATTGTTTGGTTTATGTTTTACACGCGTTTTAAATTTTATTGCCGAAATTGCCATTTCTCGCCGAGATAAGCACGTTTTCTGAAATGCCGCTCTCCCGTCACTCTGGTTAAAGTGTTATGAAAAAAAAGGCTGTTGGGGGCTAGGGAGTATCGAGTTGATCATTATACATGAAGAAATAACCAATTTCATCGTTTGGTTTATGTTTTACACGCGTTTTAAATTTTATTGCCAAAATCGCTTTTTCTCGCCGAGATAAGCACGTTTTCTGAAATGCCTCTCTCCCGTCACTCTGGTTAAAGTGTTATGAAAAAAAAGGCTGTTGGGGGCTAGGGAGTATCGAGTTGATCATTATACATGAAGAAATAACCAATTTCATCGTTTGGTTTATGTTTTACACGCGTTTTAAATTTTATTGCCGAAATCGCTTTTTCTCGCCGAGATAAGCACGTTTTCTGAAATGCCGCTCTCCCGTCACTCTGGTTAAAGTGTTATGAAAAAAAAGGCTGTTGGGTGCTAGGGAGTATCGAGTTGATCATTATACATGAAGAAATAACCAATTTCATCGTTTGGTTTATGTTTTACACGCGTTTTAAATTTTATTGCCGAAATCGCTTTTTCTCGCCGAGATAAGCACGTTTTCTGAAATGCCGCTCTCCCGTCACTCTGGTTAAAGTGTTATGAAAAAAAAGGCTGTTGGGTGCTAGGGAGTATCGAGTTGATCATTATACATGAAGAAATAACCAATTTCATCGTTTGGTTTATGTTTTACACGCGTTTTAAATTTTATTGCCGAAATCGCTTTTTCTCGCCGAGATAAGCACGTTTTCTGAAATGCCGCTCTCCCGTCACTCTGGTTAAAGTGTTATGAAAAAAAAGGCTGTTGGGGGCTAGGGAGTATCGAGTTGATCATTATACATGAAGAAATAACCAATTTCATCGTTTGGTTTATGTTTTACACGCGTTTTAAATTTTATTGCCGAAATCGCTTTTTCTCGCCGAGATAAGCACGTTTTCTGAAATGCCGCTCTCCCGTCACTCTGGTTAAAGTGTTATGAAAAAAAAGGCTGTTGGGGGCTAGGGAGTATCGAGTTGATCATTATACATGAAGAAATAACCAATTTCATCGTTTGGTTTATGTTTTACACGCGTTTTAAATTTTATTGCCGAAATCGCTTTTTCTCGCCGAGATAAGCACGTTTTCTGAAATGCCGCTCTCCCGTCACTCCGGTTAAAGTGTTATGAAAAAAAAGGCTGTTGGGGGCTAGGGAGTATCGAGTTGATCATTATACATGAAGAAATAACCAATTTCATCGTTTGGTTTATGTTTTACACGCGTTTTAAATTTTATTGCCGAAATCGCTTTTTCTCGCCGAGATAAGCACGTTTTCTGAAATGCCGCTCTCCCGTCACTCTGGTTAAAGTGTTATGAAAAAAAAGGCTGTTGGGGGCTAGGGAGTATCGAGTTGATCATTATACATGAAGAAATAACCAATTTCATCGTTTGGTTTATGTTTTACACGCGTTTTAAATTTTATTGCCGAAATCGCTTTTTCTCGCCGAGATAAGCACGTTTTCTGAAATGCCGCTCTCCCGTCACTCTGGTTAAAGTGTTATGAAAAAAAAGGCTGTTGGGGGCTAGGGAGTATCGAGATGATCATTATACATGAAGAAATAACCAATTTCATCGTTTGGTTTATGTTTTACACGCGTTTTAAATTTTATTGCCGAAATCGCTTTTTCTCGCCGAGATAAGCACGTTTTCTGAAATGCCGCTCTCCCGTCACTCCGGTTAAAGTGTTATGAAAAAAAAGGCTGTTGGGGGCTAGGGAGTATCGAGTTGATCATTATACATGAAGAAATAACCAATTTCATCGTTTGGTTTATGTTTTACACGCGTTTTAAATTTTATTGCCGAAATCGCTTTTTCTCGCCGAGATAAGCACGTTTTCTGAAATGCCGCTCTCCCGTCACTCTGGTTAAAGTGTTGTGAAAAAAAAGGCTGTTGGGGGCTAGGGAGTATCGAGTTGATCATTATACATGAAGAAATAACCAATTTCATCGTTTGGTTTATCTTTTACATGCGTTTTAAATTTTATTGCCGAAATCGCTTTTTCTCGCCGAGATAAGCACGTTTTCTGAAATGCCGCTCTCCCGTCACTCTGGTTAAAGTGTTATGAAAAAAAAGGCTGTTGGGGGCTAGGGAGTATCGAGTTGATCATTATACATGAAGAAATAACCAATTTCATCGTTTGGTTTATGTTTTACACGCGTTTTAAATTTTATTGCCGAAATCGCTTTTTCTCGCCGAGATAAGCACGTTTTCTGAAATGCCGCTCTCCCGTCACTCTGGTTAAAGTGTTATGGAAAAAAAAGGCTGTTGGGGGATAGGGAGTATCGAGTTGATCATTATACATGAAGAAATAACCAATTTCATCGTTTGGTTTATGTTTTACACGCGTTTTAAATTTTATTGCCGAAAACGCTTTTTCTCGCCGAGATAAGCACGTTTTCTGAAATGCCGCTCTCCCGTCACTCTGGTTAAAGTGTTATGAAAAAAAAGGCTGTTGGGGGCTAGGGAGTATCGAGTTGATCATTATACATGAAGAAATAACCAATTTCATCGTTTGGTTTATGTTTTACACGCGTTTTAAATTTTATTGCCGAAATCGCTTTTTCTCGCCGAGATAAGCACGTTTTCTGAAATGCCGCTCTCCCGTCACTCTGGTTAAAGTGTTGTGAAAAAAAAGGTTGTTGGGGGCTAGGGAGTATCGAGTTGATCATTATACATGAAGAAATAACCAATTTCATCGTTTGGTTTATGTTTTACACGCGTTTTAAATTTTATTGCCGAAATCGCTTTTTCTCGCCGAGATAAGCACGTTTTCTGAAATGCCGCTCTCCCGTCACTCTGGTTAAAGTGTTATGAAAAAAAAGGCTGTTGGGGGCTAGGGAGTATCGAGTTGATCATTATACATGAAGAAATAACCAATTTCATCGTTTGGTTTATGTTTTACACGCGTTTTAAATTTTATTGCCGAAATCGCTTTTTCTCGCCGAGATAAGCACGTTTTCTGAAATGCCGCTCTCCCGTCACTCTGGTTAAAGTGTTATGAAAAAAAAGGCTGTTGGGGGCTAGGGAGTATCGAGTTGATCATTATACATGAAGAAATAACCAATTTCATCGTTTGGTTTATGTTTTACACGCGTTTTAAATTTTATTGCCGAAATCGCTTTTTCTCGCCGAGATAAGCACGTTTTCTGAAATGCCGCTCTCCCGTCACTCTGGTTAAAGTGTTATGAAAAAAAAGGCTGTTGGGGGCTAGGGAGTATCGAGTTGATCATTATACATGAAGAAATAACCAATTTCATCGTTTGGTTTATGTTTTACACGCGTTTTAAATTGTATTGCCGAAATCGCTTTTTCTCGCCGAGATAAGCACGTTTTCTGAAATGCCGCTCTCCCGTCACTCTGGTTAAAGTGTTATGAAAAAAAAGGCTGTTGGGGGCTAGGGAGTATCGAGTTGATCATTATACATGAAGAAATAACCAATTGCATCGTTTGGTTTATGTTTTACACGCTTTTTAAATTTTATTGCCGAAATCGCTTTTTCTCGCCGAGATAAGCACGTTTTCTGAAATGCCGCTCTCCCGTCACTCTGGTTAAAGTGTTATGAAAAAAAAGGCTGTTGGGGGCTAGGGAGTATCGAGTTGATCATTATACATGAAGAAATAACCAATTTCATCGTTTGGTTTATGTTTTACACGCGTTTTAAATTTTATTGCCGAAATCGCTTTTTCTCGCCGAGATAAGCACGTTTTCTGAAATGCCGCTCTCCCGTCACTCTGGTTAAAGTGTTATGGAAAAAAAAAGGCTGTTGGGGGCTAGGGAGTATCGAGTTGATCATTATACATGAAGAAATAACCAATTTCATCGTTTGGTTTATGTTTTACACGCGTTTTAAATTTTATTGCCGAAATCGCTTTTTCTCGCCGAGATAAGCACGTTTTCTGAAATGCCGCTCTCCCGTCACTCTGGTTAAAGTGTTATGAAAAAAAAGGCTGTTGGGGGCTAGGGAGTATCGAGTTGATCATTATACATGAAGAAATAACCAATTGCATCGTTTGGTTTATGTTTTACACGCGTTTTAAATTTTATTGCCGAAATCGCTTTTTCTCGCCGAGATAAGCACTTTTTCTGAAATGCCGTTCTCCCGTCACTCTGGTTAAAGTGTTATGAAAAAAAAGGCTGTTGGGGGCTAGGGAGTATCGAGTTGATCATTATACATGAAGAAATAACCAATTTCATCGTTTGGTTTATGTTTTACACGCGTTTTAAATTTTATTGGCGAAATCGCTTTTTCTCGCCGAGATAAGCACGTTTTCTGAAATGCCGCTCTCCCGTCACTCTGGTTAAAGTGTTATGAAAAAAAAAGGCTGTTGGGGGCTAGGGAGTATCGAGTTGATCATTATACATGAAGAAATACCCAATTTCATCGTTTGGTTTATGTTTTACACGCGTTTTAAATTTTATTGCCGAAATCGCTTTTTCTCGCCGAGATAAGCACGTTTTCTGAAATGCCGCTCTCCCGTCACTCTGGTTAAAGTGTTATGAAAAAAAAGGCTGTTGGGGGCTAGGGAGTATCGAGTTGATCATTATACATGAAGAAATAACCAATTTCATCGTTTGGTTTATGTTTTACATGCGTTTTAAATTTTATTGCCGAAATCTCTTTTTCTCGCCGAGATAAGCACGTTTTCTGAAATGCCGCTCTCCCGTCACTCTGGTTAAAGTGTTATGAAAAAAAAGGCTGTTGGGGGCTAGGGAGTATCGAGTTGATCATTATACATGAAGAAATAACCAATTTCATCGTTTGGTTTATGTTTTACACGCGTTTTAAATTTTATTGCCGAAATCGCTTTTTCTCGCCGAGATAAGCACGTTTTCTGAAATGCCGCTCTCCCGTCACTCTGGTTAAAGTGTTATGAAAAAAAAGGCTGTTGGGGGCTAGGGAGTATCGAGTTGATCATTATACATGAAGAAATAACCAATTTCATCGTTTGGTTTATGTTTTACACGCGTTTTAAATTTTATTGCCGAAATCGCTTTTTCTCGCCGAGATAAGCACGTTTTCTGAAATGCCGCTCTCCCGTCACTCTGGTTAAAGTGTTATGAAAAAAAAGGCTGTTGGGGGCTAGGGAGTATCGAGTTGATCATTATACATGAAGAAATAACCAATTTCATCGTTTGGTTTATGTTTTACACGCGTTTTAAATTTTATCGCCGAAATCGCTTTTTCTCGCCGAGATAAGCACGTTTTCTGAAATGCCGCTCTCCCGTCACTCTGGTTAAAGTGTTATGAAAAAAAAGGCTGTTGGGGGCTAGGGAGTATCGAGTTGATCATTATACATGAAGAAATAACCAATTTCATCGTTTGGTTTATGTTTTACACGCGTTTTAAATTTTATTGCCGAAATCGCTTTTTCTCGCCGAGATAAGCACGTTTTCTGAAATGCCGCTCTCCCGTCACTCTGGTTAAAGTGTTATGAAAAAAAAGGCTGTTGGGGGCTAGGGAGTATCGAGTTGATCATTATACATGAAGAAATAACCAATTTCATCGTTTGGTTTATGTTTTACATGCGTTTTAAATTTTATTGCCGAAATCGCTTTTTCTCGCCGAGATAAGCACGTTTTCTGAAATGCCGCTCTCCCGTCACTCTGGTTAAAGTGTTATGAAAAAAAAGGCTGTTGGGGGCTAGGGAGTATCGAGTTGATCATTATACATGAAGAAATAACCAATTTCATCGTTTGGTTTATGTTTTACACGCGTTTTAAATTTTATTGCCGAAATCGCTTTTTCTCGCCGAGATAAGCACGTTTTCTGAAATGCCGCTCTCCCGTCACTCTGGTTAAAGTGTTATGAAAAAAAAGGCTGTTGGGGGCTAGGGAGTATCGAGTTGATCATTATACATGAAGAAATAACCAATTTCATCGTTTGGTTTATGTTTTACACGCGTTTTAAATTTTATTGCCGAAATTGCTTTTTCTCGCCGAGATAAGCACGTTTTCTGAAATGCCGCTCTCCCGTCACTCTGGTTAAAGTGTTATGGAAAAAAAAAGGCTGTTGGGGGCTAGGGAGTATCGAGTTGATCATTATACATGAAGAAATAACCAATTTCATCGTTTGGTTTATGTTTTACACGCGTTTTAAATTTTATTGCCGAAATCGCTTTTTCTCGCCGAGATAAGCACGTTTTCTGAAATGCCGCTCTCCCGTCACTCTGGTTAAAGTGTTATGAAAAAAAAGGCTGTTGGGGGCTAGGGAGTATCGAGTTGATCATTATACATGAAGAAATAACCAATTGCATCGTTTGGTTTATGTTTTACACGCGTTTTAAATTTTATTGCCGAAATCGCTTTTTCTCGCCGAGATAAGCACTTTTTCTGAAATGCCGTTCTCCCGTCACTCTGGTTAAAGTGTTATGAAAAAAAAGGCTGTTGGGGGCTAGGGAGTATCGAGTTGATCATTATACATGAAGAAATAACCAATTTCATCGTTTGGTTTATGTTTTACACGCGTTTTAAATTTTATTGGCGAAATCGCTTTTTCTCGCCGAGATAAGCACGTTTTCTGAAATGCCGCTCTCCCGTCACTCTGGTTAAAGTGTTATGAAAAAAAAGGCTGTTGGGGGCTAGGGAGTATCGAGTTGATCATTATACATGAAGAAATACCCAATTTCATCGTTTGGTTTATGTTTTACACGCGTTTTAAATTTTATTGCCGAAATCGCTTTTTCTCGCCGAGATAAGCACGTTTTCTGAAATGCCGCTCTCCCGTCACTCTGGTTAAAGTGTTATGAAAAAAAAGGCTGTTGGGGGCTAGGGAGTATCGAGTTGATCATTATACATGAAGAAATAAACAATTTCATCGTTTGGTTTATGTTTTACATGCGTTTTAAATTTTATTGCCGAAATCTCTTTTTCTCGCCGAGATAAGCACGTTTTCTGAAATGCCGCTCTCCCGTCACTCTGGTTAAAGTGTTATGAAAAAAAAGGCTGTTGGGGGCTAGGGAGTATCGAGTTGATCATTATACATGAAGAAATAACCAATTTCATCGTTTGGTTTATGTTTTACACGCGTTTTAAATTTTATTGCCGAAATCGCTTTTTCTCGCCGAGATAAGCACGTTTTCTGAAATGCCGCTCTCCCGTCACTCTGGTTAAAGTGTTATGAAAAAAAAGGCTGTTGGGGGCTAGGGAGTATCGAGTTGATCATTATACATGAAGAAATAACCAATTTCATCGTTTGGTTTATGTTTTACACGCGTTTTAAATTTTATTGCCGAAATCGCTTTTTCTCGCCGAGATAAGCACGTTTTCTGAAATGCCGCTCTCCCGTCACTCTGGTTAAAGTGTTATGAAAAAAAAGGCTGTTGGGGGCTAGGGAGTATCGAGTTGATCATTATACATGAAGAAATAACCAATTTCATCGTTTGGTTTATGTTTTACACGCGTTTTAAATTTTATCGCCGAAATCGCTTTTTCTCGCCGAGATAAGCACGTTTTCTGAAATGCCGCTCTCCCGTCACTCTGGTTAAAGTGTTATGAAAAAAAAGGCTGTTGGGGGCTAGGGAGTATCGAGTTGATCATTATACATGAAGAAATAACCAATTTCATCGTTTGGTTTATGTTTTACACGCGTTTTAAATTTTATTGCCGAAATCGCTTTTTCTCGCCGAGATAAGCACGTTTTCTGAAATGCCGCTCTCCCGTCACTCTGGTTAAAGTGTTATGAAAAAAAAGGCTGTTGGGGGCTAGGGAGTATCGAGTTGATCATTATACATGAAGAAATAACCAATTTCATCGTTTGGTTTATGTTTTACATGCGTTTTAAATTTTATTGCCGAAATCGCTTTTTCTCGCCGAGATAAGCACGTTTTCTGAAATGCCGCTCTCCCGTCACTCTGGTTAAAGTGTTATGAAAAAAAAGGCTGTTGGGGGCTAGGGAGTATCGAGTTGATCATTATACATGAAGAAATAACCAATTTCATCGTTTGGTTTATGTTTTACACGCGTTTTAAATTTTATTGCCGAAATCGCTTTTTCTCGCCGAGATAAGCACGTTTTCTGAAATGCCGCTCTCCCGTCACTCTGGTTAAAGTGTTATGAAAAAAAAGGCTGTTGGGGGCTAGGGAGTATCGAGTTGATCATTATACATGAAGAAATAACCAATTTCATCGTTTGGTTTATGTTTTACACGCGTTTTAAATTTTATTGCCGAAATCGCTTTTTCTCGCCGAGATAAGCACGTTTTCTGAAATGCCGCTCTCCCGTCACTCTGGTTAAAGTGTTATGAAAAAAAAGGCTGTTGGGGGCTAGGGAGTATCGAGTTGATCATTATACATGAAGAAATAACCAATTTCATCGTTTGGTTTATGTTTTACACGCGTTTTAAATTTTATTGCCGAAATCGCTTTTTCTCGCCGAGATAAGCACGTTTTCTGAAATGCCGCTCTCCCGTCACTCTGGTTAAAGTGTTATGAAAAAAAAGGCTGTTGGGGGCTAGGGAGTATCGAGTTGATCATTATACATGAAGAAATAACCAATTTCATCGTTTGGTTTATGTTTTACACGCGTTTTAAATTTTATTGCCGAAATCGCTTTTTCTCGCCGAGATAAGCACGTTTTCTGAAATGCCGCTCTCCCGTCACTCTGGTTAAAGTGTTATGAAAAAAAAGGCTGTTGGGGGCTAGGGAGTATCGAGTTGATCATTATACATGAAGAAATAACCAATTTCATCGTTTGGTTTATGTTTTACACGCGTTTTAAATTTTATTGCCGAAATCGCTTTTTCTCGCCGAGATAAGCACGTTTTCTGAAATGCCGCTCTCCCGTCACTCTGGTTAAAGTGTTATGAAAAAAAAGGCTGTTGGGGGCTAGGGAGTATCGAGTTGATCATTATACATGAAGAAATAACCAATTTCATCGTTTGGTTTATGTTTTACATGCGTTTTAAATTTTATTGCCGAAATCGCTTTTTCTCGCCGAGATAAGCACGTTTTCTGAAATGCCGCTCTCCCGTCACTCTGGTTAAAGTGTTATGAAAAAAAAGGCTGTTGGGGGCTAGGGAGTATCGAGTTGATCATTATACATGAAGAAATAACCAATTTCATCGTTTGGTTTATGTTTTACACGCGTTTTAAATTTTATTGCCGAAATCGCTTTTTCTCGCCGAGATAAGCACGTTTTCTGAAATGCCGCTCTCCCGTCACTCTGGTTAAAGTGTTATGAAAAAAAAGGCTGTTGGGGGCTAGGGAGTATCGAGTTGATCATTATACATGAAGAAATAACCAATTTCATCGTTTGGTTTATGTTTTACACGCGTTTTAAATTGTATTGCCGAAATCGCTTTTTCTCGCCGAGATAAGCACGTTTTCTGAAATGCCGCTCTCCCGTCACTCTGGTTAAAGTGTTATGAAAAAAAAGGCTGTTGGGGGCTAGGGAGTATCGAGTTGATCATTATACATGAAGAAATAACCAATTTCATCGTTTGGTTTATGTTTTACACGCTTTTTAAATTTTATTGCCGAAATCGCTTTTTCTCGCCGAGATAAGCACGTTTTCTGAAATGCCGCTCTCCCGTCACTCTGGTTAAAGTGTTATGAAAAAAAAGGCTGTTGGGGGCTAGGGAGTATCGAGTTGATCATTATACATGAAGAAATAACCAATTTCATCGTTTGGTTTATGTTTTACACCCGTTTTAAATTTTATTGCCGAAATCGCTTTTTCTCGCCGAGATAAGCACGTTTTCTGAAATGCCGCTCTCCCGTCACTCTGGTTAAAGTGTTATGAAAAAAAAGGCTGTTGGGGGCTAGTGAGTATCGAGTTGATCATTATACATGAAGAAATAACCAATTTCATCGTTTGGTTTATGTTTTACATGCGTTTTCAATTTTATTGCCGAAATCGCTTTTTCTCGCCGAGATAAGCACGTTTTCTGAAATGCCGCTCTCCCGTCACTCTGGTTAAAGTGTTATGAAAAAAAAGGCTGTTGGGGGCTAGGGAGTATCGAGTTGATCATTATACATGAAGAAATAACCAATTTTATCGTTTGGTTTATGTTTTACACGCGTTTTAAATTTTATTGCCGAAATCGCTTTTTCTCGCCGAGATAAGCACGTTTTCTGAAATGCCGCTCTCCCGTCACTCTGGTTAAAGTGTTATGAAAAAAAAGGCTGTTGGGGGCTAGGGAGTATCGAGTTGATCATTATACATGAAGAAATAACCAATTTCATCGTTTGGTTTATGTTTTACACGCGTTTTAAATTTTATTGCCGAAATCGCTTTTTCTCGCCGAGATAAGCACGTTTTCTGAAATGCCGCTCTCCCGTCACTCTGGTTAAAGTGTTATGAAAAAAAAGGCTGTTGGGGGCTAGGGAGTATCGAGTTGATCATTATACATGAAGAAATAACCAATTTCATCGTTTGGTTTATGTTTTACACGCGTTTTAAATTTTATAGCCGAAATCGCTTTTTCTCGCCGAGATAAGCACGTTTTCTGAAATGCCGCTCTCCCGTCACTCTGGTTAAAGTGTTATAAAAAAAAAAGGCTGTTGGGGGCTAGGGAGTATCGAGTTGATCATTATACATGAAGAAATAACCAATTTCATCGTTTGGTTTATGTTTTACACGCGTTTTAAATTTTATTGCCGAAATCGCTTTTTCTCGCCGAGATAAGCACGTTTTCTGAAATGCCGCTCTCCCGTCACTCTGGTTAAAGTGTTATGAAAAAAAAGGCTGTTGGGGGCTAGGGAGTATCGAGTTGATCATTATACATGAAGAAATAACCAATTTCATCGTTTGGTTTATGTTTTACACGCGTTTTAAATTTTATTGCCGAAATCGCTTTTTCTCGCCGAGATAAGCACGTTTTCTGAAATGCCGCTCTCCCGTCACTCTGGTTAAAGTGTTATGAAAAAAAAGGCTGTTGGGGGCTAGGGACTATCGAGTTGATCATTATACATGAAGAAATAACCAATGTCATCGTTTGGTTTATGTTTTACACGCGTTTTAAATTTTATTGCCGAAATCGCTTTTTCTCGCCGAGATAAGCACGTTTTCTGAAATGCCGTTCTCCCGTCACTCTGGTTAAAGTGTTATGAAAAAAAAGGCTGTTGGGGGCTAGGGAGTATCGAGTTGATCATTATACATGAAGAAATAACCAATTTCATCGTTTGGTTTATGTTTTACACGCGTTTTAAATTTTATTGCCGAAATCGCTTTTTCTCGCCGAGATAAGCACGTTTTCTGAAATGCCGCTCTCCCGTCACTCTGGTTAAAGTGTTATGAAAAAAAAGGCTGTTGGGGGCTAGGGAGTATCGAGTTGATCATTATACATTAAGAAATAACCAATTTCATCGTTTGGTTTATGTTTTACACGCGTTTTAAATTTTATTGCCAAAATCGCTTTTTCTCGCCGAGATAAGCACGTTTTCTGAAATGCCTCTCTCCCGTCACTCTGGTTAAAGTGTTATGAAAAAAAAAGGCTGTTGGGGGCTAGGGAGTATCGAGTTGATCATTATACATGAAGAAATAACCAATTTCATCGTTTGGTTTATGTTTTACACGCGTTTTAAATTTTATTGCCGAAATCGCTTTTTCTCGCCGAGATAAGCACGTTTTCTGAAATGCCGCTCTCCCGTCACTCTGGTTAAAGTGTTATGAAAAAAAAGGCTGTTGGGTGCTAGGGAGTATCGAGTTGATCATTATACATGAAGAAATAACCAATTTCATCGTTTGGTTTATGTTTTACACGCGTTTTAAATTTTATTGCCGAAATCGCTTTTTCTCGCCGAGATAAGCACGTTTTCTGAAATGCCGCTCTCCCGTCACTCTGGTTAAAGTGTTATGAAAAAAAAGGCTGTTGGGGGCTAGGGAGTATCGAGTTGATCATTATACATGAAGAAATAACCAATTTCATCGTTTGGTTTATGTTTTACACGCGTTTTAAATTTTATTGCCGAAATCGCTTTTTTCTCGCCGAGATAAGCACGTTTTCTGAAATGCCGCTCTCCCGTCACTCTGGTTAAAGTGTTATGAAAAAAAAGGCTGTTGGGGGCTAGGGAGTATCGAGTTGATCATTATACATGAAGAAATAACCAATTTCATCGTTTGGTTTATGTTTTACACGCGTTTTAAATTTTATTGCCGAAATCGCTTTTTCTCGCCGAGATAAGCACGTTTTCTGAAATGCCGCTCTCCCGTCACTCCGGTTAAAGTGTTATGAAAAAAAAGGCTGTTGGGGGCTAGGGAGTATCGAGTTGATCATTATACATGAAGAAATAACCAATTTCATCGTTTGGTTTATGTTTTACACGCGTTTTAAATTTTATTGCCGAAATCGCTTTTTCTCGCCGAGATAAGCACGTTTTCTGAAATGCCGCTCTCCCGTCACTCTGGTTAAAGTGTTATGAAAAAAAAGGCTGTTGGGGGCTAGGGAGTATCGAGTTGATCATTATACATGAAGAAATAACCAATTTCATCGTTTGGTTTATGTTTTACACGCGTTTTAAATTTTATTGCCGAAATCGCTTTTTCTCGCCGAGATAAGCACGTTTTCTGAAATGCCGCTCTCCCGTCACTCTGGTTAAAGTGTTATGAAAAAAAAGGCTGTTGGGGGCTAGGGAGTATCGAGATGATCATTATACATGAAGAAATAACCAATTTCATCGTTTGGTTTATGTTTTACACGCGTTTTAAATTTTATTGCCGAAATCGCTTTTTCTCGCCGAGATAAGCACGTTTTCTGAAATGCCGCTCTCCCGTCACTCTGGTTAAAGTGTTGTGAAAAAAAAGGCTGTTGGGGGCTAGGGAGTATCGAGTTGATCATTATACATGAAGAAATAACCAATTTCATCGTTTGGTTTATCTTTTACATGCGTTTTAAATTTTATTGCCGAAATCGCTTTTTCTCGCCGAGATAAGCACGTTTTCTGAAATGCCGCTCTCCCGTCACTCTGGTTAAAGTGTTATGAAAAAAAAGGCTGTTGGGGGCTAGGGAGTATCGAGTTGATCATTATACATGAAGAAATAACCAATTTCATCGTTTGGTTTATGTTTTACACGCGTTTTAAATTTTATTGCCGAAATCGCTTTTTCTCGCCGAGATAAGCACGTTTTCTGAAATGCCGCTCTCCCGTCACTCTGGTTAAAGTGTTATGAAAAAAAAAGGCTGTTGGGGGCTAGGGAGTATCGAGTTGATCATTATACATGAAGAAATAACCAATTTCATCGTTTGGTTTATGTTTTACACGCGTTTTAAATTTTATTGCCGAAAACGCTTTTTCTCGCCGAGATAAGCACGTTTTCTGAAATGCCGCTCTCCCGTCACTCTGGTTAAAGTGTTATGAAAAAAAAGGCTGTTGGGGCCTAGGGAGTATCGAGTTGATCATTATACATGAAGAAATAACCAATTTCATCGTTTGGTTTATGTTTTACACGCGTTTTAAATTTTATTGCCGAAATCGCTTTTTCTCGCCGAGATAAGCACGTTTTCTGAAATGCCGCTCTCCCGTCACTCTGGTTAAAGTTTTATAAAAAAAAAAAGGCTGTTGGGGGCTAGGGAGTATCGAGTTGATCATTATACATGAAGAAATAACCAATTTCATCGTTTGGTTTATGTTTTACACGCGTTTTAAATTTTATTGCCGAAATCGCTTTTTCTCGCCGAGATAAGCACGTTTTCTGAAAGGCCGCTCTCCCGTCACTCTGGTTAAAGTGTTATGGAAAAAAAAAGGCTGTTGGGGGCTAGGGAGTATCGAGTTGATCATTATACATGAAGAAATAACCAATTTCATCGTTTGGTTTATGTTTTACACGCGTTTTAAATTTTATTGCCGAAATCGCTTTTTCTCGCCGAGATAAGCACGTTTTCTGAAATGCCGCTCTCCCGTCACTCTGGTTAAAGTGTTATGAAAAAAAAGGCTGTTGGGGGCTAGGGAGTATCGAGTTGATCATTATACATGAAGAAATAACCAATTTCATTGTTTGGTTTATGTTTTACACGCGTTTTAAATTTTATTGCCGAAATCGCTTTTTCTCGCCGAGATAAGCACGTTTTCTGAAATGCCGCTCTCCCGTCACTCTGGTTAAAGTGTTATGAAAAAAAAGGCTGTTGGGGGCTAGGGAGTATCGAGTTGATCATTATACATGAAGAAATAACCAATTGCATCGTTTGGTTTATGTTTTACACGCGTTTTAAATTTTATTGCCGAAATCGCTTTTTCTCGCCGAGATAAGCACTTTTTCTGAAATGCCGCTCTCCCGTCACTCTGGTTAAAGTGTTATGAAAAAAAAGGCTGTTGGGGGCTAGGGAGTATCGAGTTGATCATTATACATGAAGAAATAACCAATTTCATCGTTTGGTTTATGTTTTACACGCGTTTTAAATTTTATTGCCGAAATCGCTTTTTCTCGCCGAGATAAGCACGTTTTCTGAAATGCCGCTCTCCCGTCACTCTGGTTAAAGTGTTATGAAAAAAAAGGCTGTTGGGGGCTAGAGAGTATCGAGTTGATCATTATACATGAAGAAATACCCAATTTCATCGTTTGGTTTATGTTTTACACGCGTTTTAAATTTTATTGCCGAAATCGCTTCTTCTCGCCGAGATAAGCACGTTTTCTGAAATGCCGCTCTCCCGTCACTCTGGTTAAAGTGTTATGAAAAAAAAGGCTGTTGGGGGCTAGGGAGTATCGAGTTGATCATTATACATGAAGAAATAACCAATTTCATCGTTTGGTTTATGTTTTACATGCGTTTTAAATTTTATTGCCGAAATCTCTTTTTCTCGCCGAGATAAGCACGTTTTCTGAAATGCCGCTCTCCCGTCACTCTGGTTAAAGTGTTATGAAAAAAAAGGCTGTTGGGGGCTAGGGAGTATCGAGTTGATCATTATACATGAAGAAATAACCAATTTCATCGTTTGGTTTATGTTTTACACGCGTTTTAAATTTTATTGCCGAAATCGCTTTTTCTCGCCGAGATAAGCACGTTTTCTGAAATGCCGCTCTCCCGTCACTCTGGTTAAAGTGTTATGAAAAAAAAGGCTGTTGGGGGCTAGAGAGTATCGAGTTGATCATTATACATGAAGAAATACCCAATTTCATCGTTTGGTTTATGTTTTACACGCGTTTTAAATTTTATTGCCGAAATCGCTTTTTCTCGCCGAGATAAGCACGTTTTCTGAAATGCCGCTCTCCCGTCACTCTGGTTAAAGTGTTATGAAAAAAAAGGCTGTTGGGGGCTAGGGAGTATCGAGTTGATCATTATACATGAAGAAATAACCAATTTCATCGTTTGGTTTATGTTTTACATGCGTTTTAAATTTTATTGCCGAAATCTCTTTTTCTCGCCGAGATAAGCACGTTTTCTGAAATGCCGCTCTCCCGTCACTCTGGTTAAAGTGTTATGAAAAAAAAGGCTGTTGGGGGCTAGGGAGTATCGAGTTGATCATTATACATGAAGAAATAACCAATTTCATCGTTTGGTTTATGTTTTACACGCGTTTTAAATTTTATTGCCGAAATCGCTTTTTCTCGCCGAGATAAGCACGTTTTCTGAAATGCCGCTCTCCCGTCACTCTGGTTAAAGTGTTATGAAAAAAAAGGCTGTTGGGGGCTAGGGAGTATCGAGTTGATCATTATACATGAAGAAATAACTAATTTCATCGTTTGGTTTATGTTTTAGACGCGTTTTAAATTTTATTGCCGAAATCGCTTTCTCTCGCCGAGATAAGCACGTTTTCTGAAATGCCGCTCTCCCGTCACTCTGGTTAAAGTGTTATGAAAAAAAAGGCTGTTGGGGGCTAGGGAGTATCGAGTTGATCATTATACATGAAGAAATAACCAATTTCATCGTTTGGTTTATGTTTTACACGCGTTTTAAATTTTATTGCCGAAATCGCTTTTTCTCGCCGAGATAAGCACGTTTTCTGAAATGCCGCTCTCCCGTCACTCTGGTTAAAGTGTTATGAAAAAAAAGGCTGTTGGGGGCTAGGGAGTATAGAGTTGATCATTATACATGAAGAAATAACCAATTTCATCGTTTGGTTTATGTTTTACACGCGTTTTAAATTTTATTGGCGAAATCGCTTTTTCTCGCCGAGATAAGCACGTTTTCTGAAATGCCGCTCTCCCGTCACTCTGGTTAAAGTGTTATGAAAAAAAAGGCTGTTGGGGGCTAGGGAGTATCGAGTTGATCATTATACATGAAGAAATAACCAATTTCATCGTTTGGTTTATGTTTTACACGCGTTTTAAATTTTATTGCCGAAATCGCTTTTTCTCGCCGAGATAAGCACGTTTTCTGAAATGCCGCTCTCCCGTCACTCTGGTTAAAGTGTTATGAAAAAAAAGGCTGTTGGGGGCTAGGGAGTATCGAGTTGATCATTATACATGAAGAAATAACCAATTTCATCGTTTGGTATATGTTTTACACGCGTTTTAAATTTTATTGCCGAAATCGCTTTTTCTCGCCGAGATAAGCACGTTTTCTGAAATGCCGCTCTCCCGTCACTCTGGTTAAAGTGTTATGAAAAAAAAGGCTGTTGGGGGCTAGGGAGTATCGAGTTGATCATTATACATGAAGAAATAACCAATTTCATCGTTTGGTTTATGTTTTACACGCGTTTTAAATTTTATTGCCGAAATCGCTTTTTCTCGCCGAGATAAGCACGTTTTCTGAAATGCCGCTCTCCCGTCACTCTGGTTAAAGTGTTATGAAAAAAAAGGCTGTTGGGGGCTAGGGAGTATCGAGTTGATCATTATACATGAAGAAATAACCAATTTCGACGTTTGGTTTATGTTTTACACGCGTTTTAAATTTTATTGCCGAAATCGCTTTTTCTCGCCGAGATAAGCACGTTTTCTGAAATGCCGCTCTCCCGTCACTCTGGTTAAAGTGTTATGAAAAAAAAGGTTGTTGGGGGCTAGGGAGTATCGAGTTGATCATTATACATGAAGAAATAACCAATTTCATCGTTTGGTTTATGTTTTACACGCGTTTTAAATTTTATTGCCGAAATCGCTTTTTCTCGCCGAGATAAGCACGTTTTCTGAAATGCCGCTCTCCCGTCACTCTGGTTAAAGTGTTATGAAAAAAAAGGCTGTTGGGGGCTAGGGAGTATCGAGTTGATCATTATACATGAAGAAATAACCAATTTCATCGTTTGGTTTATGTTTTACACGCGTTTTAAATTTTATTGCCGAAATCGCTTTTTCTCGCCGAGATAAGCACGTTTTCTGAAATGCCGCTCTCCCGTCACTCTGGTTAAAGTGTTATGAAAAAAAAGGCTGTTGGGGGCTAGGGAGTATCGAGTTGATCATTATACACGAAGAAATAACCAGTTTCATCGTTTGGTTTATGTTTTACACGCGTTTTAAATTGTATTGCCGAAATCGCTTTTTCTCGCCGAGATAAGCACGTTTTCTGAAATGCCGCTCTCCCGTCACTCTGGTTAAAGTGTTATGAAAAAAAAGGCTGTTGGGGGCTAGGGAGTATCGAGTTGATCATTATACATGAAGAAATAACCAATTGCATCGTTTGGTTTATGTTTTACACGCTTTTTAAATTTTATTGCCGAAATCGCTTTTTCTCGCCGAGATAAGCACGTTTTCTGAAATGCCGCTCTCCCGTCACTCTGGTTAAAGTGTTATGAAAAAAAAGGCTGTTGGGGGCTAGGGAGTATCGAGTTGATCATTATACATGAAGAAATAACCAATTTCATCGTTTGGTTTATGTTTTACACGCGTTTTAAATTTTATTGCCGAAATCGCTTTTTCTCGCCGAGATAAGCACGTTTTCTGAAATGCCGCTCTCCCGTCACTCTGGACAAAGTGTTATGGAAAAAAAAAGGCTGTTGGGGGCTAGGGAGTATCGAGTTGATCATTATACATGAAGAAATAACCAATTTCATCGTTTGGTTTATGTTTTACACGCGTTTTAAATTTTATTGCCGAAATCGCTTTTTCTCGCCGAGATAAGCACGTTTTCTGAAATGCCGCTCTCCCGTCACTCTGGTTAAAGTGTTATGAAAGAAAAGGCTGTTGGGGGCTAGGGAGTATCGAGTTGATCATTATACATGAAGAAATAACCAATTTCATCGTTTGGTTTATGTTTTACACGCGTTTTAAATTTTATTGCCGAAATCGCTTTTTCTCGCCGAGATAAGCACGTTTTCTGAAATGCCGCTCTCCCGTCACTCTGGTTAAAGTGTTATGAAAAAAAAGGCTGTTGGGGGCTAGGGAGTATCGAGTTGATCATTATACACGAAGAAATAACCAATTTCATCGTTTGGTTTATGTTTTACACGCGTTTTAAATTTTATTGGCGAAATCGCTTTTTCTCGCCGAGATAAGCACGTTTTCTGAAATGCCGCTCTCCCGTCACTCTGGTTAAAGTGTTATGAAAAAAAAGGCTGTTGGGGGCTAGGGAGTATCGAGTTGATCATTATACATGAAGAAATAACCAATTTCATCGTTTGGTTTATGTTTTACACGCGTTTTAAATTTTATTGCCGAAATCGCTTTTTCTCGCCGAGATAAGCACGTTTTCTGAAATGCCGCTCTCCCGTCACTCTGGTTAAAGTGTTATGAAAAAAAAGGCTGTTGGGGGCTAGGGAGTATCGAGTTGATCATTATACATGAAGAAATAACCAATTTCATCGTTTGGTTTATGTTTTACACGCGTTTTAAATTTTATTGCCGAAATCGCTTTTTCTCGCCGAGATAAGCACGTTTTCTGAAATGCCGCTCTCCCGTCACTCTGGTTAAAGTGTTATGAAAAAAAAGGCTGTTGGGGGCTAGGGAGTATCGAGTTGATCATTATACATGAAGAAATAACCAATTGCATCGTTTGGTTTATGTTTTACACGCGTTTTAAATTGTATTGCCGAAATCGCTTTTTCTCGCCGAGATAAGCACGTTTTCTGAAATGCCGCTCTCCCGTCACTCTGGTTAAAGTGTTATGAAAAAAAAGGCTGTTGGGGGCTAGGGAGTATCGAGTTGATCATTATACATGAAGAAATAACCAATTGCATCGTTTGGTTTATGTTTTACACGCTTTTTAAATTTTATTGCCGAAATCGCTTTTTCTCGCCGAGATAAGCACGTTTTCTGAAATGCCGCTCTCCCGTCACTCTGGTTAAAGTGTTATGAAAAAAAAGGCTGTTGGGGGCTAGGGAGTATCGAGTTGATCATTATACATGAAGAAATAACCAATTTCATCGTTTGGTTTATGTTTTACACGCGTTTTAAATTTTATTGCCGAAATCGCTTTTTCTCGCCGAGATAAGCACGTTTTCTGAAATGCCGCTCTCCCGTCACTCTGGACAAAGTGTTATGGAAAAAAAAAGGCTGTTGGGGGCTAGGGAGTATCGAGTTGATCATTATACATGAAGAAATAACCAATTTCATCGTTTGGTTTATGTTTTACACGCGTTTTAAATTTTATTGCCGAAATCGCTTTTTCTCGCCGAGATAAGCACGTTTTCTGAAATGCCGCTCTCCCGTCACTCTGGTTAAAGTGTTATGAAAGAAAAGGCTGTTGGGGGCTAGGGAGTATCGAGTTGATCATTATACATGAAGAAATAACCAATTTCATTGTTTGGTTTATGTTTTACACGCGTTTTAAATTTTATTGCCGAAATCGCTTTTTCTCGCCGAGATAAGCACGTTTTCTGAAATGCCGCTCTCCCGTCACTCTGGTTAAAGTGTTATGAAAAAAAAGGCTGTTGGGGGCTAGGGAGTATCGAGTTGATCATTATACATGAAGAAATAACCAATTGCATCGTTTGGTTTATGTTTTACACGCGTTTTAAATTTTATTGCCGAAATCGCTTTTTCTCGCCGAGATAAGCACTTTTTCTGAAATGCCGCTCTCCCGTCACTCTGGTTAAAGTGTTATGAAAAAAAAGGCTGTTGGGGGCTAGGGAGTATCGAGTTGATCATTATACATGAAGAAATAACCAATTTCATCGTTTGGTTTATGTTTTACACGCGTTTTAAATTTTATTGCCGAAATCGCTTTTTCTCGCCGAGATAAGCACGTTTTCTGAAATGCCGCTCTCCCGTCACTCTGGTTAAAGTGTTATGAAAAAAAAGGCTGTTGGGGGCTAGGGAGTATCGAGTTGATCATTATACATGAAGAAATACCCAATTTCATCGTTTGGTTTATGTTTTACACGCGTTTTAAATTTTATTGCCGAAATCGCTTTTTCTCGCCGAGATAAGCACGTTTTCTGAAATGCCGCTCTCCCGTCACTCTGGTTAAAGTGTTATGAAAAAAAAGGCTGTTGGGGGCTAGGGAGTATCGAGTTGATCATTATACATGAAGAAATAACCAATTTCATCGTTTGGTTTATGTTTTACATGCGTTTTAAATTTTATTGCCGAAATCTCTTTTTCTCGCCGAGATAAGCACGTTTTCTGAAATGCCGCTCTCCCGTCACTCTGGTTAAAGTGTTATGAAAAAAAAGGCTGTTGGGGGCTAGGGAGTATCGAGTTGATCATTATACATGAAGAAATAACCAATTTCATCGTTTGGTTTATGTTTTACACGCGTTTTAAATTTTATTGCCGAAATCGCTTTTTCTCGCCGAGATAAGCACGTTTTCTGAAATGCCGCTCTCCCGTCACTCTGGTTAAAGTGTTATGAAAAAAAAGGCTGTTGGGGGCTAGGGAGTATCGAGTTGATCATTATACATGAAGAAATAACCAATTTCATCGTTTGGTTTATGTTTTACACGCGTTTTAAATTTTATTGCCGAAATCGCTTTTTCTCGCCGAGATAAGCACGTTTTCTGAAATGCCGCTCTCCCGTCACTCTGGTTAAAGTGTTATGAAAAAAAAGGCTGTTGGGGGCTAGGGAGTATCGAGTTGATCATTATACATGAAGAAATAACCAATTTCATCGTTTGGTTTATGTTTTACACGCGTTTTAAATTTTATTGCCGAAATCGCTTTTTCTCGCCGAGATAAGCACGTTTTCTGAAATGCCGCTCTCCCGTCACTCTGGTTAAAGTGTTATGAAAAAAAAGGCTGTTGGGGGCTAGGGAGTATCGAGTTGATCATTATACATGAAGAAATAACCAATTTCATCGTTTGGTTTATGTTTTACACCCGTTTTAAATTTTATTGCCGAAATCGCTTTTTCTCGCCGAGATAAGCACGTTTTCTGAAATGCCGCTCTCCCGTCACTCTGGTTAAAGTGTTATGAAAAAAAAGGCTGTTGGGGGCTAGGGAGTATCGAGTTGATCATTATACATGAAGAAATAACCAATTTCATCGTTTGGTTTATGTTTTACATGCGTTTTAAATTTTATTGCCGAAATCGCTTTTTCTCGCCGAGATAAGCACGTTTTCTGAAATGCCGCTCTCCCGTCACTCTGGTTAAAGTGTTATGAAAAAAAAGGCTGTTGGGGGCTAGGGAGTATCGAGTTGATCATTATACATGAAGAAATAACCAATTTTATCGTTTGGTTTATGTTTTACACGCGTTTTAAATTTTATTGCCGAAATCGCTTTTTCTCGCCGAGATAAGCACGTTTTCTGAAATGCCGCTCTCCCGTCACTCTGGTTAAAGTGTTATGAAAAAAAAGGCTGTTGGGGGCTAGGGAGTATCGAGTTGATCATTATACATGAAGAAATAACCAATTTCATCGTTTGGTTTATGTTTTACACGCGTTTTAAATTTTATTGCCGAAATCGCTTTTTCTCGCCGAGATAAGCACGTTTTCTGAAATGCCGCTCTCCCGTCACTCTGGTTAAAGTGTTATGAAAAAAAAGGCTGTTGGGGGCTAGGGAGTATCGAGTTGATCATTATACATGAAGAAATAACCAATTTCATCGTTTGGTTTATGTTTTACACGCGTTTTAAATTTTATAGCCGAAATCGCTTTTTCTCGCCGAGATAAGCACGTTTTCTGAAATGCCGCTCTCCCGTCACTCTGGTTAAAGTGTTATAAAAAAAAAAAGGCTGTTGGGGGCTAGGGAGTATCGAGTGTATCATTATACATGAAGAAATAACCAATTTCATCGTTTGGTTTATGTTTTACACGCGTTTTAAATTTTATTGCCGAAATCGCTTTTTCTCGCCGAGATAAGCACGTTTTCTGAAATGCCGCTCTCCCGTCACTCTGGTTAAAGTGTTATGAAAAAAAAGGCTGTTGGGGGCTAGGGAGTATCGAGTTGATCATTATACATGAAGAAATAATCAATTTCATCGTTTGGTTTATGTTTTACACGCGTTTTAAATTTTATTGCCGAAATCGCTTTTTCTCGCCGAAATAAGCACGTTTTCTGAAATGCCGCTCTCCCGTCACTCTGGTTAAAGTGTTATGAAAAAAAAAGGCTGTTGGGGGCTAGGGACTATCGAGTTGATCATTATACATAAAGAAATAACCAATTTCATCGTTTGGTTTATGTTTTACACGCTTTTTAAATTTTATTGCCGAAATCGCTTTTTCTCGCCGAGATAAGCACGTTTTCTGAAATGCCGCTCTCCCGTCACTCTGGTTAAAGTGTTATGAAAAAAAAGGCTGTTGGGGGCTAGGGAGTATCGAGTTGATCATTATACATGAAGAAATAACCAATTTCATCGTTTGGTTTATGTTTTACACGCGTTTTAAATTTTATTGCCGAAATCGCTTTTTCTCGCCGAGATAAGCACGTTTTCTGAAATGCCGCTCTCCCGTCACTCTGGTTAAAGTGTTATGGAAAAAAAAAGGCTGTTGGGGTCTAGGGAGTATCGAGTTGATCATTATACATGAAGAAATAACCAATTTCATCGTTTGGTTTATGTTTTACACGCGTTTTAAATTTTATTGCCGAAATCGCTTTTTCTCGCCGAGATAAGCACGTTTTCTGAAATGCCGCTCTCCCGTCACTCTGGTTAAAGTGTTATGAAAAAAAAGGCTGTTGGGGGCTAGGGAGTATCGAGTTGATCATTATACATGAAGAAATAACCAATTTCATTGTTTGGTTTATGTTTTACACGCGTTTTAAATTTTATTGCCGAAATCGCTTTTTCTCGCCGAGATAAGCACGTTTTCTGAAATGCCGCTCTCCCGTCACTCTGGTTAAAGTGTTATGAAAAAAAAGGCTGTTGGGGGCTAGGGAGTATCGAGTTGATCATTATACATGAAGAAATAACCAATTTCATCGTTTGGTTTATGTTTTACACGCGTTTTAAATTTTATTGCCAAAATCGCTTTTTCTCGCCGAGATAAGCACGTTTTCTGAAATGCCTCTCTCCCGTCACTCTGGTTAAAGTGTTATGAAAAAAAAGGCTGTTGGGGGCTAGGGAGTATCGAGTTGATCATTATACATGAAGAAATAACCAATTTCATCGTTTGGTTTATGTTTTACACGCGTTTTAAATTTTATTGCCGAAATCGCTTTTTCTCGCCGAGATAAGCACGTTTTCTGAAATGCCGCTCTCCCGTCACTCTGGTTAAAGTGTTATGAAAAAAAAGGCTGTTGGGTGCTAGGGAGTATCGAGTTGATCATTATACATGAAGAAATAACCAATTTCATCGTTTGGTTTATGTTTTACACGCGTTTTAAATTTTATTGCCGAAATCGCTTTTTCTCGCCGAGATAAGCACGTTTTCTGAAATGCCGCTCTCCCGTCACTCTGGTTAAAGTGTTATGAAAAAAAAGGCTGTTGGGTGCTAGGGAGTATCGAGTTGATCATTATACATGAAGAAATAACCAATTTCATCGTTTGGTTTATGTTTTACACGCGTTTTAAATTTTATTGCCGAAATCGCTTTTTCTCGCCGAGATAAGCACGTTTTCTGAAATGCCGCTCTCCCGTCACTCTGGTTAAAGTGTTATGAAAAAAAAGGCTGTTGGGGGCTAGGGAGTATCGAGTTGATCATTATACATGAAGAAATAACCAATTTCATCGTTTGGTTTATGTTTTACACGCGTTTTAAATTTTATTGCCGAAATCGCTTTTTCTCGCCGAGATAAGCACGTTTTCTGAAATGCCGCTCTCCCGTCACTCTGGTTAAAGTGTTATGAAAAAAAAGGCTGTTGGGGGCTAGGGAGTATCGAGTTGATCATTATACATGAAGAAATAACCAATTTCATCGTTTGGTTTATGTTTTACACGCGTTTTAAATTTTATTGCCGAAATCGCTTTTTCTCGCCGAGATAAGCACGTTTTCTGAAATGCCGCTCTCCCGTCACTCCGGTTAAAGTGTTATGAAAAAAAAGGCTGTTGGGGGCTAGGGAGTATCGAGTTGATCATTATACATGAAGAAATAACCAATTTCATCGTTTGGTTTATGTTTTACACGCGTTTTAAATTTTATTGCCGAAATCGCTTTTTCTCGCCGAGATAAGCACGTTTTCTGAAATGCCGCTCTCCCGTCACTCTGGTTAAAGTGTTATGAAAAAAAAGGCTGTTGGGGGCTAGGGAGTATCGAGTTGATCATTATACATGAAGAAATAACCAATTTCATCGTTTGGTTTATGTTTTACACGCGTTTTAAATTTTATTGCCGAAATCGCTTTTTCTCGCCGAGATAAGCACGTTTTCTGAAATGCCGCTCTCCCGTCACTCTGGTTAAAGTGTTAAGAAAAAAAAGGCTGTTGGGGGCTAGGGAGTATCGAGATGATCATTATACATGAAGAAATAACCAATTTCATCGTTTGGTTTATGTTTTACACGCGTTTTAAATTTTATTGCCGAAATCGCTTTTTCTCGCCGAGATAAGCACGTTTTCTGAAATGCCGCTCTCCCGTCACTCCGGTTAAAGTGTTATGAAAAAAAAGGCTGTTGGGGGCTAGGGAGTATCGAGTTGATCATTATACATGAAGAAATAACCAATTTCATCGTTTGGTTTATGTTTTACACGCGTTTTAAATTTTATTGCCGAAATCGCTTTTTCTCGCCGAGATAAGCACGTTTTCTGAAATGCCGCTCTCCCGTCACTCTGGTTAAAGTGTTGTGAAAAAAAAGGCTGTTGGGGGCTAGGGAGTATCGAGTTGATCATTATACATGAAGAAATAACCAATTTCATCGTTTGGTTTATCTTTTACATGCGTTTTAAATTTTATTGCCGAAATCGCTTTTTCTCGCCGAGATAAGCACGTTTTCTGAAATGCCGCTCTCCCGTCACTCTGGTTAAAGTGTTATGAAAAAAAAGGCTGTTGGGGGCTAGGGAGTATCGAGTTGATCATTATACATGAAGAAATAACCAATTTCATCGTTTGGTTTATGTTTTACACGCGTTTTAAATTTTATTGCCGAAATCGCTTTTTCTCGCCGAGATAAGCACGTTTTCTGAAATGCCGCTCTCCCGTCACTCTGGTTAAAGTGTTATGAAAAAAAAGGCTGTTGGGGGATAGGGAGTATCGAGTTGATCATTATACATGAAGAAATAACCAATTTCATCGTTTGGTTTATGTTTTACACGCGTTTTAAATTTTATTGCCGAAAACGCTTTTTCTCGCCGAGATAAGCACGTTTTCTGAAATGCCGCTCTCCCGTCACTCTGGTTAAAGTGTTATGAAAAAAAAGGCTGTTGGGGGCTAGGGAGTATCGAGTTGATCATTATACATGAAGAAATAACCAATTTCATCGTTTGGTTTATGTTTTACACGCGTTTTAAATTTTATTGCCGAAATCGCTTTTTCTCGCCGAGATAAGCACGTTTTCTGAAATGCCGCTCTCCCGTCACTCTGGTTAAAGTTTTATAATAAAAAAAAGGCTGTTGGGGGCTAGGGAGTATCGAGTTGATCATTATACATGAAGAAATAACCAATTTCATCGTTTGGTTTATGTTTTACACGCGTTTTAAATTTTATTGCCGAAATCGCTTTTTCTCGCCGAGATAAGCACGTTTTCTTAAATGCCGCTCTCCCGTCACTCTGGTTAAAGTGTTATGAAAAAAAAAGGCTGTTGGGGGCTAGGGAGTATCGAGTTGATCATTATACATGAAGAAATAACCAATTTCATCGTTTGGTTTATGTTTTACACGCGCTTTAAATTTTATTGCCGAAATCGCTTTTTCTCGCCGAGATAAGCACGTTTTCTGAAATGCCGCTCTCCCGTCACTCTGGTTAAAGTGTTGTGAAAAAAAAGGTTGTTGGGGGCTAGGGAGTATCGAGTTGATCATTATACATGAAGAAATAACCAATTTCATCGTTTGGTTTATGTTTTACACGCGTTTTAAATTTTATTGCCGAAATCGCTTTTTCTCGCCGAGATAAGCACGTTTTCTGAAATGCCGCTCTCCCGTCACTCTGGTTAAAGTGTTATGAAAAAAAAGGCTGTTGGGGGCTAGGGAGTATCGAGTTGATCATTATACATGAAGAAATAACCAATTTCATCGTTTGGTTTATGTTTTACACGCGTTTTAAATTTTATTGCCGAAATCGCTTTTTCTCGCCGAGATAAGCACGTTTTCTGAAATGCCGCTCTCCCGTCACTCTGGTTAAAGTGTTATGAAAAAAAAGGCTGTTGGGGGCTAGGGAGTATCGAGTTGATCATTATACATGAAGAAATAACCAATTTCATCGTTTGGTTTATGTTTTACACGCGTTTTAAATTTTATTGCCGAAATCGCTTTTTCTCGCCGAGATAAGCACGTTTTCTGAAATGCCGCTCTCCCGTCACTCTGGTTAAAGTGTTATGAAAAAAAAGGCTGTTGGGGGCTAGGGAGTATCGAGTTGATCATTATACATGAAGAAATAACCAATTTCATCGTTTGGTTTATGTTTTACACGCGTTTTAAATTGTATTGCCGAAATCGCTTTTTCTCGCCGAGATAAGCACGTTTTCTGAAATGCCGCTCTCCCGTCACTCTGGTTAAAGTGTTATGAAAAAAAAGGCTGTTGGGGGCTAGGGAGTATCGAGTTGATCATTATACATGAAGAAATAACCAATTGCATCGTTTGGTTTATGTTTTACACGCTTTTTAAATTTTATTGCCTAAATCGCTTTTTCTCGCCGAGATAAGCACGTTTTCTGAAATGCCGCTCTCCCGTCACTCTGGTTAAAGTGTTATGAAAAAAAAGGCTGTTGGGGGCTAGGGAGTATCGAGTTGATCATTATACATGAAGAAATAACCAATTTCATCGTTTGGTTTATGTTTTACACGCGTTTTAAATTTTATTGCCGAAATCGCTTTTTCTCGCCGAGATAAGCACGTTTTCTGAAATGCCGCTCTCCCGTCACTCTGGTTAAAGTGTTATGGAAAAAAAAAGGCTGTTGGGGGCTAGGGAGTATCGAGTTGATCATTATACATGAAGAAATAACCAATTTCATCGTTTGGTTTATGTTTTACACGCGTTTTAAATTTTATTGCCGAAATCTTTTTTTCTCGCCGAGATAAGCACGTTTTCTGAAATGCCGCTCTCCCGTCACTCTGGTTAAAGTGTTATGAAAAAAAAGGCTGTTGGGGGCTAGGGAGTATCGAGTTGATTATTATACATGAAGAAATAACCAATTGCATCGTTTGGTTTATGTTTTACACGCGTTTTAAATTTTATTGCCGAAATCGCTTTTTCTCGCCGAGATAAGCACTTTTTCTGAAATGCCGTTCTCCCGTCACTCTGGTTAAAGTGTTATGAAAAAAAAGGCTGTTGGGGGCTAGGGAGTATCGAGTTGATCATTATACATGAAGAAATAACCAATTTCTTCGTTTGGTTTATGTTTTACACGCGTTTTAAATTTTATTGGCGAAATCGCTTTTTCTCGCCGAGATAAGCACGTTTTCTGAAATGCCGCTCTCCCGTCACTCTGGTTAAAGTGTTATGAAAAAAAAGGCTGTTGGGGGCTAGGGAGTATCGAGTTGATCATTATACATGAAGAAATACCCAATTTCATCGTTTGGTTTATGTTTTACACGCGTTTTAAATTTTATTGCCGAAATCGCTTTTTCTCGCCGAGATAAGCACGTTTTCTGAAATGCCGCTCTCCCGTCACTCTGGTTAAAGTGTTATGAAAAAAAAGGCTGTTGGGGGCTAGGGAGTATCGAGTTGATCATTATACATGAAGAAATAACCAATTTCATCGTTTGGTTTATGTTTTACATGCGTTTTAAATTTTATTGCCGAAATCGCTTTTTCTCGCCGAGATAAGCACGTTTTCTGAAATGCCGCTCTCCCGTCACTCTGGTTAAAGTGTTATGAAAAAAAAGGCTGTTGGGGGCTAGGGAGTATCGAGTTGATCATTATACATGAAGAAATAACCAATTTCATCGTTTGGTTTATGTTTTACACGCGTTTTAAATTTTATTGCCGAAATCGCTTTTTCTCGCCGAGATAAGCACGTTTTCTGAAATGCCGCTCTCCCGTCACTCTGGTTAAAGTGTTATGAAAAAAAAGGCTGTTGGGGGCTAGGGAGTATCGAGTTGATCATTATACATGAAGAAATAACCAATTTCATCGTTTGGTTTATGTTTTACACGCGTTTTAAATTGTATTGCCGAAATCGCTTTTTCTCGCCGAGATAAGCACGTTTTCTGAAATGCCGCTCTCCCGTCACTCTGGTTAAAGTGTTATGAAAAAAAAGGCTGTTGGGGGCTAGGGAGTATCGAGTTGATCATTATACATGAAGAAATAACCAATTGCATCGTTTGGTTTATGTTTTACACGCTTTTTAAATTTTATTGCCGAAATCGCTTTTTCTCGCCGAGATAAGCACGTTTTCTGAAATGCCGCTCTCCCGTCACTCTGGTTAAAGTGTTATGAAAAAAAAGGCTGTTGGGGGCTAGGGAGTATCGAGTTGATCATTATACATGAAGAAATAACCAATTTCATCGTTTGGTTTATGTTTTACACGCGTTTTAAATTTTATTGCCGAAATCGCTTTTTCTCGCCGAGATAAGCACGTTTTCTGAAATGCCGCTCTCCCGTCACTCTGGTTAAAGTGTTATGAAAAAAAAGGCTGTTGGGGGCTAGGGAGTATCGAGTTGATCATTATACATGAAGAAATAACCAATTTCATCGTTTGGTTTATGTTTTACACGCGTTTTAAATTGTATTGCCGAAATCGCTTTTTCTCGCCGAGATAAGCACGTTTTCTGAAATGCCGCTCTCCCGTCACTCTGGTTAAAGTGTTATGAAAAAAAAGGCTGTTGGGGGCTAGGGAGTATCGAGTTGATCATTATACATGAAGAAATAACCAATTGCATCGTTTGGTTTATGTTTTACACGCTTTTTAAATTTTATTGCCGAAATCGCTTTTTCTCGCCGAGATAAGCACGTTTTCTGAAATGCCGCTCTCCCGTCACTCTGGTTAAAGTGTTATGAAAAAAAAGGCTGTTGGGGGCTAGGGAGTATCGAGTTGATCATTATACATGAAGAAATAACCAATTTCATCGTTTGGTTTATGTTTTACACGCGTTTTAAATTTTATTGCCGAAATCGCTTTTTCTCGCCGAGATAAGCACGTTTTCTGAAATGCCGCTCTCCCGTCACTCTGGTTAAAGTGTTATGGAAAAAAAAAGGCTGTTGGGGGCTAGGGAGTATCGAGTTGATCATTATACATGAAGAAATAACCAATTTCATCGTTTGGTTTATGTTTTACACGCGTTTTAAATTTTATTGCCGAAATCTTTTTTTCTCGCCGAGATAAGCACGTTTTCTGAAATGCCGCTCTCCCGTCACTCTGGTTAAAGTGTTATGAAAAAAAAGGCTGTTGGGGGCTAGGGAGTATCGAGTTGATTATTATACATGAAGAAATAACCAATTGCATCGTTTGGTTTATGTTTTACACGCGTTTTAAATTTTATTGCCGAAATCGCTTTTTCTCGCCGAGATAAGCACTTTTTCTGAAATGCCGTTCTCCCGTCACTCTGGTTAAAGTGTTATGAAAAAAAAGGCTGTTGGGGGCTAGGGAGTATCGAGTTGATCATTATACATGAAGAAATAACCAATTTCTTCGTTTGGTTTATGTTTTACACGCGTTTTAAATTTTATTGGCGAAATCGCTTTTTCTCGCCGAGATAAGCACGTTTTCTGAAATGCCGCTCTCCCGTCACTCTGGTTAAAGTGTTATGAAAAAAAAGGCTGTTGGGGGCTAGGGAGTATCGAGTTGATCATTATACATGAAGAAATACCCAATTTCATCGTTTGGTTTATGTTTTACACGCGTTTTAAATTTTATTGCCGAAATCGCTTTTTCTCGCCGAGATAAGCACGTTTTCTGAAATGCCGCTCTCCCGTCACTCTGGTTAAAGTGTTATGAAAAAAAAGGCTGTTGGGGGCTAGGGAGTATCGAGTTGATCATTATACATGAAGAAATAACCAATTTCATCGTTTGGTTTATGTTTTACATGCGTTTTAAATTTTATTGCCGAAATCGCTTTTTCTCGCCGAGATAAGCACGTTTTCTGAAATGCCGCTCTCCCGTCACTCTGGTTAAAGTGTTATGAAAAAAAAGGCTGTTGGGGGCTAGGGAGTATCGAGTTGATCATTATACATGAAGAAATAACCAATTTCATCGTTTGGTTTATGTTTTACACGCGTTTTAAATTTTATTGCCGAAATCGCTTTTTCTCGCCGAGATAAGCACGTTTTCTGAAATGCCGCTCTCCCGTCACTCTGGTTAAAGTGTTATGAAAAAAAAGGCTGTTGGGGGCTAGGGAGTATCGAGTTGATCATTATACATGAAGAAATAACCAATTTCATCGTTTGGTTTATGTTTTACACGCGTTTTAAATTTTATTGCCGAAATCGCTTTTTCTCGCCGAGATAAGCACGTTTTCTGAAATGCCGCTCTCCCGTCACTCTGGTTAAAGTGTTATGAAAAAAAAGGCTGTTGGGGGCTAGGGAGTATCGAGTTGATCATTATACATGAAGAAATAACCAATTTCATCGTTTGGTTTATGTTTTACACGCGTTTTAAATTTTATTGCCGAAATCGCTTTTTCTCGCCGAGATAAGCACGTTTTCTGAAATGCCGCTCTCCCGTCACTCCGGTTAAAGTGTTATGAAAAAAAAGGCTGTTGGGGGCTAGGGAGTATCGAGTTGATCATTATACATGAAGAAATAACCAATTTCATCGTTTGGTTTATGTTTTACACGCGTTTTAAATTTTATTGCCGAAATCGCTTTTTCTCGCCGAGATAAGCACGTTTTCTGAAATGCCGCTCTCCCGTCACTCTGGTTAAAGTGTTATGAAAAAAAAGGCTGTTGGGGGCTAGGGAGTATCGAGTTGATCATTATACATGAAGAAATAACCAATTTCATCGTTTGGTTTATGTTTTACACGCGTTTTAAATTTTATTGCCGAAATCGCTTTTTCTCGCCGAGATAAGCACGTTTTCTGAAATGCCGCTCTCCCGTCATTCTGGTTAAAGTGTTAAGAAAAAAAAGGCTGTTGGGGGCTAGGGAGTATCGAGATGATCATTATACATGAAGAAATAACCAATTTCATCGTTTGGTTTATGTTTTACACGCGTTTTAAATTTTATTGCCGAAATCGCTTTTTCTCGCCGAGATAAGCACGTTTTCTGAAATGCCGCTCTCCCGTCACTCCGGTTAAAGTGTTATGAAAAAAAAGGCTGTTGGGGGCTAGGGAGTATCGAGTTGATCATTATACATGAAGAAATAACCAATTTCATCGTTTGGTTTATGTTTTACACGCGTTTTAAATTTTATTGCCGAAATCGCTTTTTCTCGCCGAGATAAGCACGTTTTCTGAAATGCCGCTCTCCCGTCACTCTGGTTAAAGTGTTGTGAAAAAAAAGGCTGTTGGGGGCTAGGGAGTATCGAGTTGATCATTATACATGAAGAAATAACCAATTTCATCGTTTGGTTTATCTTTTACATGCGTTTTAAATTTTATTGCCGAAATCGCTTTTTCTCGCCGAGATAAGCACGTTTTCTGAAATGCCGCTCTCCCGTCACTCTGGTTAAAGTGTTATGAAAAAAAAGGCTGTTGGGGGCTAGGGAGTATCGAGTTGATCATTATACATGAAGAAATAACCAATTTCATCGTTTGGTTTATGTTTTACACGCGTTTTAAATTTTATTGCCGAAATCGCTTTTTCTCGCCGAGATAAGCACGTTTTCTGAAATGCCGCTCTCCCGTCACTCTGGTTAAAGTGTTATGAAAAAAAAGGCTGTTGGGGGATAGGGAGTATCGAGTTGATTATTATACATGAAGAAATAACCAATTTCATCGTTTGGTTTATGTTTTACACGCGTTTTAAATTTTATTGCCGAAAACGCTTTTTCTCGCCGAGATAAGCACGTTTTCTGAAATGCCGCTCTCCCGTCACTCTGGTTAAAGTGTTATGAAAAAAAAGGCTGTTGGGGGCTAGGGAGTATCGAGTTGATCATTATACATGAAGAAATAACCAATTTCATCGTTTGGTTTATGTTTTACACGCGTTTTAAATTTTATTGCCGAAATCGCTTTTTCTCGCCGAGATAAGCACGTTTTCTGAAATGCCGCTCTCCCGTCACTCTGGTTAAAGTTTTATAATAAAAAAAAGGCTGTTGGGGGCTAGGGAGTATCGAGTTGATCATTATACATGAAGAAATAACCAATTTCATCGTTTGGTTTATGTTTTACACGCGTTTTAAATTTTATTGCCGAAATCGCTTTTTCTCGCCGAGATAAGCACGTTTTCTTAAATGCCGCTCTCCCGTCACTCTGGTTAAAGTGTTATGAAAAAAAAAGGCTGTTGGGGGCTAGGGAGTATCGAGTTGATCATTATACATGAAGAAATAACCAATTTCATCGTTTGGTTTATGTTTTACACGCGCTTTAAATTTTATTGCCGAAATCGCTTTTTCTCGCCGAGATAAGCACGTTTTCTGAAATGCCGCTCTCCCGTCACTCTGGTTAAAGTGTTGTGAAAAAAAAGGTTGTTGGGGGCTAGGGAGTATCGAGTTGATCATTATACATGAAGAAATAACCAATTTCATCGTTTGGTTTATGTTTTACACGCGTTTTAAATTTTATTGCCGAAATCGCTTTTTCTCGCCGAGATAAGCACGTTTTCTGAAATGCCGCTCTCCCGTCACTCTGGTTAAAGTGTTATGAAAAAAAAGGCTGTTGGGGGCTAGGGAGTATCGAGTTGATCATTATACATGAAGAAATAACCAATTTCATCGTTTGGTTTATGTTTTACACGCGTTTTAAATTTTATTGCCGAAATCGCTTTTTCTCGCCGAGATAAGCACGTTTTCTGAAATGCCGCTCTCCCGTCACTCTGGTTAAAGTGTTATGAAAAAAAAGGCTGTTGGGGGCTAGGGAGTATCGAGTTGATCATTATACATGAAGAAATAACCAATTTCATCGTTTGGTTTATGTTTTACACGCGTTTTAAATTTTATTGCCGAAATCGCTTTTTCTCGCCGAGATAAGCACGTTTTCTGAAATGCCGCTCTCCCGTCACTCTGGTTAAAGTGTTATGAAAAAAAAGGCTGTTGGGGGCTAGGGAGTATCGAGTTGATCATTATACATGAAGAAATAACCAATTTCATCGTTTGGTTTATGTTTTACACGCGTTTTAAATTGTATTGCCGAAATCGCTTTTTCTCGCCGAGATAAGCACGTTTTCTGAAATGCCGCTCTCCCGTCACTCTGGTTAAAGTGTTATGAAAAAAAAGGCTGTTGGGGGCTAGGGAGTATCGAGTTGATCATTATACATGAAGAAATAACCAATTGCATCGTTTGGTTTATGTTTTACACGCTTTTTAAATTTTATTGCCTAAATCGCTTTTTCTCGCCGAGATAAGCACGTTTTCTGAAATGCCGCTCTCCCGTCACTCTGGTTAAAGTGTTATGAAAAAAAAGGCTGTTGGGGGCTAGGGAGTATCGAGTTGATCATTATACATGAAGAAATAACCAATTTCATCGTTTGGTTTATGTTTTACACGCGTTTTAAATTTTATTGCCGAAATCGCTTTTTCTCGCCGAGATAAGCACGTTTTCTGAAATGCCGCTCTCCCGTCACTCTGGTTAAAGTGTTATGGAAAAAAAAAGGCTGTTGGGGGCTAGGGAGTATCGAGTTGATCATTATACATGAAGAAATAACCAATTTCATCGTTTGGTTTATGTTTTACACGCGTTTTAAATTTTATTGCCGAAATCTTTTTTTCTCGCCGAGATAAGCACGTTTTCTGAAATGCCGCTCTCCCGTCACTCTGGTTAAAGTGTTATGAAAAAAAAGGCTGTTGGGGGCTAGGGAGTATCGAGTTGATTATTATACATGAAGAAATAACCAATTGCATCGTTTGGTTTATGTTTTACACGCGTTTTAAATTTTATTGCCGAAATCGCTTTTTCTCGCCGAGATAAGCACTTTTTCTGAAATGCCGTTCTCCCGTCACTCTGGTTAAAGTGTTATGAAAAAAAAGGCTGTTGGGGGCTAGGGAGTATCGAGTTGATCATTATACATGAAGAAATAACCAATTTCTTCGTTTGGTTTATGTTTTACACGCGTTTTAAATTTTATTGGCGAAATCGCTTTTTCTCGCCGAGATAAGCACGTTTTCTGAAATGCCGCTCTCCCGTCACTCTGGTTAAAGTGTTATGAAAAAAAAGGCTGTTGGGGGCTAGGGAGTATCGAGTTGATCATTATACATGAAGAAATACCCAATTTCATCGTTTGGTTTATGTTTTACACGCGTTTTAAATTTTATTGCCGAAATCGCTTTTTCTCGCCGAGATAAGCACGTTTTCTGAAATGCCGCTCTCCCGTCACTCTGGTTAAAGTGTTATGAAAAAAAAGGCTGTTGGGGGCTAGGGAGTATCGAGTTGATCATTATACATGAAGAAATAACCAATTTCATCGTTTGGTTTATGTTTTACATGCGTTTTAAATTTTATTGCCGAAATCGCTTTTTCTCGCCGAGATAAGCACGTTTTCTGAAATGCCGCTCTCCCGTCACTCTGGTTAAAGTGTTATGAAAAAAAAGGCTGTTGGGGGCTAGGGAGTATCGAGTTGATCATTATACATGAAGAAATAACCAATTTCATCGTTTGGTTTATGTTTTACACGCGTTTTAAATTTTATTGCCGAAATCGCTTTTTCTCGCCGAGATAAGCACGTTTTCTGAAATGCCGCTCTCCCGTCACTCTGGTTAAAGTGTTATGAAAAAAAAGGCTGTTGGGGGCTAGGGAGTATCGAGTTGATCATTATACATGAAGAAATAACCAATTTCATCGTTTGGTTTATGTTTTACACGCGTTTTAAATTGTATTGCCGAAATCGCTTTTTCTCGCCGAGATAAGCACGTTTTCTGAAATGCCGCTCTCCCGTCACTCTGGTTAAAGTGTTATGAAAAAAAAGGCTGTTGGGGGCTAGGGAGTATCGAGTTGATCATTATACATGAAGAAATAACCAATTGCATCGTTTGGTTTATGTTTTACACGCTTTTTAAATTTTATTGCCGAAATCGCTTTTTCTCGCCGAGATAAGCACGTTTTCTGAAATGCCGCTCTCCCGTCACTCTGGTTAAAGTGTTATGAAAAAAAAGGCTGTTGGGGGCTAGGGAGTATCGAGTTGATCATTATACATGAAGAAATAACCAATTTCATCGTTTGGTTTATGTTTTACACGCGTTTTAAATTTTATTGCCGAAATCGCTTTTTCTCGCCGAGATAAGCACGTTTTCTGAAATGCCGCTCTCCCGTCACTCTGGTTAAAGTGTTATGAAAAAAAAGGCTGTTGGGGGCTAGGGAGTATCGAGTTGATCATTATACATGAAGAAATAACCAATTTCATCGTTTGGTTTATGTTTTACACGCGTTTTAAATTGTATTGCCGAAATCGCTTTTTCTCGCCGAGATAAGCACGTTTTCTGAAATGCCGCTCTCCCGTCACTCTGGTTAAAGTGTTATGAAAAAAAAGGCTGTTGGGGGCTAGGGAGTATCGAGTTGATCATTATACATGAAGAAATAACCAATTGCATCGTTTGGTTTATGTTTTACACGCTTTTTAAATTTTATTGCCGAAATCGCTTTTTCTCGCCGAGATAAGCACGTTTTCTGAAATGCCGCTCTCCCGTCACTCTGGTTAAAGTGTTATGAAAAAAAAGGCTGTTGGGGGCTAGGGAGTATCGAGTTGATCATTATACATGAAGAAATAACCAATTTCATCGTTTGGTTTATGTTTTACACGCGTTTTAAATTTTATTGCCGAAATCGCTTTTTCTCGCCGAGATAAGCACGTTTTCTGAAATGCCGCTCTCCCGTCACTCTGGTTAAAGTGTTATGGAAAAAAAAAGGCTGTTGGGGGCTAGGGAGTATCGAGTTGATCATTATACATGAAGAAATAACCAATTTCATCGTTTGGTTTATGTTTTACACGCGTTTTAAATTTTATTGCCGAAATCTTTTTTTCTCGCCGAGATAAGCACGTTTTCTGAAATGCCGCTCTCCCGTCACTCTGGTTAAAGTGTTATGAAAAAAAAGGCTGTTGGGGGCTAGGGAGTATCGAGTTGATTATTATACATGAAGAAATAACCAATTGCATCGTTTGGTTTATGTTTTACACGCGTTTTAAATTTTATTGCCGAAATCGCTTTTTCTCGCCGAGATAAGCACTTTTTCTGAAATGCCGTTCTCCCGTCACTCTGGTTAAAGTGTTATGAAAAAAAAGGCTGTTGGGGGCTAGGGAGTATCGAGTTGATCATTATACATGAAGAAATAACCAATTTCTTCGTTTGGTTTATGTTTTACACGCGTTTTAAATTTTATTGGCGAAATCGCTTTTTCTCGCCGAGATAAGCACGTTTTCTGAAATGCCGCTCTCCCGTCACTCTGGTTAAAGTGTTATGAAAAAAAAGGCTGTTGGGGGCTAGGGAGTATCGAGTTGATCATTATACATGAAGAAATACCCAATTTCATCGTTTGGTTTATGTTTTACACGCGTTTTAAATTTTATTGCCGAAATCGCTTTTTCTCGCCGAGATAAGCACGTTTTCTGAAATGCCGCTCTCCCGTCACTCTGGTTAAAGTGTTATGAAAAAAAAGGCTGTTGGGGGCTAGGGAGTATCGAGTTGATCATTATACATGAAGAAATAACCAATTTCATCGTTTGGTTTATGTTTTACATGCGTTTTAAATTTTATTGCCGAAATCGCTTTTTCTCGCCGAGATAAGCACGTTTTCTGAAATGCCGCTCTCCCGTCACTCTGGTTAAAGTGTTATGAAAAAAAAGGCTGTTGGGGGCTAGGGAGTATCGAGTTGATCATTATACATGAAGAAATAACCAATTTCATCGTTTGGTTTATGTTTTACACGCGTTTTAAATTTTATTGCCGAAATCGCTTTTTCTCGCCGAGATAAGCACGTTTTCTGAAATGCCGCTCTCCCGTCACTCTGGTTAAAGTGTTATGAAAAAAAAGGCTGTTGGGGGCTAGGGAGTATCGAGTTGATCATTATACATGAAGAAATAACCAATTTCATCGTTTGGTTTATGTTTTACACGCGTTTTAAATTGTATTGCCGAAATCGCTTTTTCTCGCCGAGATAAGCACGTTTTCTGAAATGCCGCTCTCCCGTCACTCTGGTTAAAGTGTTATGAAAAAAAAGGCTGTTGGGGGCTAGGGAGTATCGAGTTGATCATTATACATGAAGAAATAACCAATTGCATCGTTTGGTTTATGTTTTACACGCGTTTTAAATTTTATTGCCGAAATCGCTTTTTCTCGCCGAGATAAGCACGTTTTCTGAAATGCCGCTCTCCCGTCACTCTGGTTAAAGTGTTATGAAAAAAAAGGCTGTTGGGGGCTAGGGAGTATCGAGTTGATCATTATACATGAAGAAATAACCAATTTCATCGTTTGGTTTATGTTTTACACGCGTTTTAAATTTTATTGCCGAAATCGCTTTTTCTCGCCGAGATAAGCACGTTTTCTGAAATGCCGCTCTCCCGTCACTCTGGTTAAAGTGTTATGAAAAAAAAGGCTGTTGGGGGCTAGGGAGTATCGAGTTGATCATTATACATGAAGAAATAACCAATTGCATCGTTTGGTTTATGTTTTACACGCGTTTTAAATTTTATTGCCGAAATCGCTTTTTCTCGCCGAGATAAGCACTTTTTCTGAAATGCCGTTCTCCCGTCACTCTGGTTAAAGTGTTATGAAAAAAAAGGCTGTTGGGGGCTAGGGAGTATCGAGTTGATCATTATACATGAAGAAATAACCAATTTCATCGTTTGGTTTATGTTTTACACGCGTTTTAAATTTTATTGCCGAAATCGCTTTTTCTCGCCGAGATAAGCACGTTTTCTGAAATGCCGCTCTCCCGTCACTCTGGTTAAAGTGTTATGAAAAAAAAGGCTGTTGGGGGCTAGGGAGTATCGAGTTGATCATTATACATGAAGAAATAACCAATTTCATCGTTTGGTTTATGTTTTACACGCGTTTTAAATTTTATAGCCGAAATCGCTTTTTCTCGCCGAGATAAGCACGTTTTCTGAAATGCCGCTCTCCCGTCACTCTGGTTAAAGTGTTATAAAAAAAAAAGGCTGTTGGGGGCTAGGGAGTATCGAGTTGATCATTATACATGAAGAAATAACCAATTTCATCGTTTGGTTTATGTTTTACACGCGTTTTAAATTTTATTGCCGAAATCGCTTTTTCTCGCCGAGATAAGCACGTTTTCTGAAATGCCGCTCTCCCGTCACTCTGGTTAAAGTGTTATGAAAAAAAAGGCTGTTGGGGGCTAGGGAGTATCGAGTTGATCATTATACATGAAGAAATACCCAATTTCATCGTTTGGTTTATGTTTTACACGCGTTTTAAATTTTATTGCCGAAATCGCTTTTTCTCGCCGAGATAAGCACGTTTTCTGAAATGCCGCTCTCCCGTCACTCTGGTTAAAGTGTTATGAAAAAAAAGGCTGTTGGGGGCTAGGGAGTATCGAGTTGATCATTATACATGAAGAAATAACCAATTTCATCGTTTGGTTTATGTTTTACATGCGTTTTAAATTTTATTGCCGAAATCTCTTTTTCTCGCCGAGATAAGCACGTTTTCTGAAATGCCGCTCTCCCGTCACTCTGGTTAAAGTGTTATGAAAAAAAAGGCTGTTGGGGGCTAGGGAGTATCGAGTTGATCATTATACATGAAGAAATAACCAATTTCATCGTTTGGTTTATGTTTTACACGCGTTTTAAATTTTATTGCCGAAATCGCTTTTTCTCGCCGAGATAAGCACGTTTTCTGAAATGCCGCTCTCCCGTCACTCTGGTTAAAGTGTTATGAAAAAAAAGGCTGTTGGGGGCTAGGGAGTATCGAGTTGATCATTATACATGAAGAAATAACCAATTTCATCGTTTGGTTTATGTTTTACACGCGTTTTAAATTTTATTGCCGAAATCGCTTTTTCTCGCCGAGATAAGCACGTTTTCTGAAATGCCGCTCTCCCGTCACTCTGGTTAAAGTGTTATGAAAAAAAAGGCTGTTGGGGGCTAGGGAGTATCGAGTTGATCATTATACATGAAGAAATAACCAATTTCATCGTTTGGTTTATGTTTTACACGCGTTTTAAATTTTATTGCCGAAATCGCTTTTTCTCGCCGAGATAAGCACGTTTTCTGAAATGCCGCTCTCCCGTCACTCTGGTTAAAGTGTTATGAAAAAAAAGGCTGTTGGGGGCTAGGGAGTATCGAGTTGATCTTTATACATGAAGAAATAACCAATTTCATCGTTTGGTTTATGTTTTACACGCGTTTTAAATTTTATTGCCGAAATCGCTTTTTCTCGCCGAGATAAGCACGTTTTCTGAAATGCCGCTCTCCCGTCACTCTGGTTAAAGTGTTATGAAAAAAAAGGCTGTTGGGGGCTAGGGAGTATCGAGTTGATCATTATACATGAAGAAATAACCAATTTCATCGTTTGGTTTATGTTTTACATGCGTTTTAAATTTTATTGCCGAAATCGCTTTTTCTCGCCGAGATAAGCACGTTTTCTGAAATGCCGCTCTCCCGTCACTCTGGTTAAAGTGTTATGAAAAAAAAGGCTGTTGGGGGCTAGGGAGTATCAAGTTGATCATTATACATGAAGAAATAGCCAATTTTATCGTTTGGTTTATGTTTTACACGCGTTTTAAATTTTATTGCCGAAATCGCTTTTTCTCGCCGAGATAAGCACGTTTTCTGAAATGCCGCTCTCCCGTCACTCTGGTTAAAGTGTTATGAAAAAAAAGGCTGTTGGGGGCTAGGGAGTATCGAGTTGATCATTATACATGAAGAAATAACCAATTTCATCGTTTGGTTCATGTTTTACACGCGTTTTAAATTTTATTGCCGAAATCGCTTTTTCTCGCCGAGATAAGCACGTTTTCTGAAATGCCGCTCTCCCGTCACTCTGGTTAAAGTGTTATGAAAAAAAAGGCTGTTGGGGGCTAGGGAGTATCGAGTTGATCATTATACATGAAGAAATAACCAATTGCATCGTTTGGTTTATGTTTTACACGCTTTTTAAATTTTATTGCCGAAATCGCTTTTTCTCGCCGAGATAAGTACGTTTTCTGAAATGCCGCTCTCCCGTCACTCTGGTTAAAGTGTTATGAAAAAAAAGGCTGTTGGGGGCTAGGGAGTATCGAGTTGATCATTATACATGAAGAAATAGCCAATTTCATCGTTTGGTTTGTGTTTTAAACGCGTTTTAAATTTTATTGCCGAAATCGCTTTTTCTCGCCGAGATAAGCACGTTTTCTGAAATGCCGCTCTCCCGTCACTCTGGTTAAAGTGTTATGAAAAAAAAGGCTGTTGGGGGCTAGGGAGTATCGAGTTGATCATTATACATGAAGAAATAACTAATTTCATCGTTTGGTTTATGTTTTACACGCGTTTTAAATTTTATTGCCGAAATCGCTTTCTCTCGCCGAGATAAGCACGTTTTCTGAAATGCCGCTCTCCCGTCACTCTGGTTAAAGTGTTATGAAAAAAAAGGCTGTTGGGGCCTAGGGAGTATCGAGTTGATCATTATACATGAAGAAATAACCAATTTCATCGTTTGGTTTATGTTTTACACGCGTTTTAAATTTTATTGCCGAAATCGCTTTTTCTCGCCGAGATAAGCACGTTTTCTGAAATGCCGCTCTCCCGTCACTCTGGTTAAAGTGTTATGAAAAAAAAAGGCTGTTGGGGGCTAGGGAGTATCGAGTTGATCATTATACATGAAGAAATAACCAATTTCATCGTTTGGTTTATGTTTTACATGCGTTTTAAATTTTATAGCCGAAATCGCTTTTTCTTGCCGAGATAAGCACGTTTTCTGTAATGCCGCTCTCCCGTCACTCTGGTTAAAGTGTTATGAAAAAAAAGGCTGTTGGGGGCTAGGGAGTATCGAGTTGATCATTATACATGAAGAAATAACCAATTTCATCGTTTGGTTTATGTTTTACACGCGTTTTAAATTTTATTGCCGAAATCGCTTTTTCTCGCCGAGATAAGCACGTTTTCTGAAATGCCGCTCTCCCGTCACTCTGGTTAAAGTGTTATGAAAAAAAAGGCTGTTGGGGGCTAGGGAGTATCGAGTTGATCATTATACATGAAGAAATAACCAATTTCATCGTTTGGTTTATGTTTTACACGCGTTTTAAATTTTATTGCCGAAATCGCTTTTTCTCGCCGAGATAAGCACGTTTTCTGAAATGCCGCTCTCCCGTCACTCTGGTTAAAGTGTTATGAAAAAAAAGGCTGTTTGGGGCTAGGGAGTATCGAGTTGATCATTATACATGAAAAAATAACCAATTTCATCGTTTGGTTTATGTTTTACACGCGTTTTAAATTTTATTGCCGAAATCGCTTTTTCTCGCCGAGATTAGCACGTTTTCTGAAATGCCGCTCTCCCGTCACTCTGGTTAAAGTGTTATGAAAAAAAAGGCTGTTGGGGGCTAGGGAGTATCGAGTTGATCATTATACATGAAGAAATAACCAATTTCATCGTTTGGTTTATGTTTTACACGCGTTTTAAATTTTATTGCCGAAATCGCTTTTTCTCGCCGAGATAAGCACGTTTTCTGAAATGCCGCTCTCCCGTCACTCTGGTTAAAGTGTTATGAAAAAAAAGGCTGTTGGGGGCTAGGGAGTATCGAGTTGATCATTATACATGAAGAAATAACCAATTTCATCGTTTGGTTTATGTTTTACACGCGTTTTAAATTTTATTGCCGAAATCGCTTTTTCTCGCCGAGATAAGCACGTTTTCTGAAATGCCGCTCTCCCGTCACTCTGGTTAAAGTGTTATGAAAAAAAAGGCTGTTGGGGGCTAGGGAGTATCGAGTTGATCATTATACATGAAGAAATAACCAATTTCATCGTTTGGTTTATGTTTTACACGCGTTTTAAATTGTATTGCCGAAATCGCCTTTTCTCGCCGAGATAAGCACGTTTTCTGAAATGCCGCTCTCCCGTCACTCTGGTTAAAGTGTTATGAAAAAAAAGGCTGTTGGGGGCTAGGGAGTATCGAGTTGATCATTATACATGAAGAAATAACCAATTTCATCGTTTGGTTTATGTTTTACACGCGTTTTAAATTTTATTGCCGAAATCGCTTTTTCTCGCCGAGATAAGCACGTTTTCTGAAATGCCGCTCTCCCGTCACTCTGGTTAAAGTGTTATGAAAAAAAAGGCTGTTGGGGGCTAGGGAGTATCGAGTTGATCATTATACATGAAGAAATAACCAATTTCATCGTTTGGTTTATGTTTTACACGCGTTTTAAATTTTATTGCCGAAATCGCTTTTTCTCGCCGAGATAAGCACGTTTTCTGAAATGCCGCTCTCCCGTCACTCTGGTTAAAGTGTTATGAAAAAAAGGCTGTTGGGGGCTAGGGAGTATCGAGTTGATCATTATACATTAAGAAATAACCAATTTCATCGTTTGGTTTATGTTTTACACGCGTTTTAAATTTTATTGCCGAAATCGCTTTTTCTCGCCGAGATAAGCACGTTTTCTGAAATGCCGCTCTCCCGTCACTCTGGTTAAAGTGTTATGAAAAAAAAGGCTGTTGGGGGCTAGGGAGTATCGAGTTGATCATTATACATGAAGAAATAACCAATTTCATCGTTTGGTTTATGTTTTACACGCGTTTTTAATTTTATTGCCGAAATCGCTTTTTCTCGCCGAGATAAGCACGTTTTCTGAAATGCCGCTCTCCCGTCACTCTGGTTAAAGTGTTATGAAAAAAAAGGCTGTTGGGGGCTAGGGAGTATCGAGTTGATCATTATACATGAAGAAATAACCAATTTCATCGTTTGGTTTATGTTTTACACGCGTTTTAAATTTTATTGCCGAAATCGCTTTTTCTCGCCGAGATAAGCACGTTTTCTGAAATGCCGCTCTCCCGTCACTCTGGTTAAAGTGTTATGAAAAAAAAGGCTGTTGGGGGCTAGGGAGTATCGAGTTGATCATTATACATGAAGAAATAACCAATTTCATCGTTTGGTTTATGTTTTACATGCGTTTTAAATTTTATTGCCGAAATCGCTTTTTCTCGCCGAGATAAGCACGTTTTCTGAAATGCCGCTCTCCCGTCACTCTGGTTAAAGTGTTATGAAAAAAAAGGCTGTTGGGGGCTAGGGAGTATCGAGTTGATCATTATACATGAAGAAATAACCAATTTCATCGTTTGGTTTATGTTTTACACGCGTTTTAAATTTTATTGCCGAAATCGCTTTTTCTCGCCGAGATAAGCACGTTTTCTGAAATGCCGCTCTCCCGTCACTCTGGTTAAAGTGTTATGAAAAAAAAGGCTGTTGGGGGCTAGGGAGTATCGAGTTGATCATTATACATGAAGAAATAACCAATTTCAACGTTTGGTTTATGTTTTACACGCGTTTTAATTTTTATTGCCGAAATCGCTTTTTCTCGCCGAGATAAGCACGTTTTCTGAAATGCCGCTCTCCCGTCACTCTGGTTAAAGTGTTATGAAAAAAAAGGCTGTTTGGGGCTAGGGAGTATCGAGTTGATCATTATACATGAAGAAAGAACCAATTTCATCGTTTGGTTTATGTTTTACACGCGTTTTAAATTTTATTGCCGAAATCGCTTTTTCTCGCCGAGATAAGCACGTTTTCTGAAATGCCGCTCTCCCGTCACTCTGGTTATGTTATGAAAAAAAAGGCTGTTGGGGGCTAGGGAGTATCGAGTTGATCATTATACATGAAGAAATAACCAATTTCATCGTTTGGTTTATGTTTTACACGCGTTTTAAATTTTATTGCCGAAATCGCTTTTTCTCGCCGAGATAAGCACGTTTTCTGAAATGCCGCTCTCCCGTCACTCTGGTTAAAGTGTTATGAAAAAAAAGGCTGTTGGGGGCTAGGGAGTATCGAGTTGATCATTATACATGAAGAAATACCCAATTTCATCGTTTGGTTTATGTTTTACACGCGTTTTAAATTTTATTGCCGAAATCGCTTTTTCTCGCCGAGATAAGCACGTTTTCTGAAATGCCGCTCTCCCGTCACTCTGGTTAAAGTGTTATGAAAAAAAAGGCTGTTGGGGGCTAGGGAGTATCGAGTTGATCATTATACATGAAGAAATAACCAATTTCATCGTTTGGTTTATGTTTTACATGCGTTTTAAATTTTATTGCCGAAATCGCTTTTTCTCGCCGAGATAAGCACGTTTTCTGAAATGCCGCTCTCCCGTCACTCTGGTTAAAGTGTTATGAAAAAAAAGGCTGTTGGGGGCTAGGGAGTATCGAGTTGATCATTATACATGAAGAAATAACCAATTTCATCGTTTGGTTTATGTTTTACACGCGTTTTAAATTTTATTGCCGAAATCGCTTTTTCTCGCCGAGATAAGCACGTTTTCTGAAATGCCGCTCTCCCGTCACTCTGGTTAAAGTGTTATGAAAAAAAAGGCTGTTGGGGGCTAGGGAGTATCGAGTTGATCATTATACATGAAGAAATAACCAATTTCATCGTTTGGTTTATGTTTTACACGCGTTTTAAATTTTATTGCCGAAATCGCTTTTTCTCGCCGAGATAAGCACGTTTTCTGAAATGCCGCTCTCCCGTCACTCTGGTTATGTTATGAAAAAAAAGGCTGTTGGGGGCTAGGGAGTATCGAGTTGATCATTATACATGAAGAAATAACCAATTTCATCGTTTGGTTTATGTTTTACACGCGTTTTAAATTTTATTGCCGAAATCGCTTTTTCTCGCCGAGATAAGCACGTTTTCTGAAATGCCGCTCTCCCGTCACTCTGGTTAAAGTGTTATGAAAAAAAAGGCTGTTGGGGGCTAGGGAGTATCGAGTTGATCATTATACATGAAGAAATAACCAATTTCATCGTTTGGTTTATGTTTTACACGCGTTTTAAATTTTATTGCCGAAATCGCTTTTTCTCGCCGAGATAAGCACGTTTTCTGAAATGCCGCTCTCCCGTCACTCTGGTTAAAGTGTTATGAAAAAAAAGGCTGTTGGGGGCTAGGGAGTATCGAGTTGATCATTATACATAAAGAAATAACCAATTTCATCGTTTGGTTTATGTTTTACATGCGTTTTAAATTTTATTGCCGAAATCGCTTTTTCTCGCCGAGATAAGCACGTTTTCTGAAATGCCGCTCTCCCGTCACTCTGGTTAAAGTGTTATGAAAAAAAAGGCTGTTGGGGGCTAGGGAGTATCGAGTTGATCATTATACATGAAGAAATAACCAATTTCATCGTTTGGTTTATGTTTTACACGCGTTTTAAATTTTATTGCCGAAATCACTTTTTCTCGCCGAGATAAGCACGTTTTCTGAAATGCCGCTCTCCCGTCACTCTGGTTAAAGTGATATGAAAAAAAAGGCTGTTGGGGGCTAGGGAGTATCGAGTTGATCATTATACATGAAGAAATAACCAATTTCATCGTTTGGTTTATGTTTTACACGCGTTTTAAATTTTATTGCCGAAATCGCTTTTTCTCGCCGAGATAAGCACGTTTTCTGAAATGCCGCTCTCCCGTCACTCTGGTTAAAGTGTTATGAAAAAAAAGGCTGTTGGGGGCTAGGGAGTATCGAGTTGATCATTATACATGAAGAAATAACCAATTTCATCGTTTGGTTTATGTTTTACACGCGTTTTAAATTTTATTGCCGAAATCGCTTTTTCTCGCCGAGATAAGCACGTTTTCTGAAATGCCGCTCTCCCGTCACTCTGGTTAAAGTGTTATGAAAAAAAGGCTGTTGGGGGCTAGGGAGTATCGAGTTGATCATTATACATGAAGAAATAACCAATTTCATCGTTTGGTTTATGTTTTACACGCGTTTTAAATTTTATTGCCGAAATCGCTTTTTCTCGCCGAGATAAGCACGTTTTCTGAAATGCCGCTCTCCCGTCACTCTGGTTAAAGTGTTATGAAAAAAAAGGCTGTTGGGGGCTAGGGAGTATCGAGTTGATCATTATACATGAAGAAATAACCAATTTCATCGTTTGGTTTATGTTTTACATGCGTTTTAAATTTTATTGCCGAAATCGCTTTTTCTCGCCGAGATAAGCACGTTTTCTGAAATGCCGCTCTCCCGTCACTCTGGTTAAAGTGTTATGAAAAAAAAGGCTGTTGGGGGCTAGGGAGTATCGAGTTGATCATTATACATGAAGAAATAACCAATTTCATCGTTTGGTTTATGTTTTACACGCGTTTTAAATTTTATTGCCGAAATCGCTTTTTCTCGCCGAGATAAGCACGTTTTCTGAAATGCCGCTCTCCCGTCACTCTGGTTAAAGTGTTATGAAAAAAAAGGCTGTTGGGGGCTAGGGAGTATCGAGTTGATCATTATACATGAAGAAATAACCAATTTCATCGTTTGGTTTATGTTTTACACGCGTTTTAAATTTTATTGCCGAAATCGCTTTTTCTCGCCGAGATAAGCACGTTTTCTGAAAAGCCGCTCTCCCGTCACTCTGGTTAAAGTGTTATGAAAAAAAAGGCTGTTGGGGGCTAGGGAGTATCGAGTTGATCATTATACATGAAGAAATAACCAATTTCATCGTTTGGTTTATGTTTTACACGCGTTTTAAATTTTATTGCCGAAATCGCTTTTTCTCGCCGAGATAAGCACGTTTTCTGAAATGCCGCTCTCCCGTCACTCTGGTTAAAGTGTTATGAAAAAAAAGGCTGTTGGGGGCTAGGGAGTATCGAGTTGATCATTATACATGAAGAAATAACCAATTTCATCGTTTGGTTTATGTTTTACATGCGTTTTAAATTTTATTGCCGAAATCGCTTTTTCTCGCCGAGATAAGCACGTTTTCTGAAATGCCGCTTTCCCGTCACTCTGGTTAAAGTGTTATGAAAAAAAAGGCTGTTGGGGGCTAGGGAGTATCGAGTTGATCATTATACATGAAGAAATAACCAATTTCATCGTTTGGTTTATGTTTTACACGCGTTTTAAATTTTATTGCCGAAATCGCTTTTTCTCGCCGAGATAAGCACGTTTTCTGAAATGCCGCTCTCCCGTCACTCTGGTTAAAGTGATATGAAAAAAAAGGCTGTTGGGGGCTAGGGAGTATCGAGTTGATCATTATACATGAAGAAATAACCAATTTCATCGTTTGGTTTATGTTTTACACGCGTTTTAAATTTTATTGCCGAAATCGCTTTTTCTCGCCGAGATAAGCACGTTTTCTGAAATGCCGCTCTCCCGTCACTCTGGTTAAAGTGTTATGAAAAAAAAGGCTGTTGGGGGCTAGGGAGTATCGAGTTGATCATTATACATGAAGAAATAACCAATTTCATCGTTTGGTTTATGTTTTACACGCGTTTTAAATTTTATTGCCGAAATCGCTTTTTCTCGCCGAGATAAGCACGTTTTCTGAAATGCCGCTCTCCCGTCACTCTGGTTAAAGTGTTATGAAAAAAAAGGCTGTTGGGGGCTAGGGAGTATCGAGTTGATCATTATACATGAAGAAATAACCAATTTCATCGTTTGGTTTATGTTTTACACGCGTTTTAAATTGTATTGCCGAAATCGCTTTTTCTCGCCGAGATAAGCACGTTTTCTGAAATGCCGCTCTCCCGTCACTCTGGTTAAAGTGTTATGAAAAAAAAGGCTGTTGGGGGCTAGGGAGTATCGAGTTGATCATTATACATGAAGAAATAACCAATTTCATCGTTTGGTTTATGTTTTACACGCGTTTTAAATTTTATTGCCGAAATCGCTTTTTCTCGCCGAGATAAGCACGTTTTCTGAAATGCCGCTCTCCCGTCACTCTGGTTAAAGTGTTATGAAAAAAAAGGCTGTTGGGGGCTAGGGAGTATCGAGTTGATCATTATACATGAAGAAATAACCAATTTCATCGTTTGGTTTATGTTTTACACGCGTTTTAAATTTTATTGCCGAAATCGCTTTTTCTCGCCGAGATAAGCACGTTTTCTGAAATGCCGCTCTCCCGTCACTCTGGTTAAAGTGTTATGAAAAAAAAGGCTGTTGGGGGCTAGGGAGTATCGAGTTGATCATTATACATGAAGAAATAACCAATTTCATCGTTTGGTTTATGTTTTACACGCGTTTTAAATTTTATTGCCGAAATCGCTTTTTCTCGCCGAGATAAGCACGTTTTCTGAAATGCCGCTTTCCCGTCACTCTGGTTAAAGTGTTATGAAAAAAAAGGCTGTTGGGGGCTAGGGAGTATCGAGTTGATCATTATACATGAAGAAATAACCAATTTCATCGTTTGGTTTATGTTTTACACGCGTTTTAAATTTTATTGCCGAAATCGCTTTTTCTCGCCGAGATAAGCACGTTTTCTGAAATGCCGCTCTCCCGTCACTCTGGTTAAAGTGTTATGAAAAAAAAGGCTGTTGGGGGCTAGGGAGTATCGAGTTGATCATTATACATGAAGAAATACCCAATTTCATCGTTTGGTTTATGTTTTACACGCGTTTTAAATTTTATTGCCGAAATCGCTTTTTCTCGCCGAGATAAGCACGTTTTCTGAATTGCCGCTCTCCCGTCACTCTGGTTGAAGTGATATGAAAAAAAAGGCTGTTGGGGGCTAGGGAGTATCGAGTTAATCATTATACATGAAGAAATAACCAATTTCATCGTTTGGTTTATGTTTTACACGCGTTTTAAATTTTATTGCCGAAATCGCTTTTTCTCGCCGAGATAAGCACGTTTTCTGAAATGCCGCTCTCCCGTCACTCTGGTTAAAGTGTTATGAAAAAAAAGGCTGTTGGGGGCTAGGGAGTATCGAGTTGATCATTATACATGAAGAAATAACCAATTTCATCGTTTGGTTTATGTTTTACACGCGTTTTAAATTTTATTGCCGAAATCGCTTTTTCTCGCCGAGATAAGCACGTTTTCTGAAATGCCGCTCTCCCGTCACTCTGGTTAAAGTGTTATGAAAAAAAAGGCTGTTGGGGGCTAGGGAGTATCGAGTTGATCATTATACATGAAGAAATAACCAATTTCATCGTTTGGTTTATGTTTTACACGCGTTTTAAATTTTATTGCCGAAATCGCTTTTTCTCGCCGAGATAAGCACGTTTTCTGAAATGCCACTCTCCCGTCACTCTGGTTAAAGTGTTATGAAAAAAAAGGCTGTGGGGGCTAGGGAGTATCGAGTTGATCATTATACATGAAGAAATAACCAATTTCATCGTTTGGTTTATGTTTTACACGCGTTTTAAATTTTATTGCCGAAATCGCTTTTTCTCGCCGAGATAAGCACGTTTTCTGAAATGCCGCTCTCCCGTCACTCTGGTTAAAGTGTTATGAAAAAAAAGGCTGTTGGGGGCTAGGGAGTATCGAGTTGATCATTATACATGAAGAAATAACCAATTTCATCGTTTGGTTTATGTTTTACACGCGTTTTAAATTTTATTGCCGAAATCGCTTTTTCTCGCCGAGATAAGCACGTTTTCTGAAATGCCGCTCTCCCGTCACTCTGGTTAAAGTGTTATGAAAAAAAAGGCTGTTGGGGGCTAGGGAGTATCGAGTTGATCATTATACATGAAGAAATAACCAATTTCATCGTTTGGTTTATGTTTTACACGCGTTTTAAATTTTATTGCCGAAATCGCTTTTTCTCGCCGAGATAAGCACGTTTTCTGAAATGCCGCTCTCCCGTCACTCTCGTTAAAGTGTTATGAAAAAAAAGGCTGTTGGGGGCTAGGGAGTATCGAGTTGATCATTATACATGAAGAAATAACCAATTTCATCGTTTGGTTTATGTTTTACACGCGTTTTAAATTTTATTGCCGAAATCGCTTTTTCTCGCCGAGATAAGCACGTTTTCTGAAATGCCGCTCTCCCGTCACTCTGGTTAAAGTGTTATGAAAAAAAAGGCTGTTGGGGGCTAGGGAGTATCGAGTTGATCATTATACATGAAGAAATAACCAATTTCATCGTTTGGTTTATGTTTTACACGCGTTTTAAATTTTATTGCCGAAATCGCTTTTTCTCGCCGAGATAAGCACGTTTTCTGAAATGCCGCTCTCCCGTCACTCTGGTTAAAGTGTTATGAAAAAAAAGGCTGTTGGGGGCTAGGGAGTATCGAGTTGATCATTATACATGAAGAAATAACCAATTTCATCGTTTGGTTTATGTTTTACACGCGTTTTAAATTTTATTGCCGAAATCGCTTTTTCTCGCCGAGATAAGCACGTTTTCTGAAATGCCGCTCTCCCGTCACTCTGGTTAAAGTGTTATGAAAAAAAAGGCTGTTGGGGGCTAGGGAGTATCGAGTTGATCATTATACATGAAGAAATAACCAATTTCATCGTTTGGTTTATGTTTTACACGCGTTTTAAATTTTATTGCCGAAATCGCTTTTTCTCGCCGAGATAAGCACGTTTTCTGAAATGCCGCTCTCCCGTCACTCTGGTTAAAGTGTTATGAAAAAAAAGGCTGTTGGGGGCTAGGGAGTATCGAGTTTATCATTATACATGAAGAAATAACCAATTTCATCGTTTGGTTTATGTTTTACACGCGTTTTAAATTTTATTGCCGAAATCGCTTTTTCTCGCCGAGATAAGCACGTTTTCTGAAATGCCGCTCTCCCGTCACTCTGGTTAAAGTGTTATGAAAAAAAGGCTATTGGGGGCTAGGGAGTATCGAGTTGATCATTATACATGAAGAAATAACCAATTTCATCGTTTGGTTTATGTTTTACACGCGTTTTAAATTTTATTGCCGAAATCGCTTTTTCTCGCCGAGATAAGGACGTTTTCTGAAATGCCGCTCTCCCGTCACTCTGGTTGAAGTGTTATGAAAAAAAAGGCTGTTGGGGGCTAGGGAGTATCGAGTTGATCATTATACATGAAGAAATAACCAATTTCATCGTTTGGTTTATGTTTTACACGCGTTTTAAATTTTATTCCCGAAATCGCTTTTTCTCGCCGAGATAAGCACGTTTTCTGAAATGATGCTCTCCCGTCACTCTGGTTAAAGTGTTATGAAAAAAAAGGCTGTTGGGTGCTAGGGAGTATCGAGTTGATCATTATACATGAAGAAATAACCAATTTCATCGTTTGGTTTATGTTTTACACGCGTTTTAAATTTTATTGCCGAAATCGCTTTTTCTCGCCGAGATAAGCACGTTTTCTGAAATGCCACTCTCCCGTCACTCTGGTTAAAGTGTTATCAAAAAAAAGGCTGTGGGGGCTAGGGAGTATCGAGTTGATCATTATACATGAAGAAATAACCAATTTCATCGTTTGGTTTATGTTTTACACGCGTTTTAAATTTTATTGCCGAAATCGCTTTTTCTCGCCGAGATAAGCACGTTTTCTGAAATGCCGCTCTCCCGTCACTCTGGTTAAAGTGTTATGAAAAAAAAGGCTGTTGGGGGCTAGGGAGTATCGAGTTGATCATTATACATGAATAAATAACCAATTTCATCGTTTGGTTTATGTTTTACACGCGTTTTAAATTTTATTGCCGAAATCGCTTTTTCTCGCCGAGATAAGCACGTTTTCTGAAATGCCGCTCTCCCGTCACTCTGGTTAAAGTGTTATGAAAAAAAAGGCTGTTGGGGGCTAGGGAGTATCGAGTTGATCATTATACATGAAGAAATAACCAATTTCATCGTTTGGTTTATGTTTTACACGCGTTTTAAATTTTATTGCCGAAATCGCTTTTTCTCGCCGAGATAAGCACGTTTTCTGAAATGCCGCTCTCCCGTCACTCTGGTTAAAGTGTTATGAAAAAAAAGGCTGTTGGGGGCTAGGGAGTATCGAGTTGATCATTATACATGAAGAAATAACCAATTTCATCGTTTGGTTTATGTTTTACACGCGTTTTAAATTTTATTGCCGAAATCGCTTTTTCTCGCCGAGATAAGCACGTTTTCTGAAATGCCGCTCTCCCGTCACTCTGGTTAAAGTGTTATGAAAAAAAAGGCTGTTGGGGGCTAGGGAGTATCGAGTTGATCATTATACATGAAGAAATAACCAATTTCATCGTTTGGTTTATGTTTTACACGCGTTTTAAATTTTATTGCCGAAATCGCTTTTTCTCGCCGAGATAAGCACTTTTTCTGAAATGCCGCTCTCCCGTCACTCTGGTTAAAGTGTTATGAAAAAAAAGGCTGTTGGGGGCTAGGGAGTATCGAGTTGATCATTATACATGAAGAAATAACCAATTTCATCGTTTGGTTTATGTTTTACACGCGTTTTAAATTTTATTGCCGAAATCGCTTTTTCTCGCCGAGATAAGCACGTTTTCTGAAATGCCGCTCTCCCGTCACTCTGGTTAAAGTGTTATGAAAAAAAAGGCTGTTGGGGGCTAGGGAGTATCGAGTTGATCATTATACATGAAGAAATAACCAATTTCATCGTTTGGTTTATGTTTTACACGCGTTTTAAATTTTATTGCCGAAATCGCTTTTTCTCGCCGAGATAAGCACGTTTTCTGAAATGCCGCTTTCCCGTCACTCTGGTTAAAGTGTTATGAAAAAAAGGCTGTTGGGGGCTAGGGAGTATCGAGTTGATCATTATACATGAAGAAATAACCAATTTCATCGTTTGGTTTATGTTTTACACGCGTTTTAAATTTTATTGCCGAAATCGCTTTTTCTCGCCGAGATAAGCACGTTTTCTGAAATGCCGCTCTCCCGTCACTCTGGTTAAAGTGTTATGAAAAAAAAGGCTGTTGGGGGCTAGGGAGTATCGAGTTGATCATTATACATGAAGAAATACCCAATTTCATCGTTTGGTTTATGTTTTACACGCGTTTTAAATTTTATTGCCGAAATCGCTTTTTCTCGCCGAGATAAGCACGTTTTTCTGAATTGCCGCTCTCCCGTCACTCTGGTTAAAGTGATATGAAAAAAAAGGCTGTTGGGGGCTAGGGAGTATCGAGTTAATCATTATACATGAAGAAATAACCAATTTCATCGTTTGGTTTATGTTTTACACGCGTTTTAAATTTTATTGCCGAAATCGCTTTTTCTCGCCGAGATAAGCACGTTTTCTGAAATGCCGCTCTCCCGTCACTCTGGTTAAAGTGTTATGAAAAAAAAGGCTGTTGGGGGCTAGGGAGTATCGAGTTGATCATTATACATGAAGAAATAACCAATTTCATCGTTTGGTTTATGTTTTACACGCGTTTTAAATTTTATTGCCGAAATCGCTTTTTCTCGCCGAGATAAGCACGTTTTCTGAAATGCCGCTCTCCCGTCACTCTGGTTTAAGTGTTATGAAAAAAAAGGCTGTTGGGGGCTAGGGAGTATCGAGTTGATCATTATACATGAAGAAATAACCAATTTCATCGTTTGGTTTATGTTTTACACGCGTTTTAAATTTTATTCCCGAAATCGCTTTTTCTCGCCGAGATAAGCACGTTTTCTGAAATGCCGCTCTCCCGTCACTCTGGTTAAAGTGTTATGAAAAAAAAGGCTGTTGGGTGCTAGGGAGTATCGAGTTGATCATTATACATGAAGAAATAACCAATTTCATCGTTTGGTTTATGTTTTACACGCGTTTTAAATTTTATTGCCGAAATCGCTTTTTCTCGCCGAGATAAGCACGTTTTCTGAAATGCCACTCTCCCGTCACTCTGGTTAAAGTGTTATGAAAAAAAAGGCTGTGGGGGCTAGGGAGTATCGAGTTGATCATTATACATGAAGAAATAACCAATTTCATCGTTTGGTTTATGTTTTACACGCGTTTTAAATTTTATTGCCGAAATCGCTTTTTCTCGCCGAGATAAGCACGTTTTCTGAAATGCCGCTCTCCCGTCACTCTGGTTAAAGTGTTATGAAAAAAAAGGCTGTTGGGGGCTAGGGAGTATCGAGTTGATCATTATACATGAAGAAATAACCAATTTCATCGTTTGGTTTATGTTTTACACGCGTTTTAAATTTTATTGCCGAAATCGCTTTTTCTCGCCGAGATAAGCACGTTTTCTGAAATGCCGCTCTCCCGTCACTCTGGTTAAAGTGTTATGAAAAAAAAGGCTGTTGGGGGCTAGGGAGTATCGAGTTGATCATTATACATGAAGAAATAACCACTTTCATCGTTTGGTTTATGTTTTACACGCGTTTTAAATTTTATTGCCGAAATCGCTTTTTCTCGCCGAGATAAGCACGTTTTCTGAAATGCCGCTCTCCCGTCACTCTCGTTAAAGTGTTATGAAAAAAAAGGCTGTTGGGGGCTAGGGAGTATCGAGTTGATCATTATACATGAAGAAATAACCAATTTCATCGTTTGGTTTATGTTTTACACGCGTTTTAAATTTTATTGCCGAAATCGCTTTTTCTCGCCGAGATAAGCACGTTTTCTGAAATGCCGCTCTCCCGTCACTCTGGTTAAAGTGTTATGAAAAAAAAGGCTGTTGGGGGCTAGGGAGTATCGAGTTGATCATTATACATGAAGAAATAACCAATTTCATCGTTTGGTTTATGTTTTACACGCGTTTTAAATTTTATTGCCGAAATCGCTTTTTCTCGCCGAGATAAGCACGTTTTCTGAAATGCCGCTCTCCCGTCACTCTGGTTAAAGTGTTATGAAAAAAAAGGCTGTTGGGGGCTAGGGAGTATCGAGTTGATCATTATACATGAAGAAATAACCAATTTCATCGTTTGGTTTATGTTTTACACGCGTTTTAAATTTTATTGCCGAAATCGCTTTTTCTCGCCGAGATAAGCACGTTTTCTGAAATGCCGCTCTCCCGTCACTCTGGTTGAAGTGTTATGAAAAAAAAGGCTGTTGGGGGCTAGGGAGTATCGAGTTGATCATTATACATGAAGAAATAACCAATTTCATCGTTTGGTTTATGTTTTACACGCGTTTTAAATTTTATTGCCGAAATCGCTTTTTCTCGCCGAGATAAGCACGTTTTCTGAAATGCCGCTCTCCCGTCACTCTGGTTAAAGTGTTATGAAAAAAAAGGCTGTTGGGGGCTAGGAAGTATCGAGTTGATCATTATACATGAAGAAATAACCAATTTCATCGTTTGGTTTATGTTTTACACGCGTTTTAAATTTTATTGCCGAAATCGCTTTTTCTCGCCGAGATAAGCACGTTTTCTGAAATGCCGCTCTCCCGTCACTCTGGTTAAAGTGTTATGAAAAAAAAGGCTGTTGGGGGCTAGGGAGTATCGAGTTGATCATTATACATGAAGAAATAACCAATTTCATCGTTTGGTTTATGTTTTACACGCGTTTTAAATTTTATTGCCGAAATCGCTTTTTCTCGCCGAGATAAGCACGTTTTCTGAAATGCCGCTCTCCCGTCACTCTGGTTAAAGTGTTATGAAAAAAAAGGCTGTTGGGGGCTAGGGAGTATCGAGTTGATCATTATACATGAAGAAATAACCAATTTCATCGTTTGGTTTATGTTTTACACGCGTTTTAAATTTTATTGCCGAAATCGCTTTTTCTCGCCGAGATAAGCACGTTTTCTGAAATGCCGCTCTCCCGTCACTCTGGTTAAAGTGTTATGAAAAAAAAGGCTGTTGGGGGCTAGGGAGTATCGAGTTGATCATTATACATGAAGAAATAACCAATTTCATCGTTTGGTTTATGTTTTACACGCGTTTTAAATTTTATTGCCGAAATCGCTTTTTCTCGCCGAGATAAGCACGTTTTCTGAAATGCCGCTCTCCCGTCACTCTGGTTAAAGTTTTATAAAAAAAAAGGCTGTTGGGGGCTAGGGAGTATCGAGTTGATCATTATACATGAAGAAATAACCAATTTCATCGTTTGGTTTGTTTTACACGCGTTTTAAATTTTATTGCCAAAATCGCTTTTTCTCGCCGAGATAAGCACGTTTTCTGAAATGCCGCTCTCCCGTCACTCTGGTTAAAGTGTTATGAAAAAAAAGGCTGTTGGGGGCTAGGGAGTATCGAGTTGATCATTATACATGAAGAAATAACCAATTTCATCGTTTGGTTTATGTTTTACATGCGTTTTAAATTTTATTGCCGAAATCACTTTTTCTCGCCGAGATAAGCACGTTTTCTGAAATGCCGCTCTCCCGTCACTCTGGTTAAAGTGTTATGAAAAAAAAGGCTGTTGGGGGCTAGGGAGTATCGAGTTGATCATTATACATGAAGAAATAACCAATTTCATCGTTTGGTTTGTGTTTTACACGCGTTTTAAATTTTATTGCCGAAATCGCTTTTTCTCGCCGAGATAAGCACGTTTTCTGAAATGCCGCTCTCCCGTCACTCTGGTTAAAGTGTTATGGAAAAAAAGGCTGTTGGGGGCTAGGGAGTATCGAGTTGATCATTATACATGAAGAAATAACCAATTTCATCGTTTGGTTTATGTTTTACACGCGTTTTAAATTTTATTGCCGAAATCGCTTTTTCTCGCCGAGATAAGCACGTTTTCTGAAATGCCGCTCTCCCGTCACTCTGGTTAAAGTGTTATGAAAAAAAAGGCTGTTGGGGGCTAGGGAGTATCGAGTTGATCATTATACATGAAGAAATAACCAATTTCATCGTTTGGTTTATGTTTTACACGCGTTTTAAATTTTATTGCCGAAATCGCTTTTTCTCGCCGAGATAAGCACGTTTTCTGAAATGCCGCTCTCCCGTCACTCTGGTTAAAGTGTTATGAAAAAAAGGCTGTTGGGGGCTAGGGAGTATCGAGTTGATCATTATACATGAAGAAATAACCAATTTCATCGTTTGGTTTATGTTTTACACGCGTTTTAAATTTTATTGCCGAAATCGCTTTTTCTCGCCGAGATAAGCACGTTTTCTGAAATGCCGCTCTCCCGTCAGTCTGGTTAAAGTGTTATAAAAAAAAAGGCTGTTGGGGGCTAGGGAGTATCGAGTTGATCATTATACATGAAGAAATAACCAATTTCATCGTTTGGTTTGTGTTTTACACGCGTTTTAAATTTTATTGCCGAAATCGCTTTTTCTCGCCGAGATAAGCACGTTTTCTGAAATGCCGCTCTCCCGTCACTCTGGTTAAAGTGTTATGAAAAAAAAGGCTGTTGGGGGCTAGGGAGTATCGAGTTGATCATTATACATGAAGAAATAACCAATTTCATCGTTTGGTTTATGTTTTACACGCGTTTTAAATTTTATTGCCGAAATCGCTTTTTCTCGCCGAGATAATCACGTTTTCTGAAATGCCGCTCTCCCGTCACTCTGGTTAAAGTGTTATGAAAAAAAAGGCTGTTGGGGGCTAGGGAGTATCGAGTTGATCATTATACATGAAGAAATAACCAATTTCATCGTTTGGTTTATGTTTTACACGCGTTTTAAATTTTATTGCCGAAATCGCTTTTTCTCGCCGAGATAAGCACGTTTTCTGAAATGCCGCTCTCCCGTCACTCTGGTTGAAGTGTTATGAAAAAAAAGGCTGTTGGGGGCTAGGGAGTATCGAGTTGATCATTATACATGAAGAAATAACCAATTTCATCGTTTGGTTTATGTTTTACACGCGTTTTAAATTTTATTGCCGAAATCGCTTTTTCTCGCCGAGATAAGCACGTTTTCTGAAATGCCGCTCTCCCGTCACTCTGGTTAAAGTGTTATGAAAAAAAAGGCTGTTGGGGGCTAGGAAGTATCGAGTTGATCATTATACATGAAGAAATAACCAATTTCATCGTTTGGTTTATGTTTTACACGCGTTTTAAATTTTATTGCCGAAATCGCTTTTTCTCGCCGAGATAAGCACGTTTTCTGAAATGCCGCTCTCCCGTCACTCTGGTTAAAGTGTTATGAAAAAAAAGGCTGTTGGGGGCTAGGGAGTATCGAGTTGATCATTATACATGAAGAAATAACCAATTTCATCGTTTGGTTTATGTTTTACACGCGTTTTAAATTTTATTGCCGAAATCGCTTTTTCTCGCCGAGATAAGCACGTTTTCTGAAATGCCGCTCTCCCGTCACTCTGGTTAAATTTGGGAGTGATCATTATACATGAAGAAATAACCAATTTCATCGTTTGGTTTATGTTTTACACGCGTTTTAAATTTTATTGCCGAAATCGCTTTTTCTCGCCGAGATAAGCACGTTTTCTGAAATGCCGCTCTCCCGTCACTCTGGTTAAAGTGTTATGAAAAAAAAGGCTGTTGGGGGCTAGGGAGTATCGAGTTGATCATTATACATGAAGAAATAACCAATTTCATCGTTTGGTTTATGTTTTACACGCGTTTTAAATTTTATTGCCGAAATCGCTTTTTCTCGCCGAGATAAGCACGTTTTCTGAAATGCCGCTCTCCCGTCACTCTGGTTAAAGTGTTATGAAAAAAAAGGCTGTTGGGGGCCAGGGAGTATCGAGTTGATCATTATACATGAAGAAATAACCAATTTCATCGTTTGGTTTATGTTTTACACATGTTTTCAATTTTATTGCCGAAATCGCTTTTTCTCGCCGAGATAAGCACGTTTTCTGAAATGCCGCTCTCCCGTCACTCTGGTTAAAGTGTTATGAAAAAAAAGGCTGTTGGGGGCTAGGGAGTATCGAGTTGATCATTATACATGAAGAAATAACCAATTTCATCGTTTGGTTTATGTTTTACACGCGTTTTAAATTTTATTGCCGAAATCGCTTTTTCTCGCCGAGATAAGCACGTTTTCTGAAATGCCGCTCTCCCGTCACTCTGGTTAAAGTGTTATGAAAAAAAAGGCTGTTGGGGGCTAGGGAGTATCGAGTTGATCATTATACATGAAGAAATAACCAATTTCATCGTTTGGTTTATGTTTTACACGCGTTTTAAATTTTATTGCCGAAATCGCTTTTTCTCGCCGAGATAAGCACGTTTTCTGAAATGCCGCTCTCCCGTCACTCTGGTTAAAGTGTTATGAAAAAAAAGGCTGTTGGGGGCTAGGGAGTATCGAGTTGATCATTATACATGAAGAAATAACCAATTTCATCGTTTGGTTTATGTTTTACACGCGTTTTAAATTTTATTGCCGAAATCGCTTTTTCTCGCCGAGATAAGCACGTTTTCTGAAATGCCGCTTTCCCGTCACTCTGGTTAAAGTGTTATGAAAAAAAAGGCTGTTGGGGGCTAGGGAGTATCGAGTTGATCATTATACATGAAGAAATAACCAATTTCATCGTTTGGTTTATGTTTTACACGCGTTTTAAATTTTATTGCCGAAATCGCTTTTTCTCGCCGAGATAAGCACGTTTTCTGAAATGCCGCTCTCCCGTCACTCTGGTTAAAGTGTTATGAAAAAAAAGGCTGTTGGGGGCTAGGGAGTATCGAGTTGATCATTATACATGAAGAAATAACCAATTTCATCGTTTGGTTTATGTTTTACACGCGTTTTAAATTTTATTGCCGAAATCGCTTTTTCTCGCCGAGATAAGCACGTTTTCTGAAATGCCGCTCTCCCATCACTCTGGTTAAAGTGTTATGAAAAAAAAGGCTGTTGGGGGCTAGGGAGTATCGAGTTGATCATTATACATGAAGAAATAACCAATTTCATCGTTTGGTTTATGTTTTACACGCGTTTTAAATTTTATTGCCAAAATCGCTTTTTCTCGCCGAGATAAGCACGTTTTCTGAAATGCCTCTCTCCCGTCACTCTGGTTAAAGTGTTATGAAAAAAAAGGCTGTTGGGGGCTAGGGAGTATCGAGTTGATCATTATACATGAAGAAATAACCAATTTCATCGTTTGGTTTATGTTTTACATGCATTTTAAATTTTATTGCCGAAATCGCTTTTTCTCGCCGAGATAAGCACGTTTTCTGAAATGCCGCTCTCCCGTCACTCTGGTTAAAGTGTTATGAAAAAAAAGGCTGTTGGGGGCTAGGGAGTATCGAGTTGATCATTATACATGAAGAAATAACCAATTTCATCGTTTGGTTTATGTTTTACACGCGTTTTAAATTTTATTGCCGAAATCGCTTTTTCTCGCCGAGATAAGCACGTTTTCTGAAATGCCGCTCTCCCGTCACTCTGGTTAAAGTGTTATGAAAAAAAAGGCTGTTGGGGGCTAGGGAGTATCGAGTTTATCATTATACATGAAGAAATAACCAATTTCATCGTTTGGTTTGTGTTTTACACGCGTTTTAAATTTTATTGCCGAAATCGCTTTTTCTCGCCGAGATAAGCACGTTTTCTGAAATGCCGCTCTCCCGTCACTCTGGTTAAAGTGTTATGAAAAAAAGGCTATTGGGGGCTAGGGAGTATCGAGTTGATCATTATACATGAAGAAATAACCAATTTCATCGTTTGGTTTATGTTTTACACGCGTTTTAAATTTTATTGCCGAAATCGCTTTTTCTCGCCGAGATAAGGACGTTTTCTGAAATGCCGCTCTCCCGTCACTCTGGTTGAAGTGTTATGAAAAAAAAGGCTGTTGGGGGCTAGGGAGTATCGAGTTGATCATTATACATGAAGAAATAACCAATTTCATCGTTTGGTTTATGTTTTACACGCGTTTTAAATTTTATTCCCGAAATCGCTTTTTCTCGCCGAGATAAGCACGTTTTCTGAAATGCCGCTCTCCCGTCACTCTGGTTAAAGTGTTATGAAAAAAAAGGCTGTTGGGTGCTAGGGAGTATCGAGTTGATCATTATACATGAAGAAATAACCAATTTCATCGTTTGGTTTATGTTTTACACGCGTTTTAAATTTTATTGCCGAAATCGCTTTTTCTCGCCGAGATAAGCACGTTTTCTGAAATGCCACTCTCCCGTCACTCTGGTTAAAGTGTTATGAAAAAAAAGGCTGTGGGGGCTAGGGAGTATCGAGTTGATCATTATACATGAAGAAATAACCAATTTCATCGTTTGGTTTATGTTTTACACGCGTTTTAAATTTTATTGCCGAAATCGCTTTTTCTCGCCGAGATAAGCACGTTTTCTGAAATGCCGCTCTCCCGTCACTCTGGTTAAAGTGTTATGAAAAAAAAGGCTGTTGGGGGCTAGGGAGTATCGAGTTGATCATTATACATGAATAAATAACCAATTTCATCGTTTGGTTTATGTTTTACACGCGTTTTAAATTTTATTGCCGAAATCGCTTTTTCTCGCCGAGATAAGCACGTTTTCTGAAATGCCGCTCTCCCGTCACTCTGGTTAAAGTGTTATGAAAAAAAAGGCTGTTGGGGGCTAGGGAGTATCGAGTTGATCATTATACATGAAGAAATAACCAATTTCATCGTTTGGTTTATGTTTTACACGCGTTTTAAATTTTATTGCCGAAATCGCTTTTTCTCGCCGAGATAAGCACGTTTTCTGAAATGCCGCTCTCCCGTCACTCTGGTTAAAGTGTTATGAAAAAAAAGGCTGTTGGGGGCTAGGGAGTATCGAGTTGATCATTATACATGAAGAAATAACCAATTTCATCGTTTGGTTTATGTTTTACACGCGTTTTAAATTTTATTGCAGAAATCGCTTTTTCTCGCCGAGATAAGCACGTTTTCTGAAATGCCGCTCTCCCGTCACTCTGGTTAAAGTGTTATGAAAAAAAAGGCTGTTGGGGGCTAGGGAGTATCGAGTTGATCATTATACATGAAGAAATAACCAATTTCATCGTTTGGTTTATGTTTTACACGCGTTTTAAATTTTATTGCCGAAATCGCTTTTTCTCGCCGAGATAAGCACGTTTTCTGAAATGCCGCTCTCCCGTCACTCTGGTTAAAGTTTTATAAAAAAAAAGGCTGTTGGGGGCTAGGGAGTATCGAGTTGATCATTATACATGAAGAAATAACCAATTTCATCGTTTGGTTTGTTTTACACGCGTTTTAAATTTTATTGCCAAAATCGCTTTTTCTCGCCGAGATAAGCACGTTTTCTGAAATGCCGCTCTCCCGTCACTCTGGTTAAAGTGTTATGAAAAAAAAGGCTGTTGGGGGCTAGGGAGTATCGAGTTGATCATTATACATGAAGAAATAACCAATTTCATCGTTTGGTTTATGTTTTACATGCGTTTTAAATTTTATTGCCGAAATCACTTTTTCTCGCCGAGATAAGCACGTTTTCTGAAATGCCGCTCTCCCGTCACTCTGGTTAAAGTGTTATGAAAAAAAAGGCTGTTGGGGGCTAGGGAGTATCGAGTTGATCATTATACATGAAGAAATAACCAATTTCATCGTTTGGTTTGTGTTTTACACGCGTTTTAAATTTTATTGCCGAAATCGCTTTTTCTCGCCGAGATAAGCACGTTTTCTGAAATGCCGCTCTCCCGTCACTCTGGTTAAAGTGTTATGGAAAAAAAGGCTGTTGGGGGCTAGGGAGTATCGAGTTGATCATTATACATGAAGAAATAACCAATTTCATCGTTTGGTTTATGTTTTACACGCGTTTTAAATTTTATTGCCGAAATCGCTTTTTCTCGCCGAGATAAGCACGTTTTCTGAAATGCCGCTCTCCCGTCACTCTGGTTAAAGTGTTATGAAAAAAAAGGCTGTTGGGGGCTAGGGAGTATCGAGTTGATCATTATACATGAAGAAATAACCAATTTCATCGTTTGGTTTATGTTTTACACGCGTTTTAAATTTTATTGCCGAAATCGCTTTTTCTCGCCGACATAAGCACGTTTTCTGAAATGCCGCTCTCCCGTCACTCTGGTTAAAGTGTTATGAAAAAAAGGCTGTTGGGGGCTAGGGAGTATCGAGTTGATCATTATACATGAAGAAATAACCAATTTCATCGTTTGGTTTATGTTTTACACGCGTTTTAAATTTTATTGCCGAAATCGCTTTTTCTCGCCGAGATAAGCACGTTTTCTGAAATGCCGCTCTCCCGTCAGTCTGGTTAAAGTGTTATAAAAAAAAAGGCTGTTGGGGGCTAGGGAGTATCGAGTTGATCATTATACATGAAGAAATAACCAATTTCATCGTTTGGTTTGTGTTTTACACGCGTTTTAAATTTTATTGCCGAAATCGCTTTTTCTCGCCGAGATAAGCACGTTTTCTGAAATGCCGCTCTCCCGTCACTCTGGTTAAAGTGTTATGAAAAAAAAGGCTGTTGGGGGCTAGGGAGTATCGAGTTGATCATTATACATGAAGAAATAACCAATTTCATCGTTTGGTTTATGTTTTACACGCGTTTTAAATTTTATTGCCGAAATCGCTTTTTCTCGCCGAGATAATCACGTTTTCTGAAATGCCGCTCTCCCGTCACTCTGGTTAAAGTGTTATGAAAAAAAAGGCTGTTGGGGGCTAGGGAGTATCGAGTTGATCATTATACATGAAGAAATAACCAATTTCATCGTTTGGTTTATGTTTTACACGCGTTTTAAATTTTATTGCCGAAATCGCTTTTTCTCGCCGAGATAAGCACGTTTTCTGAAATGCCGCTCTCCCGTCACTCTGGTTGAAGTGTTATGAAAAAAAAGGCTGTTGGGGGCTAGGGAGTATCGAGTTGATCATTATACATGAAGAAATAACCAATTTCATCGTTTGGTTTATGTTTTACACGCGTTTTAAATTTTATTGCCGAAATCGCTTTTTCTCGCCGAGATAAGCACGTTTTCTGTAATGCCGCTCTCCCGTCACTCTGGTTAAAGTGTTATGAAAAAAAAGGCTGTTGGGGGCTAGGAAGTATCGAGTTGATCATTATACATGAAGAAATAACCAATTTCATCGTTTGGTTTATGTTTTACACGCGTTTTAAATTTTATTGCCGAAATCGCTTTTTCTCGCCGAGATAAGCACGTTTTCTGAAATGCCGCTCTCCCGTCACTCTGGTTAAAGTGTTATGAAAAAAAAGGCTGTTGGGGGCTAGGGAGTATCGAGTTGATCATTATTCATGAAGAAATAACCAATTTCATCGTTTGGTTTATGTTTTACACGCGTTTTAAATTTTATTGCCGAAATCGCTTTTTCTCGCCGAGATAAGCACGTGTTCTGAAATGCCGCTCTCCCGTCACTCTGGTTAAATTTGGGAGTGATCATTATACATGAAGAAATAACCAATTTCATCGTTTGGTTTATGTTTTACACGCGTTTTAAATTTTATTGCCGAAATCGCTTTTTCTCGCCGAGATAAGCACGTTTTCTGAAATGCCGCTCTCCCGTCACTCTGGTTAAAGTGTTATGAAAAAAAAGGCTGTTGGGGGCTAGGGAGTATCGAGTTGATCATTATACATGAAGAAATACCCAATTTCATCGTTTGGTTTATGTTTTACACGCGTTTTAAATTTTATTGCCGAAATCGCTTTTTCTCGCCGAGATAAGCACGTTTTCTGAAATGCCGCTCTCCCGTCACTCTGGTTAAAGTGTTATGAAAAAAAAGGCTGTTGGGGGCTAGGGAGTATCGAGTTGATCATTATACATGAAGAAATAACCAATTCCATCGTTTGGTTTATGTTTTACACGCGTTTTAAATTTTATTGCCGAAATTGCTTTTTCTCGCCGAGATAAGCACGTTTTCTGAAATGCCGCTCTCCCTTCACTCTGGTTAAAGTGTTATGGAAAAAAAGGCTGTTGGGGGCTAGGGAGTATCGAGTTGATCATTATACGTGAAGAAATAACCAATTTCATCGTTTGGTTTATGTTTTACACGCGTTTTAAATTTTATTGCCGAAATCGCTTTTTCTCGCCGAGATAAGCACGTTTTCTGAAATGCCGCTCTCCCGTCACTCTGGTTAAAGTGTTATGAAAAAAAAGGCTGTTGGGGGCTAGGGAGTATCGAGTTGATCATTATACATGAAGAAATAACCAATTTCATCGTTTGGTTTGTGTTTTACACGCGTTTTAAATTTTATTGCCGAAATCGCTTCTTCTCGCCGAGATAAGCACGTTTTCTGAAATGCCGCTCTCCCGTCACTCTGGTTAAAGTGTTATGAAAAAAAAGGCTGTTGGGGGCTAGGGAGTATCGAGTTGATCATTATACATGAAGAAATAACCAATTTCATCGTTTGGTTTATGTTTTATACGCGTTTTAAATTTTATTGCCGAAATCGCTTTTTCTCGCAGAGATAAGCACGTTTTCTGAAATGCCGCTCTCCCGTCACTCTGGTTAAAGTGTTATGAAAAAAAAGGCTGTTGGGGGCTAGGGAGTATCGAGTTGATCATTATACATGAAGAAATAACCAATTTCATCGTTTGGTTTATGTTTTACACGCGTTTTTAATTTTATTGCCGAAATCGCTTTTTCTCGCCGAGATAAGCACGTTTTCTGAAATGCCGCTCTCCCGTCACTCTGGTTAAAGTGTTATGAAAAAAAAGGCTGTTGGGGGCTAGGGAGTATCGAGTTGATCATTATACATGAAGAAATACCCAATTTCATCGTTTGGTTTATGTTTTACACGCGTTTTAAATTTTATTGCCAAAATCGCTTTTTCTCGCCGAGATAAGCACGTTTTCTGAAATGCCGCTCTCCCGTCACTCTGGTTAAAGTGTTATGAAAAAAAAGGCTGTTGGGGGCTAGGGAGTATCGAGTTGATCATTATACATGAAGAAATAACCAATTTCATCGTTTGGTTTATGTTTTACACGCGTTTTAAATTTTATTGCCGAAATCGCTTTTTCTCGCCGAGATAAGCACGTTTTCTGAAATGCCGCTCTCCCGTCACTCTGGTTAAAGTGTTATGAAAAAAAAGGCTGTTGGGGGCTAGGGAGTATCGAGTTGATCATTATACATGAAGAAATAACCAATTTCATCGTTTGGTTTGTGTTTTACACGCGTTTTAAATTTTTTTGCCGAAATCGCTTTTTCTCGCCGAGATAAGCACGTTTTCTGAAATGCCGCTCTCCCGTCACTCTGGTTAAAGTGTTATGAAAAAAAAGGCTGTTGGGGGCTAGGGAGTATCGAGTTGATCATTATACATGAAGAAATAACCAATTTCATCGTTTGGTTTGTTTTACACGCGTTTTAAATTTTATTGCCGAAATCGCTTTTTCTCGCCGAGATAATCACGTTTTCTGAAATGCCGCTCTCCCGTCACTCTGGTTAAAGTGTTATGAAAAAAAAGGCTGTTGGGGGCTAGGGAGTATCGAGTTGATCATTATACATGAAGAAATAACCAATTTCATCGTTTGGTTTATGTTTTACACGCGTTTTAAATTTTATTGCCGAAATCGCTTTTTCTCGCCGAGATAAGCACGTTTTCTGAAATGCCGCTCTCCGGTCACTCGAGCTTCGGCGTCCGACCAGCGCCGGTTCTGCAGCAGGTCTCGAATGACGAAAAATAACGGTCTCCGCCCGGAACTCCCAGCCAACTCGGCGAATATTTTCTAAGTGCCACCGGCTCTGTGTGGCTATGGCGTCCGCCTAACGCCGGTTCCCTAGTCGAACCCGGATGACGAAAAATGTCGGTCTCCGCCCGGAGCTCCCAGCCAACTCGGCGAATATTTTCTAAGTGCCACCGGCCCTGCCGAGCTTCGGCGTCCGACCAGCGCCAGTTCTGCAGCCGGCCTCGAATGACGAAAAATAACAGTCTCCGCCTGGAGGTCAACGCCAACTTGGCAAATACTTTCTAAGTGCCACCGGCCCTGCCGAGCTTCGGCGTCCGACCAGCGCCAGTTCTGCAGCCGGCCTCGAATGACGAAAAATAACGGTCTCCGCCTGGAGGTCAACACCAACTTGGCGAATATTTTCTAAGTGCCACCGGCCCTGCCGAGCTTCGGCG